>NC_138519.1:73488347-74088347 GCF_000230855.2 Cajanus cajan | reverse complement strand
CGCAGTCACCTTTTAAGTTGTGAAAGAAATACAATGTGAGGAGCAGAAAAAATAAAACATAAAGTAAGATACATTTCTCATAATAACACAAGCATGAAATAGTAAAGAGGATTTTGCTTAATGTAATGTATAAGTGACATTTGTGTGATATAGAAACGGTGTTAGTGTAATATTGTGCATTCTTGTTTTTGTTTTTTGTTTTTTTATTTATTATTTCATACTCATTTACTATGATTCCACTACAAGAAAACTTGTCTTTAGAAACTAAATTTTTAGTCTTTAAATTAACAAAATCAGTTACTAAACCAATAAGTGACTAAATTAGATACCAATTGTAGAAAGTAGCTAAACAGCTGGTTGCTAATTTTAGCTACCAATCTAGAGTCTGATTTAAAAACTAATTTAATAACCAATTTTTTATGACCAATTTTGTGACTAATTGTATAATAACCAACTTAGTAACTTATTTTACAATGACCAACTTATTGACCAATTTTTAATGACCATCTCATTGACCAATCTTATAGTGACTGTTTTAATTACCAATATTACAGTAACCAATTTAGATACCACTTTTGATAATAACTAATTTAGTAACCTATTTTATAACAACTTATTTTGTAATAATCAATTTAGTAACTGTTATAATAACCAATTCTAAAGTAACCATTTTAGTGACCAAATTTTAAAATAACTAAATTAGTGACCCATTTTTCAATGACTCAAAGTGACTAATATAATATAAAAAAAAGTAGTCACTAAATTTTTTCCTTATTCATCTTTCTTATTTATGCCATTTTCTTTCATATTTATTATCTTCTTTATTCAAATTCACCACATACCTAACTTCAATTATTTTTCTGCTAAAACATAATAATTATTTGAGTATAGCATTAATTATTTATTTACTTCACATATTTATTCTATGTTAAACTATTATGCAAAAGAATCAACATATGCTATATACTAATATGAAAATTAAGAAATTAAATTTTCTAATTTTTTAAAATTGCACATAATATCCTCCAAACATACAATCCTCGCTAGCTGTATTTATAATACTCAAACAATCACTTTCTATAAAATTTCGTTTGACAATAATTAGTTTTAATATAGCAACAAACTGTCTTTAACACTTCCAGTGAACATCAATCAACCAGATGTCTTTCTTTCTCCCCAAAAAAAGAACAACTTAAGAAAAACACAAAAATTTGGAACATTTTCAACAACGAAGTGCATGAAGTTCTTAAAACTGTCTCAAGAAAAAAAAAACACCTGTGAAAAAAATGAGTGAATAAAAAACTTAACATATATCATGAATGTAACATGTCCTTTATCTTGTGCCTGGAACTTTTCACATTCTTTTGTTTCTTCTAAAATAGTCATCTACACAAAAAAGTACAAAATAAACAAATATATAATTAATCAAAACAAAAACATGCTATACAAAATTGGAATGAGTACAGAACTGAATCTTGATGAAATGAATTGAAAGTCCCTTATAGTGTTTCATTCCTATTTTATCATCTCTTTTATATATATATATATATATATATATATCCAAAGGTTGAGAGGTACCTTTCTTCAAGGTAAGGACATAATTATGAGAGATTAAATATATATTTAACCAAAGACATGAAAGCTTATTAGCATTTAGATTACAAAAGAATTATATGTGTGAATTCTCTATTAATTTTATCAAATTCTAAATTTTATAACTTGCACGTATTTTATGAGCACACCAAATTCCCATAAACTCAATTGCACATATAACTTGGTTTAATATTTAAATACTAAAAGCAATAGGGTTGTATTATACCTGCTCCATTCGTGTCAACTAATTTCTCTTTAGGTAATAGTATCACAGGATACAACTTAACTTTCCCATCCTTAGCAAGACAAATAGGATTTGCACCTTGTGTGATAACAACTTTCGGGTCATTTCCCATTAAAAGATGGTGGATGGTTATACTAAAATCGCTCCAACCAATTAGGAGTGACTCTAACCCTTCCCGTTCTTATAGCATTTGCTAATGCTTAAAGGATGTCAAGGATGGCACAATCATTGCTACCAGCCATAATATTGATACACAACAACAAACAAATTAACTATAAATGCAAAATATCATGCCAATCATCATCAGAATACACACAAAACATGCAATAAGGCACATCACACATATCTAGTTTAAATCAACTAGACTTTAATACTACGAAATGTGACACCTTCTACCCCACATGTAACAATGTTCAATATAAATGACTTCTTAACTTAAAGTTGAATTTATGCATAAAAGTCAACTAAGAAAAATCAAGTTTGGTAGAGAATACCACATAACAAACTTCTCCTATCAATACAAAAATAAAACTTCAAAATAAAACATAACCAGTCGTTTACCATCATGTCTTAAAAAATAGATAACATTGAAAAAATCCTAATTTATGCATGATGTCATATATCTTTTTAGAGCACTTCCTAAAGAAAGGACTAAGCCTCATCATTAGCATCATCAATGTCCTGATAAGTCTCACCTGTAACAACATACAAGAAGAACAACATAAAAACAAAAGGAGTGAGAAATATCTCACTCTAGCTCATGATGTGAAATAAGGCTAGATAGTCAACCACACACAACAAAAACAGAAGTTTAAGTTATGGAATCTAAAGTGACTTCTGTAAAAACTAATTAATCTAATTTAATACTAAGTAGGGAAAATAAAAAAATAGACTTATTTGAGGAACACTATAAAGATAAATAATATGTTTTTAAAGATTTAGAATAATAAAAAATTGAAAAAATAATTAAAAATTTAAAATAAAAGATGTTAGGGATTGATTTCATTGACATTCTTCATATGTATCTTTCTCAATTATTATTCAATTTCATAAATTATCAAGTTAATTCAAAAACCAATGAAAATATTTAAATCCTTATTCATTAGATGAGAAATTCTAGGTTTGTTAAGAAAAATCTCAATTCTTTGGTAAAGATTGTTAAGTAATTAACCCACATTAAGATTGGAGGTCTAAAATATTGACAAATAAGACTAATCCTATTCCTAGTAATAAGTGATATTAGGATTATTCTTTATATCATAGTTTTAAAAGGGTTTCCTAACCCCAATTAAATATATGGGATTATATAAAGGGTGACCAAGCTAAATCACGCATTAAAATAAGAAGAAAAACAAGTAACTAATAAAAACATGAAGAATTACATGGTGTAGAGTAACTACATCAATCTCCAACAAAGACTCCTTTTATTCTCTCAAACCTCTCTAATATATAAAACATGTAGAGTATTTTTCTATCTCTCCAAATCCTTTATAAGATTTTAAATGGACTTTCTCCAATTGGACTTGTGGTATCCACTAGCTCAGAGCGACCAATTGGCTCGCTTAAGTGAGTGCTTCATGATGCTCCCATGATGCTTTTGTGTTTGCTCACTTTAGCGACCATGTGGTTCACTTAAACGAGAATTGTTGACGTGTCTATGCTGGCATTGTGATAGCTTTCTCAGGTGGCTCCCATGAGGAAGCTTTTCATGGTGCTCTAAGATATCTTTTGTGTTGGCTCACTCGAAATGCCCAAATGACTCTCATTAAGTGAGCATAAAGTCGCTTAGAGGACATTTCCCTCTCGCTCTGAGTAAATACCCCCAATGTTCAACTCATTTGTCACTAGCTCCTTACTCCTTGTGTCTCAAGACTAACAAAAATCATTAAAAAAAACACTTAAAATTAACAGGGTTCTATCGATTAACAAGATAAAATTAAAATATTAATTTTTGACAAAAATAAGACTCTAAAACATAAGATATGCTCAAATAATTTTCTAAATTGGTTCAAAGATATTGACATATTTGACAATTACCAAACAGATTTTTAATATATTTTAACAAAAATAATTTTAAATAAAAAAGTTTTTATTGTGAAACTCACATAAAGTAAATTAAGAACAAAATCTTATAAAATTATTGTCTGATAGGATAATGATTGCTTCACTCATACATTATTATCATAGATGTTATGTAATGATTCAATCACTTTCATACACGTTATGTACTAAATTTATATTCCGTATATTATTAATAATTTAATTTGAAAAAATACCTAGTTTGATTGAAAGAAAAATAAAGAGAGAGAAAGATTGATTAATGCACCAGATCACTTTATTAGCGTATTTGACAAAGCATTTTAGGAGTTCATAAGCTCCTATTGACCAGCTTATAAGTTTATTTTTTTTTTGACGAAAATAAGTTTGTTCGGTACATAAGCTTATTTTAGGATCATATAACTTATTTTTATAAGTTAATTAAAATGACTTATAGTTTATAAGATCTTATCTTTTTTTTTTTTCTCTTAAAATAATATTGTATCATAATATAAATTATTTATCATAAAAAATATAATTTTTATATTTAAAAATATTTATTTATATAAATTTTAAATATGTGATAATTTATATTTTTAAATATAATATATATAATATATATATATATATATATATATATATATATATATATTCAATCGTTATATATTAAACATACACGGTTATTTTGCACAAGAGTAATTTTAGAGATTTTTTTCAACAAAAGAGTTAGTAGGAATTCATTTAACTATTTATATAATTTATCTTTTATTTATCATAATTATTTACGAGTTAAATTTTAATATTTTAAAATAAATAAATTTCTATATATTAAATACAAATATCTATTTTGTACACGAACATTTTTAGAAAAATTTCTTTAACGAGGGTTTTTAAAAGTTTTTTAATTTTTTATCTAATTTAATTATTATTTATCACAATTACTCATGAATTAAATTTTAATATTTTAAAATAAATTATCAATAAATAAAATAATATTATATTTTAATATAAATTATTTATGATAAATCTAAATATAATTAATATATTTAAAAATATCTATTTACAAAAAGTTTTAAATATAATTTATTTATTTAAATATAATATTTATTTATATAGATAAATTATTATAAATTTTAATTATATATAATAAATATTTAACATATGTGTCGCACATATTAAAATCAATAAATAAAAATATTTTTTTTATGATAATAGAAATTATTTATCATAATTTATATATTTTAAAATATCTAATTACATAAATTTTAAATATAATTTATATATTTAAAGATAATAATCATTTTTATATATAATATTATATATGATAAAAATTTCTGAACATTAAATAAACTAAAATTTTAATTTATTAAATTTTAATTATATATAATAAATATTTAACACATGTTTGATGCTAAATGTGACACCCTCTACCCCAACGTTAATACACAGTAAATGTAAACAATAATTTCTTTTTCTTTTAAAGTAAATAAAATCTTTCATGTATAAAACAATTGTTTCAAATCTCATAAGGTAGAAGATTCACATTCGTAACTCATCAATCATAAAAAGTCAAATATAAGTATTAAACTCAAGAAATCATATAAAGGAGAATATATATTAATTCCAGTAAAGGTGGCAGTGCCTCCTAGTTAGGAATTAATATATCACTTTCAATTCATGTAATAAAATAGTATGACAAAGATGTACATTTTGGTCTTTTCTCAAGAACGTTCAAAATTACAAAGGAAGAGAGAATTAAAGCTTTTAAAATAATAACATCCAAAATAAGCCTAGTTATGCCCGATGTCACATCCTATCAGAGGATGCCCAACTGAACCCTTAAGCCTCATTACCAACATCATGATCACCTGCAACATAATTTAAACATATACAAGAACAACAAGGGAGTGAGAAACTTCTCACTCAGTTTTAGGTGAAGAAATAAAGGTTAGATAGTACCCACACATACACAACAAATATAAGTCACATGTAAACAATACATATACATCTTCAATATTACATATATACTCATTTATCATGCAATGATGTCATGGACTCGACTCATAAATGCAAGCATGTGGCGCCATAAGGAAGTTTCACATATCATCACTGGTGACCCTAAGGTACACCTGGCTAGCATGTTACATCGTGGGTGACCCTAAGGTACACCTGGCTAGCATGTTACATCGTGGGTGACCCTAAGGTACACCTTGTTAGTCATGGGCGACCCTAAGGTGCACCTTGTTAGCATCGTGGGTATGCGGCCTCAGCGGCACACCTGGAGTCATATATGCATATGATGCAGGTCATACAGTCATTATTTCATTGACTCAACATTTAACTTATTACATAATTTCATTTAGTACATATGTCCTCATTTGTCATATTCTCATAATCATAACATGTCTCAATATATAGTCCGTTCATATGTCTCATGTCATTTGTTCATATTTCACAAGGTCATGTCATAAATACTCCTCATAAGGTCCGCATAGGAATTTACAGAGATCCAGAGAACATTCTTTTTCATATTAAAACTTAATTAATATTAACATTAATTCCATTTATTACTTTCAAGGAACAAAGTAACAAGAACAAAGTAACAAGGAATAAAGTAGACCAAACAGAACCACAGGCAAAGGATTGGGGGCCAATTCGACAAACAGACTATCCAACAATTATCCCCACACCCCCGAGCGAGGTTTCTCACTCCCCCCTTACCTGGATAAGCGGAGTTGAAACTTGGGCAGAGCCTCCTCCTCTGGATTCCGTCTTTCCTTCCCTCTCTTTCTCTCTCTTTCTCTCTCTCTCTCTCTCTCTCTTTCTCTCTCTCTAGAATTTTCACTTTTCACTCAGTTATAATTTTTCACCCCCCTAGTCCCTATTTATAGGCATCCTGGGGTCCCCGGAACGGCCCGTATTGAATTCGGAACGACCCGTTCCGGATCCTTCGAATTTGTGCAAATTTCTCAACTGGAACGGCCCGTTTCAAAAAGCAGAACGACCCGTTCTGAAGTTCACGTTAACACTGATTGACCATAGTTGGAACGACCCGTTTCCAACTAAGGTCTTTAGGCAATTTCATGACTTTGGAACGGCCCGTTTCCCTTCCAGAACGGTCCGTTCTAGGCTCGTTCTGGAACTTTGAAAAACAGCATATTCCCTCTTTTGGAACGACCTGTTCTGCATTTGGAACGGCATGTTCCGACTCCCAGAATTACCCTTATTCCTTTATTAAAATTACGAAAATGCCATCAATAATTACGAAAATGCCATCTTTTTAAAAAATTGGGTGTTACAATTCTCCCCTCCTTTTAGAAATTTCGTCCCCAAATTTTTTGTAATGGAAGACTCTTCACTTCTTACCTTCTAATTTTTGTGCAACTTCACTATCTTATCGATATACAACTCTATCAATTTCATCCAAGGATTTCTAAGGATAAGACAAGCAAATTTGGCAAGCCTATCCACTAAAACACAATTAAAATCAATCTCTTAAACGTCTCAGGCAAACCTACAATTAAAGTCTATCCATTCACCATCTCTCTTCCAAAATGAGAAGTCTAATTGCTACAAAATTTCTAAAGACTTCTTAAACACGAGTATATGATTTCTTTTCTCTTCACCTTAGGTCACTACACTTTCGCTGCGCTACTCTGATACGTCTTAGTAGCTCCTAAATAAAAGAGTACTCTTATGTCCTTTCTCTAAAATCATCTTTCTTAATTTAAGATTACTAAGCATCCAAATTTATTCTCAAAACAACATCAATTTCTATTTAGAAAAGGTTACTCATACTCCTACTAATCTTTTCCACTTGGTTTACTAGGAAAGGCTCTAACACCTGAGCTTCTTTAATCTCATCACTAATTCACTAATTACTTTCAATCATAATCAATTCAATGCTCCTAAGGGTAATCTCACACATCCAACATAAGTCTCTAAATTCTTCAATCAAATCCAATCCTTAAATAATAAAAAATAATATATCAGTGATCATCATAATCAAGACATTTGTCACAATATTGGTTTAACTTTTGTGAGCCTTTCCACAACCTTTCCAAAGATCAAACACTTAAGCATAAGTTCACTAGGTACACATACTATCAAAGAAAACAACACATAGAGAGTTGTACTCATCCACGTGATCTCAACCTATCACCAAAGAAAGCTAAGTGATTAAGCTACAAGTCTTAGGGAGACATGAGATTTTAAAAAGATCATCTTCTTAGCTAAAAATTCAAAAATCACCACAGATATATTCAACGCTTGCAACTAGACCTTTGATCACCAAAGTAGCTATAACTGGAGTACAAACATCCCCTACACAATAACGCATCAACGTCTAGGCCACAAAATACCTCAATCCTTCCAAACTTACTCCTTTCCACCTCAAACTCGTATCAAAGTTTCCCACTACAAACCAAACAACGCATATATTCAGTACAAAAGGCTTGGAAAATAAAATTCACATGCAACCATCAAACTCTAGAAATCATCAACACTTCAATCTCTCCTTAATAATACCAAAACTCCAATTCTCAACATACATCATCCTTGGATTCAATCGCTACAACTATAGCTTTCAAAAATTTCACCAATCGTAAACTCTTAATACACTTGAAAAATTAATGTCTTACCCAAATCTAAGGCCTCAATAGTTCCTACAATATTAGCATAATATCTCGTCTACTACTCGCACATATGCTTGCAACACAAGTGATACCACTCAGCCACTACTTCTTACATAAGCAAGAAGTATCAAACAAATAAGCAATCATAAGAATGAAGAAGAGCAGTCATAATGGTATTAGCTAACACTATCATGACTATCATTCCTCTAATTACAAAATAACTTAACAATATCAAACTCTACAATATCAGCACAAGGAGAACATCATCTTCATTATTATCAAAGCAAAGCATCATCAAAGTATACAACAAACAAAACACTGTCAGAGTACACAACAGATTCACGATAAGTCACGGCCGATTAGATCGACCTGCTCTGATACCACTAAATGTGACACCCTCTACCCCAACGTTAATACACAATAAATGTAAACAATAATTTCTTTTTCTTTTAAAGTAAATAAAATCTTTCATGTATAAAACAATTGTTTCAAATCTCATAAGGTAGAAGATTCACATTCGTAACTCATCAATCATAAAAAGTCAAATATAAGTATTAAACTCAAGAAATCATATAAAGGAGAATATATATTAATTCCAGTAAAGGTGGCAGTGCCTCCTAGTTAGGAATTAATATATCACTTTCAATTCATGCAATAAAATAGTATGACAAAGATGTACATTTTGGTCTTTTCTCAAGAACGTTCAAAATTACAAAGGAAGAGAAAATTAAAGCTTTTAAAATAATAACATCCAAAATAAGCCTAGCTATGCTCGATGTCACATCCTATCAGAGCATGCCCAACTAAACCCTTAAGCCTCATTACCAACATCATGATTACCTGCAACATAATTTAAACATATACAAGAACAACAAGGGAGTGAGAAACTTCTCACTTAGTTTTAGGTGAAGAAATAAAGGTTAGATAGCACCCACACATACACAACAAATATAAGTCACATGTAAACAATACATATACATCTTCAATATTACATATATACTCATTTATCATGCAATGATGTCATGGACTCGACTCATAAATGCATGCATGTGGCGCCATAAGGAAGTTTCACATATCATCACTGGTGACCCTAAGGTACACCTGGCTAGCATGTTACATCGTGGGTGACCCTAAGGTACACCTGGCTAGCATGTTACATCGTGGGTGACCCTAAGGTACACCTTGTTAGTCGTGGGCGACCCTAAGGTACACCTTGTTAGCATCGTGGTTATGCGGCCTCAGCGGCACACCTGAAGTCATATATGCATATGATGCATGTCATACAGTCATTATTTCATTGACTCAACATTTAACTTATTACATAATTTCATTTAGTACATATGTCCTCATTTGTCATATTCTCATAATCATAACATGTCTCAATAGTTCGTTCATATGTCTCATGTCATTTGTCCATATTTCACAAGGTCATGTCATAAATACTCCTCATAAGGTCCGCATAGGAATTCACAGAGATCCAGAGAACATTCTTTTTCATATTAAAACTTAATTAATATTAACATTAATTCCATTTATTACTTTCAAGGAACAAAGTAACAAGAACAAAGTAACAAGAACAAAGTAACAAGAACAAAGTAACAAGAGCAAAGTAACAAGAGCAAAGTAACAAGAACAAAGTAACAAGGAATAAAGTAGACCAAACAGAACCACAGGCAAAGGATTGGGGGCCAATCTAACAAACAGACTATCCAACAATTATCTCCACACCCCCGAGCGAGGTTTCTCACTCCCCCCTTACCTGGATAAGCGGAGTTGAAACTTGGGCAGAGCCTCCTTCTCTGAATTCCCTCTTTCCTTCCCTCTCTTTCTTTCTCTCTCTCTCTCTCTCTCTCTCTAGAATTTTCACTTTTCACTCAGTTATAATTTTTCACCCCCCCTAGTCCCTATTTATAGGCATCCTGGGGACCCGGAACGGCCCGTATTGAATTCGGAACGGCCAGTTCCGGATCCTTCGAATCTGTGCAAATTTCTCAACTGGAACGGCTCGTTCTATCATCGGAACGGCCCGTTTCAAAAAGCAGAACGACCCGTTTCAAAAAGCAGAATGGCCCGTTCTGAAGTTCACGTTAACACTGATTGACCATAGTTGGAACGGCCCGCTTCCAACTAAGGTCTTTAGGCAATTTCATGACTTTGGAACGGCCCGTTTCCCTTTGGGAACGGCTCGTTTCCCTTCCAGAACGGTCCGTTGCAGGCCCGTTCTAGAACTTTGAAAAATAGCATATTCCCTCTTTTGGAACGGCCCGTTCTGCATTTGGAATAGCTCGTTCCGACTCCCAGAATTACCCTTATTCCTTTATTAACATTACGAAAATGCCATCTTTTTAAAAAACTGGGTGTTACACATAATACACATAAACTAAAATATTAATTTATTAAATTTTAATTATATATAATAAGTATATATTTAACACATGTTTGATGCATAATAGACATAAAACTAAAATAGTATTTAACAAATGTTGGTGTCAGGCAATATCACGTTTTAAATTAAGGTTTGAAGAGTGAATGATGGTCGGTCAGAAGCAAGGAGAAAAGTCCTTCAAAACTCTCATTTTCATCAACAAAAGTGTATCTTGTGATACATGCGTCTACATCTCCTTCAAAACTCTCGCTTTCAGCATCACACTCCGCTTTGACCGCGATTTATAAGTGTCAAATTTTATATTTTAGTACTAATTATTTATCTAATTATAACATTCTTTCAATTATATTATATTTTTTTAAAAAAAATTAGTTCATTTAATTGAGAGTATTAAATTTCTTAATAATTTAATTTTTTTACTTTTAAATTAATTTTTTTACTTAATCATTTATTATCTAATTAATTAATTAATATTCAAAAAAAATATATTTATATGTCTATTTATCTTTTCTAATTCAAATAAGAGAAAGTTTTTATTCAAATAATTTTACACAATCATTATATTTTGTTTAAAACAATTTTTAATTAAATAAGAGTATTTTAGAGAATATATAATTAACATAATTGACAATTAAAAGAGAGCCTTATAAAAGAAGAAAAAAGAATGAAAAGAGTCTTAGATATAGAAATAGATGTAGTAATTTTTATTACTTTATGGTTAATTTTATTTTCATTCAAGAGATTTTTTAAATGAAAATAAAAATAATCATATAAATGTGGATTTTTTTTGGATCACTATAATTTTAGCACGAATTATATTGGATAATAACTAATTTATGTCATTCACCATAAAAATTAATTCCCTATTTGATTGGTAAGAAATAGGTGAAAAATGGGAAAGAGAGAGTAAAAATAGGATTAATGATTTGTGTAACATCCTAAATTATTCTAAGTTAACCAACTATTTATTTATTTACTCCATCTTATTTGATTCAAATGAATTCTTATTATTATTTATTATTAAAAGGAAAATAAAATAAAATTTAAAATTTAAAATATAATAATAAAAAATCACACTCATAATTATATTATACATTTATTTTTACAATTTACTTACATTACAACTGTTCTTACCGGAAATCTGGTGTAGAGTTGATCCGTCAGGTAAGATCGGTGAGCCTCCTTCACGGGTACGCTGGTGCTCCAAGATGGGGGTGGTACCTGCAAAAGAGACTCCGATGCTAAAGTTAGTGTTTGTGGGAGTATGAGTCTCGTATAAATAATGCACGTACCTTTGTGTGAATTAGGATTGTGTTGGGCCTTGGGCCTGAGATCTGTTATGATCTGATTAGATAGTAGATCTCGTCTGGAGCGAGATCCCCGAGATCAATTGTGATCTGATTAGATTGCGGATCTCATCTGGAGCGAGATCTCCGAGATCATTTATGATCTGATTAGATTGCGGATCTCGCTTAGGCCGAGATCTTCTAGTGCGTGCCCGAGGTTATTCCACGCTGTGATACCGAGCTCGAGCTCGGCATGGTAGTACGGATAGTACATTAGCCCCCCGAGCTCCGAAGACCGTAGGTCTTCGGAGTTAAGTCCGAGCTCGTCAAGTGGCTGTGGCCCTTCGCGTACATCTGCCTGTCGAGATGCCATGTGTCATAGCTGTCACCTCGTTCCCATAACGCGTGGGCGGCGCGACGACAATATTGTATTTTTATTTGTGTTGATGGCGTGGCCTTTTTGGGTCGATGTGGTGTTCCGATGTCCATGTCTCACGGTCGAGCTAAGGAGCTCGGCAATAATGAGCTTACTGCTTGGCTAGGCTGGTAAACCTTTGACCGAGTCAGCAGTTTGGTGAAGGAAAAGTTGATAACTCGGTTGGCCAGTACACTTGCCCCCCAAGCACCGAGTGATGTAAGAGCAAAGGGGCTTCTGAGGAGTTCCCAAGTTTGTTGTTTTGAAGGTTCAAATTCGACCTTGTTAAGTAGATGTGATCTCAAGGTTCGGACTCGACCTTGGCAAAATAAGGTTCGTACTCGACCTTGGTTAAGAAAATGTAATCTCAAGGTTCGGACTCGACCTCGGCATAACAAGGTTCGAATTCGACCTTGGTTAAGAAAATGTAATCTCGAGGTTCGGACTCGACCTCGGCATAACAAGGTTCGAATTCGACCTTGGTTAAGAAAATGCAATCTTGAGGTTCGAACTCGACCTCGCATAAGAAGGTTCGTACTCGACCTTGGTTAAGAAAATGCAATCTCGAGGTTCGGACTTGACCTCGGCATAACAAGGTTCGTACTCGACCTTGGTTAAGAAAATGCAATCTCAAGGTTCAGACTCGACCTCGGCATCACAAGGTTCGTCCTCGACCTTGGTTAAGAAAATGTAATCTCAAGGTTCGGACTCGACCTTGGCATAACAAGGTTCGTACTCAACCTTGGTTAAGAAAACGTAATCTCAAGGTTCGGACTCGACCTTGGCATATCAAGGTTCGAACTCGACCTTGGTTAATAAAATGTGATCTCGAGGTTCGGACTCGACCTCGGAATAACAAGGTTCGAACTTGACCTTGGTTAAGAAAATGTGATCTCGAGGTTCGGACTCGACCTCGGCATAACAAGGTTCGAACTCGACCTCGGTTAATAAAATGAGATCTCAAGGTTCGGACTCGACCTCGGCATAACAAGGTTCGAACTCGACCTTGGTTAATAAAATGTGATCTCGAGGTTCGGACTCGACCTCGGCATAACAAGGTTCGTACTCGACCTTGGTTAAGAAAATGTAATCTCAAGGTTCGGACTTGACCTTGACATATCAAGGTTCGAACTCGACCTTGGTTAATAAAATGTGATCTCGAGGTTCGGACTCGACCTCAGAATAACAAGGTTCGAACTCGACTTTGGTTAAGAAAATGTGATCTTGAGGTTCGGACTCGACCTCGACATAACAAGGTTCGAACTCGACCTTGGTTAATAAAATGAGATCTCAAAGTTCGGACTCGACCTCGGCATAACAAGGTTCGTACTCGACCTTGGTTAAGAAAATGTAATCTCAAGGTTCGGACTCGACCTTGGCATAACAAGGTTCGAAATCGACCTTGGTTAAGAAAATGCAATCTCGAGGTTCAGACTCGACCTAGGCATAACAAGGTTCGTACTCGACCTTGGTTAAGAAAATGTAATCTCAAGGTTCGGACTCGACCTTGGCATAACAAGGTTCGTACTCGATGAAAATGCAATCTCGAGGTTCGGACTCGACCTCGGCATAACAAGGTTCAAATTCGACCTTGGTTAAGAAAATGCAATCTTGAGGTTCGGACTCGACCTCGACAAAACAAGGTTCGTACTCGACCTTGGTTAAGAAAATGCAATCTCGAGGTTCGGACTCGACCTCGGCATAACAAGGTTTGAATTCGACCTTGGTTAAGAAAATGCAATCTCGAGGTTCGGACTCGACCTCGGCATAACAAGGTTCGAATTCGACCTTGGTTAAGAAAATGCAATCTCGAGGTTCGGACTCGACCTCGGTTAATAAAATGGGATCTCGAGGTTCGGACTCGGCCTCGGCAAGTCGTCACGATTAATGTGCCAATACCAAAAATGTATGGGAATAAAGTTGTTTTGTTGATTATTTTTGAGGTGTGCCTCGTTAAAACCTTCCTTGGCCAAAAACCCTTTTCTTTAGTGGGAAAAAAGGCTGAGGAGGAAAAAGAGTACGTCACCTGAATTTACAAGTTAAGAGAAATAAAATTTGAGGTGGGTGACATTCCAAGTTCCGAATTTCCCTTCGGAGGGGTCTATTCTTGCCTCTCTCACCCTACCAAACAAGGTCGCCAACTTTAAATGTTTGTGGCCTGACCTTGGTCTTGCTTTCCTTGTGGTTTGTTGCGAACCTGGTCACGAAAAGCAGAGTGCTCTTCCATCTGTATGTACCCGGCAGCTCGGGCACAGAGTTCGTCCATATCAACGGGAGCTCGGCGACACAGGCTGTCCACAAAAGGTCCCGGCTTGAGCGCCATGAGCATGGCGTGTAGGGCGACCTCGGGATTCAAGTTGCGAATCTTCACCGAGATGCCAGCAAAACGTTCCATGAACGTCCGTAGTGGTTCGTCGTCGCCCTGTCTGAGGCTGGCCAGAGCAGCCGACGTTATGAGGTGAGGTCGACTCATTGCATACTGCGCCGTGAATCGTCTGACCAGAGTGCCGAAGCTGTCAATTGACTCGACAGGTAGCTGGGTATACCAATTGAGTGCGGCCCCTTTGAGCGAGGTCGGGAAAACCCTACACAAGATAGCATCATTGTTAGTGTAGAGGTTTACCTGGGTCGTATACAGGTCAATATGTTCATCGGGGTCCGTCGTGCCATCATAGCGATCAAGGTGGAGAGGCTTCCATCTGCGGGGGAGTGGAGTCTCCATGATGCCATCCACAAAAAAATGACGGCGAAAAGTTTCTTGACCCTCTGTGACATGAGTGGGGGCCCTGCTGACATCCTGAGTCGACTTGTGCGTCGGTGCATGAGACCGATGCGTGGCAGGTCGTGGAGTCGGTGCTCTGGTCGTAGTTCGGGGTTTAGAAACCGAATGCCCTTCGTCATCATTTAGGTTACTCTGCAGAGGGGGTTGATCCGAGGGACGCTGAGGGAGTTGGGCACGAATGCGCTCGTTCTCGGCGCGTAGTGCCGCTAGGTCGACTTCATTAGCGGTGCGCATTGCCGCTAGATCAGTTTCGTGCTTGGCACGCATGCTTTGTAGGTCGGCGGCGTGTTGTTGCCGCATCTGTTCGACCTGGTCGATCAGCCTCCTCAACGTTGCTACGTCACTATCCATGGTAGTTGGGTGATCCAGGTCGTCTGTTGCACGTCTGCTGTGGCTTCTGGTGAAAATCATACAGGTGGCCGATAAGAGCTGTCTTGATCGGTCCCACGGTGGGCGCCAAATGTTCTTACCGGAAATCTGCTATAGAGCTAATCCGCCAGGTAAGATCGGCGAGCCTCCTTCACAGGTACGCTGGTGCTCCAAGATGGGGGTGGTACCTACAAAAGAGACTCCGATGCTAAAGTTAGTGTTTGTGGGAGTATGAGTCTCGTATAAATAATGCACGTACCTTTGTGTGAATTAGGGTTGTGTTAAGCCTTGGGCCTGAGATCTGTTATGATCTGATTAGATAGTAGATCTCGTCTGGAGCGAGATCCCCGAGATCAGTTGTGATCTAATTAGATTGCGGATCTCATCTGGAGCGAGATCTCCGAGATCAGTTATGATCTGATTAGATTGCGGATCTCGCTTAGGCCGAGATCTTCCAGTGCGTGCCCGAGGTTATTCCACGCTGTGATACCGAGCTCGAGCTCGGCATGGCAGTACGGATAGTACAACAACCATTATAGTATTCTACTATCTGGACAGTAAGAAACGAGTTTTTATTTATATACATATTTTCCTATGACATATAGCCATTGAACTTTATATGACTAGTAAATGCAGAAACACCAATGGATTCATATATGTGATTGGTGGGGTAAAGGAAGAAAATGACTATTGTAGGTCATTTTAGAATATATGGTTCTTATTATTGAGAAAAAAGTATAAAGGAAGAAAGTATTTGTTCCCTAAAAGGTCCAACATTATTAACAATATTAATATTCCATCTAGTTCTTGGAAATACATTTTGAATCACTAAAAAAAAATGGGTCTAGTATGTTTGGGGGCATCCATATCTATTAAAATTTGTCATCCATTTTATTTTAAATAAGAAAAAAAAACATAAAAGGAGTGATAACAAAAATCATATAGATTAATAAATAAAATAATCATATAACAATACTTTGATATAATATATATTTCATTTTTTATTATATTTAAAAATTAAATCTTCAAGGTCAAAACTTCCATCTACGACTTATCATGAAATCTTTATACTTATAACATGCTTAACCAATAATAATGACTTACTTATTATAATTTAAGAACAATATCTATTATTATAATAATTACTATTTTAATTATTAATATTAATAATAATATTATTATTATCATAAATCCTTATATATATATATATTATAGCATAGAAAAGGAATGGAAAAATAAAAACTAGATATTATTGGTACATCTTTTTTTAATGTTAAATGTATAAATAATTAATATAGTGTTATAGTCCCTTAGCCTCAATTAACTTAAGAGGGGGTGAATTAAGTTTTCTAAATTTTCTCTTTTAAAAACTTTTCCAATTACTTTCTTATCAAATTTAATTCCTTAAATAAATTTATATGTATAGAATGAATAATGATGCAAACTACACAATTACAATTAATAACAAGAAATTAAAAAGTGTAGGGAAAGAAGAATTGCAAACTTGATTTTATACTGGTTCGGCCAATCCTGCCTACATCTAGTCCTCAAGTCTCCCACTTGAGATTTTCACTACTCTTGTAAACCTTACAAGAATTGAATCCTCCAACACTTCGGAACTCCCTTTCCTTATGTTGAGATTCAAACACCAACAAGGAGAAAAACTCTTTCTCCTTTATAGATCCAATGATCTATTGAGTTTTACAGAATGACTCTCTTGAAGAGTAGATATTACAATTTTATGATCTTAAAGAACTCTTTATAGATTTTGCAAATGACTTTTGGCCAAGTAAATTTTGTAAATGATTTTCACAATAAAGTTCGTCACCTTTCTCTGAAAAATTATAGGTATTTATAGACAATTGTTTCTTAGGTTATGTCTTTTCATGAAGAGTTGTAACTTTCTATAATTTTTCAGAAAATAGGCTCTGGTAATCGATTACAAGACTTGGTAATCAATTACAACGGTTTAAGTTCAAAATGTTTGGAACGTTGTATAATTTAAATTAAAATTTTGAAATTTTATCTTCTTGTAATCGATCATAAGGTCTGGTAATCGATTACCAGAACACATTTTGTATTCAGAATTTGAACTTTGAAGTTTCCTGTTCTGGTAATGGATTACAAGGTCTGGTAATGGATTACCAGAACATATTTTTTTATTGTTTCAAAAACTTTTATGTAGAAAACTTCTTTTCAATAATTTCTTTCACAAATCTCTTTTAAGAAATGATTTGAACTATTCTTTAAAGTTTTTGTTAAGTCTTTTGAAAACATTTTTACTTACTTTCAAAAGATTTAAAACTTGTTTAAATTTAAAGATATTAATTTGAGATTTTTGAAAACCTATTCTCAAGGCCAAGCATACTTGCAATTCTAAAAATAATTCTTTTACATTTTTAGCTAAGTTGATAATACTTATATATGTAACACTTGAGATCTTGTTCTTGCATCAACTTGCTTTAGCTCAACCTTGATTATTCTTCAATGCTTTATAATCACTTTGGCATCATCAAAACATTTGTGCATATTTTCTTCCACATATAGTATAAAATAATTTAAGAGATAATTTAAATAAACTTGGCATTGTTTTGGAAATGAGATTTTAAATAAATCATTTGTAAATAAAAAAATAACATACTAGAATGAATTAAAGGATACATATGTAAATAAGTATAAGATGTTAATAAAATTGGTATTAACATTAGCTAGATAACATAAAATAATAAACAAGATGAGATTAGAGATATCTTACCAAACAATTATGATTATATAATCTTTTAAAAATCATAATAAATAAATGTCTCTTTTTCCTATCCTAATATTTGTTAAAAAAATCTCCATTCTTGATAGCAATTTAGGTGATACAAGCTTTTTTTTCTTAACTGAACCACACTTATTGTAAACAACAAGATGTACATGAACTCCACCTTCATTTACTATTTATAGACATACTAATTAACCCTGTGCACCTTTAAAAAAAAAAAAAAATTCCTCATGTAGTTGTCTCACCTTCTCCAGAGATTATCTTCATTAGTTGTACTACATTCTTTTCAAGTTATCTTCTTATTTTCTTTTATATTATTATTCATTTATATATATATGAGGAGGGTTCAAATGACACCGGTGTAACTTTTACTAAGTGTTACACCGTTCAATAACTTTATATTAAATGTGAATTTTGTAAATCCAATCGTTAGATGGAAAGTTCATATCTCTTAGATCATATATGTCAAATTTTGTTAAAATTGAACAACAACTTGAAGGTAATCAAAGTGTTCATATTTTAGTATATTTTGAAATGTATATATTACGTCAATTTTGTTTTATGAGAATGAAGTATCAAATCATCTTAGATTAATATAAAATTTGATATACATGATCTAAGAGATATGAACTTTCAATCTAACGGTTGGATTTACAAAATTCACATTTAATATAAAGTTATTGAGCGGTGTAACACTTAGTTAAAGTTACACCGGTATCGTTTGAACCCTCCTATATATATATATATATATATATATATATATATATATATATATATATATATATTACTTTATCCATTTGTGAATCCTAGTCATTCTTATCTAGTGTATCAAGTTTTCTTTTCATTTTCTTTAAATAAACATCTATATACTAAATAGATGGTTATGTTATATTTATTTATATGAAAAAATTATCCCATAATACAATTAAATATAATTTATATTAATTCAACTTAATAAAAAATAAAAATTTTATTTATAAAAAATAAAAATTTACAACTGAAAATTTAGAATGTTACACTTTACTTGATAAAAAAAACCTAGGGTGAAAGGGCACAAAAATTAGAATGGCTATCGCGTTGTATTTTGCAGCAATTTTTTTTTCTTTTTTCCTGACAGTTTCAAAGCGAAGCATATCATCAATCATTTGCTTTCGAAAGAAATCCGAATAATTTTTTGTTCGAATCCAGCGAGAGCCACTCGTTACCTTAAAATGATTTATTTAATATATATTTTTAAATGTTTTTGGTGAATTTCAACGGTCACAATTATTATTTTATATATTTTTTAATAAATACGGGAAGTTTTGTAACCGCCATTACCTATTAATGCTTTTTTTAATAATTAACACTCACAAAGCATATATAAGTTACCTAAAAATAATTTTATCATAATTGATATTCCATCAAGTATTAATTATATGAATTTGATATACAAATTTTAATTAAATAATTTTAATTTTTAAATATTATAATTATATAATTTTAGTTTTTTTTCCTTTAAAATCTCATAATTTTAAAATTGTAATATATATAGATATAATATTTTAAAATTATGCAATTATTGACTTATTTAAATTATATGATGGTTGATGTATTCAAATTATGTATTTAAAACTTATAATTTTTAACTTATTTAAATTATAAATATTATAATTTTCATTCATGTATCAAATAATATATATATATATATATATATATTATTACTAAATAAATAAAATTTATAATTAATATTATAATATTATTGATAAATTAATATCAATAATATTATTAACATGTTTATAGATAAGTTGATAATTTTATAAATAGAAATTACTATATATTAATATATGTTTACAAAATATCAATATATTAGATAAGATAAGTTTTAGAATAGTGAGTTTGGGTTTAATTCAATCCTACAAAATCAATTTGTAAGCTAAAAGTTATGCAACTTATATATTTTGTAATTATTTCATCTGTAATTGGTGTGAGAGATTTGAGTTTTTTTTTTCTTCTAATATATCTCTTTACATCTAATATTATTGGGCTACATAAATGATGGATGATCCTTTTTAATGATATATGATATGTAAGTCTTTAATTTATTATTATTATTATTATTATTATATATATATATATATATATAAGTAGAAATTTAATTAGAAATACAAATTATTATGTCACCTGTTAGTGGTACATAAATAAAAATTAGAATTTTAATGAGAAAGATTGAAATTGTATAATTACTATATTTGAGACTAAAATTACTTTATTAAACTTTAGAAGATTAAAATTGCATAACTACAATATTTGATAGAACAAAAACATACATAAACCTATTTTATTATATATATATATATATATATATATATATATATATATATATATTTTGTTTTTTTCCTCTCTATTTCTCAACTATTTCTCTCAAATCAAATAAACAATTAAATTTCTACTTTATTTCTTATCTATTTATACTCAATTACTTCTCAATTTATTTTTAATTTCTTTTCACTCAAACTTTCACATATATTTTTTTTCTCAATCAAACACATGGTAAGGGAAAGAACGTGTGTTAGAAAGGAATCATATTGTAAACATTTTATCTGCCTCCCATTTTCTCTCAGCCTCATGTTTGCTGCCGTTCTCTCTCAGCCTCATGTTTGCTGCCGTTCTCTCTCAGCCTCACGTTAGTTTGTTCAATTTAAGTGTACCGGAACACGGTTCATTATTAGCCAAGTTCGGAGGAATGGGGACCAATTTTAAAAATTAGAGTTTATGACATTAAGTTTTATAAATAATATTCATAAATGTTTTTTTTTAAATTCTATAAAAGTATATAATAGAAATTATATTTACACAAAAAAGCCATACGTTTTTTTTAAAGAATTAAAATTACAATTGTGAATTATTAGTTTCACATGTTACCGAGAATATTTTTGAATTAACATAATAAACGTTGCACTACAAAAAAATACAAAATAGCGACCGGAATTTAGCGTTCACACTATTTTGCGACTGAATTTGCGACCGACTAAAATAGCGACCGAATTTTTTTAGTAGCTATTTTGCGACCGAATTAGCGACCGATTAGAGTGGTAGCGAGAAAATCGGTCGCTGTTTAATTATTTTCATGAAAACATAGTTTGCGACCGAATTAGCGACCAACATTGAAAAAATTACGACCGAATTTAATTCGGTCGCTAATCCTAACTTTTGAATTTTTTTAGCGACCGATTACATTTTGGTAGCAATATATAATTAAAACTTAGCGACCGAATTCAAATCGGTCGCTAAATTTTTTGTATTAAATTAGCTAAATTCTTTGTATTAGATTTTGAACGGATGTGGCTTTCCTTTATGAATATAAATATATTTTCACTAAAAGTACACAACCAGTTTCGAACCCTGGTCATGTGAGTGAAGGGCCAAGCACAATACCACTGCGCAAATTTGATTTCTTTGTTTACTACTGAAAGTAATTTATATATAATATATATATATATATATATATATATATATATATATATATATATATATATATATAAAATACAGAAGCTTATGATTTTTATTATCTTATAATTTAATATTGGATTTTTTTTTATTATAAAATATAGCAAATAAAATCTAAAATTTTTTTTGATAAAAATATTTAATAAATTTTAATATATAATAAATTTAATATCAAAATATTTATCTAGATTTAAGTTATAATTATTATAATACTTTGATTTAATATTAGATATCTTTTGATTATAAAATATAATAAATAAAATCTAAAATCTGTAGCAATTTTTTTTATACAAATATTTAATATCAGAATATTTATTATAATTTTAGTTATGATTTTTATAATCTTTTGATTTAATACTGAATTTCTTTTGATTATAATATTTTAATGTGTTTTATTTGAAATATCAATTAAAATATTTTATTATTTTTTCATTTTGATTTATTGTAAAATAATTAGAATATTTAATTTAGTATCATTAAAAAAATAACCATTATGAGATTTAATTTATTTAATTTTATTATTTATTATAATACTTTTAGTCACTGTATTGATAAAAAAAATAATTTTAATTAAAATATATTTTAAAATTTTAGTTAATTCATTATCATTCACTTAGTTTATTAAAAAGTGATAAAATATAATTTATTTTCAATTGATTTAATAAAATAAAAACTTTAAAATATATATTTAAAATCTATAACAATTTCTTAAATAGAAATATTTAATTAATTATAATATATACTAAATTTAATATCAGAAAATTTATTATAGTTATAATTTTTATTATCTTTTGATTTAATATATCTTTTGATTTGTACCCAAAAAAAATGTTCTTAATTTTTTTTTCAATTTATGTTTTTAGACTAAAATTTTTATTTAGTTTTAGTCTTTGAATTTTTTTTTTAATAAACATGTCAAAATTTAAAATGTTAACAGTAGAAAAAATTAAGTAGTAAAAAATCTATATAATTCCTCTTTTTTCATTATTATCATTAAAATTATTGAGATTGCATTGTTTTTAGTCTCTACCTAATTAATTAATGTATTTCTACTTAAGGTTATTCTTATAAAAGTAATTAATGCCACAAATAATTTGGAAAAGATCTTATAAAAAGGATTAAGAAAGTTTTAGGGGAGGGTTTTCTACAAATAAAGGTTGAAATATATGAATTTTATTTTTAATTCTTATAGTGAAAAATATTTCATTTTAGCACCTAATCATATTATTTTTCAATTCTTTTTAATTTTTATATTATTATAAAATTTATCTTTTATTTCCTATAATAAATAGGTGACAGAGATTAAAAGAAAAAAAAATATGTATAAATGACTAAAATTGTTTTTAATTGTAGAAATTGAAAAATAAAATTTATGAAATTACTAAATAGGTATTTAAATCTTATAAAAGTCATTAGGGTAGTATAACACAATTATGGACAATGAATGAGTGCTTGGGTACAAAGGGGCCATGGGCTTTCGGCCCAAATCAGGGAAAAAAAAAAGGAGTTTCGGTTCGAAATTACACTCGTTTCGCTGCGAGAGTGAAGGAGCCAGAAACTGTTGCTTCTCTTCGAAGCTCAAAACTTAAACCCTAGTTCTCCCTCTCTTTCTCTTTTTGCGTCTTCAACCATGTCCGTGATACTGGTAATCTCTCTCTTTCTCTCTTTCACTCTCTCACTCTGTTAAATCGTTCCCCTTTTCCTCTGTTAAATCGTTCCAACGCTCCCTCGCCGGCCACCACACCTCCTCTGTTAAATCGTTCCCCTTTTCCTCTGGAGATTCCATCGCTTCTCGCCTTTTCCTCTTCGCTTCGCCGGCGTTGGAGGGTCAGTAATGTGCTTTTTCTCTCTCTCCTTTTATTTCTTTACCCTAACTTTTAATTTTGATTAAATGTTTGTTGATATCTTGTATTTGTTGAGTGCAGTACATCATGGTTCTTTTATGCCATGTTCAAACTTGAATGTCAATAAAAGGGAGATTGTAATTATTTTAATTCTATAAAACCTGGTTATTAGATTGTTGATAGCTTTTATCCCAATCAACCTTGTAAATGTATTCAGGTGATAATGCCTCAATTGGACTTAAGCTATATGTCAACATGGGTAACGAGTGGAATAAGAAGTGTGTGGTACTCTGATTCTTTTCTTTTTGTTTTTGAACAATCCATATTTTATTGAAAATATCTGGTAGTTGGTAACCTTACTTTATTCAATTTAATGATTATGGTGCATTTAGTTATATTTGCGTTGCTATTACAAAATAATTGCTGCTTGTGTGAACTCTAAGTTTGCAACTTGTGTTTTACGTACTTGAATTCAAATTATCTACTTATCCTCTTATGATTTGTACGTATGTGTGTTGCACAGGTGGAAGAAATAAAATTAAAGCCTGTGATTGCATTTGATTGTGGTAAGTTCTGTTTTGGCATTTTTTTCATTCAGGTGGAATTGTGCTAAAGACCAAATTTATAAATGGAACTTCAGCTAATGACTTGATGTTTATATGAATTGCTTCTTTTGATTTGTTAAAAGCATAAATGAAGTTGAACTGATAAATGATTGATGGTTATATAACCATAGGTTTACACATAGGCTTCTTTTTATAATAACTACTTTAAACATTATAAAAATTATGACTAGTTAGAAATCTTTATACCGACTGTGTATAAATATTAAAATTTTTAAGCATTGACTAATTAGAAGCCTCGCATACAATACTTATGCCAACTTTCTAGAGAAGCTTACATGACAGCTCCTAATTTCTGTGAATTTCGCCAACAAAGTGTTACTATGTTCCAGGGATTTGTCACACAACGAGTTGGAAGGACCTCTGCCTGAATTTCTGGCAGAATTGCCAAAGTTAAAAGTTCTGTAAGTTTGAATCTTTGTTAGAACTACTAAATTGATAATTAATTTTCCCAGCCAGACACTTGGATAACATATAATTTATGATTTATTGTCTTTGCAGTAATCTGACAGGGAACAAGCTTTCTGGTCCAATTCCTAAGGCTCTCAAGGATAAGGCAGATAAAGCTTTGCAATTAAGGTTTGTAGAATAATATTTTATATTGAAGGAATATTATATGATATCTCCAAAATAATTTATTCAAGTAGATAATCCCGCATGTTGTATGTTCTGTTACATACTTAACAATAAAAAGATAATTTATCTGTCATCATTTCTTAGTTCCTTATATATAATACACTTTGTGTATATATTTTTAAATTAATAGACTAACTTACACATAGCCCAGTTTTTTTTAGTTTGTACGCAGAATTAATATTCATTTTTTTTTATGTCAGTTGATGGTGTTGACTATAGATAATGGAATTGTTTAATATTTGCTTCTGTTCCTGGATGTGATGTGTTTGTTGGTAGTCTTACCTTTGTGTATGTTCAGGGGACTCGTGATTTTGCTAAAGAACAAATGACAATTAGAAAGATATTAGAAATTACTATTTTTTTTTAGTATTGTATCTATAATTTGTGATTCTGATTAGTGGTAAAATTTTAACTAAAATTTATGATTTTGAATCAATAATTAAAATTGTTACAGTGAGTGTTCTCTTCCCAATTAATTTTATAACTCTAAGAAGGGTTTAAATATATCAGTTGTGGATTTTGTTGTCTTAAATTATTTGCTGAATTATTTGCTGCAAAATAACAATTATTTGCTGAATTAAAATCAAAGAATATGTTGTCTTGAAATTTTTGTTGAAATAATATTTTTTTATTTTTTTAGAAGAAATATAAGGAGCATCTAATTGAAGTCAAGCAACAAGCTACACAGGATGACATAGAGGGCTCTGCTTCTACTTGTATTAATGATAATGAAGTTTATTTGCAGGTGGTTAAAAAGAATCAGAAGGGAAACTTGTATGGGCTTGCTGGATTGACCGAATGACATAGCAGAAGACCCTTAATTAAGTTTCTTTATTTTACTTGTTTCAGGATATTTTATTGTATTTCACTATTACTTTGTTGAAGTTTAAACGTTTTATGTTATTATTGTGTTTTTAGCATACTATATTGACATAAATATAAATTTACATCGATGAGATTATGTCTTTTAGTATGTTCTAGTTTATTATTATAAATTGTGTAATATATATATTGTTAATTTCATATTCGTTAACAGGTATAAATTTATAATTCAAAAAGAATTTAAAAATACTGGTTAGTATTAGAGATCGAAATAGCGATCAAAAGAATTTGTAGCTAATTCAAGTTTTTCGCGATCGAAATAGCGACCGAAATAATGCGTAGCTAATTTAAGTTTTAGCGACCGAAATAGCGACCGAAATAATACGTAGCTAATTCAAGTTTTTAGCGATCGAAATAGCGACCGAACTAATTCGTAGCTAATACAGCTTTTAGCGATCGAAATAGTGACCAAAATAATTCGTAGCTATTTTTAATTTTTAGCAACCGAATTTATTCGTAGCTATTTCAGTTTTTTAATAACCGATTTAGAGACTGATTTTTAAAATGTTTTTATTAAATAAATAAAAAAAATTAGCGACGGAAATTGCAACCAAATAATTCGGTCGCAAAATTGGTCTCCAAAAGTTAGGAGACCAAAATTTTAGCGACGGATTTTCAATGTCTAGCGACTGATTTTTTGGTCGCTAAATTGCGACCGAAAAAATTTCGGTCGCTATTTAAAATAGAGACCAGGGTTTTAGCGATAGATTTTTTCGGTCGCTATTTCGGTCGCTGAATGTAATAGCGACTGAATTTACCTAAATAGCGACCGATTTTGGTGGTCGCTAAAACTTGATTTTTTTGTAGTGTTGATATTTTGGTAAATATAGATTTTGACTTTTCTTCCTTGTAAAATATAGGATTTTTTTTTTCTTTTACTTCTTCTAGCTTTTTTTTTATTTAATTTCTTCTCTGTAAATAAAATTGTTCCATTTCCATCCTTATCTTTAGACTATCCGTTAAATCATATGGAAAAAAATTATAACAATTATAGAGGATAAAATTTTGAAAAGACCATAATGAAAATAATTAAAATTAAAACAAGTTTATTTCACCGGGACTAAATATCTATTTAAGTTACATTTATAAAATTTAAACCTTAATTCACATTGATATAGAATATTAAAAAAATAATTTTTGTAATTAGTTAAAAATAATTTTAAAAAACTAAACCTTAAATATAAAACTTCATATAAGTCATATAATAACGCAGTCACCTTTTAAGTTGTGAAAGAAATACAATGTGAGGAGCAGAAAAAATAAAACATAAAGTAAGATACATTTCTCATAATAACACAAGCATGAAATAGTAAAGAGGATTTTGCTTAATGTAATGTATAAGTGACATTTGTGTGATATAGAAACGGTGTTAGTGTAATATTGTGCATTCTTGTTTTTGTTTTTTGTTTTTTTATTTATTATTTCATACTCATTTACTATGATTCCACTACAAGAAAACTTGTCTTTAGAAACTAAATTTTTAGTCTTTAAATTAACAAAATCAGTTACTAAACCAATAAGTGACTAAATTAGATACCAATTGTAGAAAGTAGCTAAACAGCTGGTTGCTAATTTTAGCTACCAATCTAGAGTCTGATTTAAAAACTAATTTAATAACCAATTTTTTATGACCAATTTTGTGACTAATTGTATAATAACCAACTTAGTAACTTATTTTACAATGACCAACTTATTGACCAATTTTTAATGACCATCTCATTGACCAATCTTATAGTGACTGTTTTAATTACCAATATTACAGTAACCAATTTAGATACCACTTTTGATAATAACTAATTTAGTAACCTATTTTATAACAACTTATTTTGTAATAATCAATTTAGTAACTGTTATAATAACCAATTCTAAAGTAACCATTTTAGTGACCAAATTTTAAAATAACTAAATTAGTGACCCATTTTTCAATGACTCAAAGTGACTAATATAATATAAAAAAAAGTAGTCACTAAATTTTTTCCTTATTCATCTTTCTTATTTATGCCATTTTCTTTCATATTTATTATCTTCTTTATTCAAATTCACCACATACCTAACTTCAATTATTTTTCTGCTAAAACATAATAATTATTTGAGTATAGCATTAATTATTTATTTACTTCACATATTTATTCTATGTTAAACTATTATGCAAAAGAATCAACATATGCTATATACTAATATGAAAATTAAGAAATTAAATTTTCTAATTTTTTAAAATTGCACATAATATCCTCCAAACATACAATCCTCGCTAGCTGTATTTATAATACTCAAACAATCACTTTCTATAAAATTTCGTTTGACAATAATTAGTTTTAATATAGCAACAAACTGTCTTTAACACTTCCAGTGAACATCAATCAACCAGATGTCTTTCTTTCTCCCCAAAAAAAGAACAACTTAAGAAAAACACAAAAATTTGGAACATTTTCAACAACGAAGTGCATGAAGTTCTTAAAACTGTCTCAAGAAAAAAAAAACACCTGTGAAAAAAATGAGTGAATAAAAAACTTAACATATATCATGAATGTAACATGTCCTTTATCTTGTGCCTGGAACTTTTCTTGTTCATCACATTCTTTTGTTTCTTCTAAAATAGTCATCTACACAAAAAAGTACAAAATAAACAAATATATAATTAATCAAAACAAAAACATGCTATACAAAATTGGAATGAGTACAGAACTGAATCTTGATGAAATGAATTGAAAGTCCCTTATAGTGTTTCATTCCTATTTTATCATCTCTTTTATATATATATATATATATATATATATCCAAAGGTTGAGAGGTACCTTTCTTCAAGGTAAGGACATAATTATGAGAGATTAAATATATATTTAACCAAAGACATGAAAGCTTATTAGCATTTAGATTACAAAAGAATTATATGTGTGAATTCTCTATTAATTTTATCAAATTCTAAATTTTATAACTTGCACGTATTTTATGAGCACACCAAATTCCCATAAACTCAATTGCACATATAACTTGGTTTAATATTTAAATACTAAAAGCAATAGGGTTGTATTATACCTGCTCCATTCGTGTCAACTAATTTCTCTTTAGGTAATAGTATCACAGGATACAACTTAACTTTCCCATCCTTAGCAAGACAAATAGGATTTGCACCTTGTGTGATAACGGTAATCCTTTTGTGTGTTCCTGATGCCTTTGGCCACTAGGAAATCTTTAAAGCTATTTCCTCGACATTATCAATCTAGTCAATAGGAAAAGAGTCAAAATAGATAACAAATTAAAACTTGAAACCAAAACTACAACCCTACAGATCTGTTATGCAATTCCCTCCCAGCCATGAACTTTAGAAAATGTTCTTGCTTCAATCTCATTTCCAAAAATGTAGTCCATATGTCTGAATCCCGGAATGGATATCGGTAAGATCAACATGTAAATTTTTCCTTATTTGAATTTAACAGAAAAGGATCCTTACGGCAAAAATTTCTCCTGTTCATCCTTGAAGAACTCACAAATAAAGGGAGCAGAAAGGTTCATCATGAAGAACTGCATACAGGAATAAAATACTTGATCTCCAAAACTGCTAGTAAAATGGGAATGCCAAGTTCTATTGATATCAAACCTTGTTATTCTTGGTTGCATGTTCAGCAACTAATTGTATCGAATCAGGAGATACAGTAAGGAAAAAGCCAGAAACTCTTCTTCATCTCTTCCCCAAATTTGTCCTTTCCTATGCAACCTATGTAACTTCTGGCACCAAGTACTTGAAGCATCCACTATTATGAGGAGGAGGCAAATGATTAGCTACTTTCACCACAACTACTCCAGACTCAGCTTACTTCATGTAAAAGAAAGTACATACCTAAGCAACCCTGGTAGAATTATGAGTAGCACCTGCCAATAAGGAAATTATAGAAATCATCATATAAAATATGCATTTCCAACTCTTTCATGTTTAAAGATTATCAATTAGACAAGACAAACTTGGAATTTCCTTGACGAGGCCTTTTGGGATCAGCAAACCGAACAATTAGTGGTTGCTCACAACCCTATGTAGAAAAATACAAGATTAACCAAAATGCTTTCTTAAGGAGAATTATTAAAAGGAAAAAAAAATACATAATTTTTTCTTACTCTCATTGTTTTGGTTCCATTAAGTCCATTAATAACTGCAAGAACCATATCTCTGTGAAAGTATTTAAAAAAATCACATCCTTCAACCAAAATAAGAGAAAATATTATATATTCAGTATTGACATCAAACACACATGTATAGAGACAAAAAAATATTTTTATTTTCGTTTCTCAAGTCAATTTTTTCCTGATTAAAACATGACTTCGTATTTTGATATTTGCTAACACTTCAAAAATTGACTTTGTATACATAAAGAACTAATTGAATCTCACTTATGTTAATCTCTTTATAAAGTCCTTGCAAGCCACAACCACTGCCTGAAGCCCTTCATCGCATATCAAATCAAGCACCTGTACAAGAACAACATCCAAACACCAATCTGCCCCAAATCAAAATTCAAATCCACAAGAATACAATCAAAACACACAATGGCATAATATAATCATTAACCAGTATAGCTCAAATGCGGCGGCATAATCCAGCTCTTGATCGAAAACCAGCGCACCCTCCGTAGCACTGAATGAGTCGGTTCCAAGGTGAGTAAGCTACGGAGCCCGAACCATTAACCAGTAAAGCTGAGCCATGAAGACACATCGGTTCAAACGAAGCTTCTTCAAGGAAGGTGACCTAGCCACCAAAGCCTCGAAATTAATAGGACACTCAACGCAATCGAACACAAGAGACTCCATATTGGTTTGGGTCTTGGGAAAACACAAAATCCAATTGACCTCCTCATCATCCTCTACCTCCACCACAGATTCCACAAGCTCAAACACCCTCAGCGACTTAAACATGAGAGTCGAAATTAGAAGGTAAAGGTGAGGGTGAGGGTTTAAAGATGAACACTCCACACGTGGACAAGAAGAAATCGCGGATGCTCCTATATTTGCTCCTATATTCGACGCGTAGTTTCGTTTCTCGTGGAGGCTCTTCGTCTCAAAACGAAAATGTCTTGGTTCATTTTTTTTTTATTTTTTTTCAAAAGGTTTACCTTTGTTCATTATTATTAAATTATTCAGTAGCCCTTGAAGCCCATCTCTTACACGGCTAGATCTTTGATGCTTTAGGTTCTTAATTTGTTTTTTTGGTATATAATTAATCAGATAATAATGGTATCAATATATATTCATGCCATACACTTTAGAAAATTTTGAGTTTTGATAAGTTAGATAAAATATAAATTTAAAGATTAGGCTTTGATAGTTATAAAACAAAATATTATATAAATAATATTAATATTTTAATTTTTTTAATTTTAATTATATACTTAAAAAAATAGTTTCTAAAATGAGTTAAAAATGACAAAAAAATATCAATTTTTAGTGTATTTTAATTAGAGTCTAATTTATCTAAAATAAATTAACAATGAGTGAAAAATTAGTTGTATATTATATTTTTGTATTAGATACTAAAGAAAATCTAAAATGAGCTTATAGTGAATAAAAAATTAATTATTATTTATTAGTGTATTTTAATTAGAGATCAAATATTTTTGTGTCTAAAATAATTTAACAATGACTGAAATATTAGTTTCTTGTTATATTTTTATTAGAGACCAATACATTAGTTTCTAATATAGAACAATTAGATACTAAAAAATGGTATCTAAATTGAGTTAATAGTGACCAAAAAATTAATCTCTAGTAATATTTAAATTAGAAACTAGAAAATTTAGTCTCTAATTTTAGTGCATCTTAAGACTAAAATATTGGTTTCTAAAGTGTTTTAATAATGACAAAAATTTTTGTCTCAAATTATATTTTAATTAGAGACTAAAAAAGTTGTATCTAATTATAAATAATATTTTTTAAACTATTAACTACTAAAAGTTTGGTCTCTAATTACATTAAAAATATTAATAACAATAGAGATTGAATTAAAGACCAACTACAATCAATCTCTAAAATAGTATTTAAATAAGTTGCTAAAGTGACTATATAAATTTGGTCTCTAAATCAGTCTCTATTTAATGAATCTTGTAGTGTTCAATTTGTTATGTCAATCATATATTATGTAAATAGTTCTTCTACTTGTTATATTTTTTTTTATATTGGGAGGGTAATTGTGTGATTCATGTATGACTTTTATGATGTTATGTTCATTTATTTATATATTTTTTTTATAGTCACCAATGCATTTATTGTAGGTATATTTTTTACTCCATATTATTGTATTTCAATATTTAAAAGTTTTATAAATTTGACTCAAATAGATGTTTAGTCCTTATAAAATATGATTATTTTTGTTTTAATTATCATAATTTTTGTTATTTTTATTTTGATCTTTCCAAATTTTAGTTGTTTTTATATAGGTGCTCAAAATTTTAGTCCCAATATTTTTTTTTTATTTTTCTATTTTTCTCCATATAGTTTTCTAACCTTTTTTCTACTAGACTTAGTGTGTGTGTTTGTTTTTCCATTTGCAATATGCAAACATGGATTCATTTAAATTCATTAAGACACACGTTTTTCTATTTTAGTGCTTTGGTACATGCCAATAAATATAAAAAACATAGCCTTAACAGTCAATATTTTTTTTATCGGTAGAAATTACAATGATAATAATAGAATTTAAACTTTAAACCTATGCATATTATCTACTTCTTATCATTAGACCAATTTTAGTTGTTCATTTAACAGTCAATTTGAAAATACTAACAAAGACAAAAATGAAAAAAGAATTGAAGAACAAAATTGAATTGTTTTTAAAAAGGGGTAAAACCAAAAATCCTTATTTTACATGGACGAAAAAGTTATTTAATCTATTTTTATGGAACAATTTAATTAATTATCTATGTCATAAAATATACTATTTTTTTTACGACAATAGTACTCAACTACTGTTGAAAAATAAAAACTGGATTACCAAGTTATATATACAACATGTATACATGCACTTGATGGTAGAGCCTCACAAAAAACGAAAAAAGGAAGTAGAAACTTTCAAGAGAAAAATCAATTTTGAAATGTTCAAGATAAGTTTCGCATTCTTTCAAATAGGTTGGTTGAGTTTCTGCTTCCTTAATTTTACACTACAATAAATGTTACATATAATGACATGCAAAAAATATCATTAAGTATAATATATGTAAGTATATATTAATTTGACATATATAATTACACACAATTTTAGTGTTGATTTTGAATGAGATTTAACGACATATTGTGTGTCACTATAGCCTATACTCCCATACTTTTTTAACAATATACTAACATATATTATATTTATTATGTAAGTAAAAATAATTTTTAGTGACAATTTCTATGTTACTGTAAGGTATGTATCACTATATAACAATTTTCTATGTTACTGTAAGGTACGTACGTATATTAGTATCATCATTCGGCACACGATACAGGAATATCCCAAGTTTGATCTCGGGGAATACCTAAAGTTGGGTCTCTACATTATAACAAAATTTATTATTACCGATAATTATTTAACGGTAATAAATTAATTGTCTTTATTTTATTATTTAATACAAATATTAATGACTACTAAAAATGTATTTACATCACACCAAACTTTACTAATAGCGACAATTATTTATTGAAAAAAACTTAAGTCCCACAATAACTAGAAATAAAATATTTAAAGAGTATATAAATGGATGATAATTCTCACTTTACAAGTTTGTTTTGTATGGTTGAATTAAACTTATAACTTACTATTCTAAGCTGTATTAGATTACTCACCATTACCAAACTTAATAGGAGATAAGACAATTAAAAAAAAATTAAAGAATATATAAGTAGAAGACAACATTCCTCTTACAAGTTTAGCTCATATCGACTAGAAATAAGATAATTAAAGAGTATATGTATCTTACAAGTCTCACATCGACTAGAAATAAGGTAATTAAAGAGTATTTGTATCTTAGAAGTCTCACATCGACTAGAAATAAGGTGATTAAAGAGTATTTGTACTCATCTTACAAAGTTTCACATCGACTAGAAAATAAAAAAATAGTACAAAAAGTTATATACTTTTTTCGACTATTATAAGGGTTTTTAAAGAATATTAGTAATAATTTTTATTACCACTAAAAATTATATTAAATATCACTAATAAAAACTTATTTTATTGTAGTGCTGGGATTAACAGTTACTGCTCTTTCATCTTATGTAAGCAAAATGTCTATCACGATCTTGTGGGATCGTAGATCATAGGGAGTTTAAGATTTTTTGAAAAAGACAAAAATAGGTATAGGGTATGATTAATGTTATTTTTTTTTAATCAGAATTGAAAATTTATAATACAGATCTTATTAATATATATATTCACATACATTATAAAAAAATTTGTAATTTTGATAAAAAAAAATAATGTCAATCATACATAAGGATTTCTCCTTCCGGAAAAGCTTTCCCTTGACTCAAAGTAGAAGGATTAACATTAAGACTAAGTCCGGAATTTTGATGACTTCTGAAAAAAGTTTATAAGGGTTAGGGTTTTCTCAAACAACGTGTCTATGGTGAAAATGAAAGTTATGATCGGATGATGATTCGTCACTAGTTTCAGGAAACCAAGAGTTCATTCTACGTCCCTAGTTTGGATGAAAATTAACAAGAAGTGACACACTAGGTTCTACAATTGGGTAATAATGAACATCTTCGGGGAGGAACACTGAAACAACAACTAGAGGCCAGTCGATCGTAAAAAGGAGGGCGATTAATTAGGTTTTGAGTCATGACTTATGTTACCAAAACTGGCCTATCATTGCGATTGCGCGATGCCATCTTTTGAAAAGCAGAATTGGGAAAAAGAAGAACAATAACTGCGAGGAAGGAAAATATAAAACCATAATGAAATAGAATAATAGAAGAATATAAGAAAACTTGAAAGACAAATGTGGAGCAAAAAATGAAGAGTTGGGCCAAAAATGGGGGAAAAAGGCAAGGAGTGCTAGCTCAATAAAGAAAACATGTGATTAAACCATTTTTTTTTATAAAAAAATAACTACAAATAAGAAGAGATCGTGTACAGGCAAAATTCCAAATTTCAAAAGAAAATACACGGTGATAATGTCCCAGAAAGAGGTTACACATGTAACAAAGTTGTTGATTAAGATGAATCCTCAATTATTTACGAAGGTTTACTTTGGTACATTATTCTCTTTTAAACTCAGTTTTGATTCATATAAAATTTTATGGAGTTCAAAAACTCTTAAGTTGACATTACTTTTGCAAAATAACACTGACTTGTGTCCGATCTTTCTCCTTTTAAGATATAGCTAGTCTGATTTTAGCTAGGGTTTGTTCCATCTAAAATTAGACTTGAATTTTATGTTAAATGTAAAATACTTGGTACATGTGCATAAGTAATAATGGCGACGGCTACGTGGCATTTCTATATAAAGGTGACCCCTACACTGAGGTACGCATTGACTCTAATTTCAATATACACATCCCAACAAATACTAATCACTTAATTCTTGTAGATGCTATACCACCGGAGCTTGATATTGCTGTCACATTGTCACTGAACCATTGTGGCATCAATGTTGGAAACCGAGTTAAATCCTTTACTCTACTTCACAAAAAGTGAAAATATTATTATTAATTGTTATATATAACTAATGTTAAAATTTTAACAATAAACATTTAACAGATTAAAACTGTGAATTTTATAAAATTGGATGATTAAATTTACACACTTTAAAATTGAGAAATTAAAATGACAAATATTAATATAGAGAGATAAAAAAAATACAATTTAACCTATTTTTAATTATAATAACTAACAAAAAGAAGTTCAAACACATGTTTGTTATACTGTACATTATAGTTACTTGAAATCGACTAATAAACTAACATTTTGCGTCCTTATTTATGCTTCACAGTTCATGATATTGAGTTAATTACATGACCCTCTGATTCGCTGATTCATTCGCCTTATGTGTAAACATCAGTGTTGCTCCATGGCTTTATACATGAGGTTACCTCTAATAAATGTTCACTTGGTGTGGTATAATTCTGCAGGTAATCTTGGTCTTGCTACTGCGACTAGTGGCTGAGCAAGAAACATATCTGCTTTGGACTCAGCAAGATTGATGATTGACACATTAGGAGGTGCAGTCCAAGTGAAGCCATGGAGCAACCTAGCCAACAACATTACAGTTATTGTGGTGCCAAGCATTATTCCAGGACAACCGCGCCTTCCTGTGCTGAATGAAATGAACCTTAAATTTGGCTCTGTCATAACTACATCTGACCCATCACTCTTGAGGTGGCGTTCTGGTTTGAATTTGAGGGGTTCCTGCCACACTTTTGGATTTCTTCCAAGACCACTTCTACTCAGTAGTATATGACTACCCTTTGGGATCAAGTAATCAGCAACCACTGTATCCTCCATACAAACATGAGGAATAGTGAAAGGCACAACGGGATGAAGCCGAAAAGTTTCTTTCACGCAAGCCTTCAAAAAGCTGAGCTTAGGAATATCTGATTCTTGAACTAGTCTCTTTAGACCTACCACGTTGTCCAATTCTTCCATGGCTCGTTCAAGCAATTTTGGCTGGTTTATCATTTCTGCTAGTGCCCATTCAGATGCCTGTGTTGGATTGTCCACCACTGCCATCATCAACTCCTACAACAAGTTTAATTAAGTGTATATACTTTTAATTAATATATTAGACAAAAAATTGCATCTTACACACACGCATACATGTGTATATATATATATATATATATATGGAGGGATCTGTTTATTTTAAGAATAAATCTTCCTAGACTTACTATGTATAATAACTCAAGTTTTATATCAAATTTCAACGATTTAATCGTTGAATTTAAAGTTCTTAATGTATAGATCAAGTTTGTAAATTTTTAAAAAATTTGAAAATCGTTTGATACGTACTTCATTTCATTAATTCAAATTGACAGATAATCCTAAAATTATTTTATACATTGATTTAATTAATGAAATGAAGTATCAAACGATTTTTAAATTTTTTTAAAAATTTAAATATTTGATCTATGTATTAAGAACTTTAAATTCAACGGTTGAATCGTTAAAATTGATGTAAACCAATATATCATGAATTCTACATTTAAATGTGTAAAATACATTTTGTTAAGAAATTTGTGACCGAACATTCCTTATCTAACTGGTTCCGCCACAAATTTCATTGTACATATTTATTAAACGAACTAAATAGAGAACATTATTTATTACTATTGTTGTTTTATATATTCGAAACAGAAAGGATAAATTAGTTAAAAAAAGTTGTGGTTGTTGGAGCATAATCGTAATAGACAAAGGACATACTGTGAAGTATTTATACCTACACATAAAGAAAATATTTCATTTGATAACTTTATTTTTAGTTTTTTTTTTTTCTTAGATATCTTTATAATTTGGTTTCCGTAATTTCTAAGATGATCACTTACTCTCCGTATAAACAAAACACTCACTTTCAATTATTTGTACAGTTACTTTCAAATCTTAATATTTTTTCTTTTTCTCTTGCAACTACCTTTCCAAAACTATTTTGCTAAAAAGTAATAGTTCCTATAATGGGAAAATGCATGTGTTGGTGTGCATGAGTGAAAAATAAAATGAAGAAAGGGAAAGAGTGAAGTATTACTATAATTTGCGCCTTGATTTCCTTGACCGTCAACAATGGATTATCATTGACATCCTTGAGTGAGATCATAACATCCAGCAAGTCCTCTTCAACGGTCTTTGATCCATCTTTCCATTGCTTGATTCTCTCTTCAATGATGGGATCATGATATTTCTTCATGATCTTCATAGCATTCTTCAGCTCGCCCTTATGGCCATCCAAATCAAAGATCCTCAAAAATGGGATATAATCAGAAACGTAAAAGGCATAAACGTGTTTAAGCAAAGTGAAAATGGCATCTACATGCTCTACTTCTTCTAAACCAGCCCCTCCATCTTCCCTACCCTTTCCAAAATACCTTTTATTTAAAATTAATTTCCTAATCACATTACCACCATAATGCTGAGAAGCATTCCTAACATTTACAAGACTACCATCATTCGGATTTTTGCATTTGTTGAAGAGGGAAAACATAAGGTTGTCAGCTTCTTCATTCCTTTTGTCTTGGAGCCACTGATGCCTAAGGGGAGAGAACAAATCATTGACTATGATTTTCTTCATTTTTTTCCATTGTTCACCAAAGGGTACAAGAGCTGTTGTCACATATCCACTAGAGATGATACGCGTGGCTATACTTATTGGTCTTGATGCAAAAGGAGCATCATGTTTTCTTAGAAATTCACGTGCAATGATGGGGCATGTCACTGGGATTACGTGGACATTTCCTAAGCGGATACATGCAATTTCGGTGTCAATTTCTTTCATAAGATTATGTATCCACCTAAATACAGGTTTGTTTGTAAGCATTTCAGGGAGGTTACCAATTATAGGCCAAGGTTTGGGACCTGGGGGCAGTTTTTGTTTCTCAATTATGTGAGATCTTAAGGCTTTGATAGTAGTAAAGCCAGAAATCATAATAAGCAAACAAGACCAAAAGGATACAAGGTGTAACCAGGAAAAACCAAGAGACCAACTCATGGCTAAAACTGTATTTAAATAAAAGAAATGATCGAGTTGGGTTCAAAGACAAAAATGTATGAAGTTGATAAATGAGAAGTACGATGGCAGCCTATTTATAAGTGTGATGAGTGACATGGATGGAAGAAAGATCATCGGGGGAAAAAAACAAAAAATATTTAATTGTATTTTTGTCATATATTTCATAATTTTTTTTTTTGAATTTTCTCACTTAATTTTTGAATGTATTTATTCTGTCATCCTATTTTTAAAATTTATTATTTTATTATACTTATTAGTCCACTATTAAAATGACACATCGATTATTTAGTTATTATATAACACATTATGTCAATCATCAATATGTTATGTTAATGATAATTAATGATATTAGATGATTAATTTATGATTTGATAAAATGTGTAAAATTTTTAAAATTGATTAACAAATATTTAAATTTAAAATTTTGATAACAAAATTTGTGAAATATAAACGACAAAATCCAAAATTAAGCCACCAAAAAAAGGAAAGAGAAAACTAAAAGTTGAGGCGTGAAGATTATAAAATTCTATTATCTTTATATTTCGTCTTTCTAAAATTTTCCAATTGTTTTAGTCCTTTAAATATATATATTTTTTATTTTATGCTGACCCTTATAATTTAATGTTTTTTTGTCTCATTATTATTTATATAACACTTTATAATAAACAATAATATATAAGTAAAATATGAAAAATGTAATACATTTTTTTTAAATTGATTAACATTACATCATTTATTTAATGTAATAAAACATTTATTTCTAATTAAAATATTTATTTTTATGTTATAAATATTTAAATTTTAAAATATTTATATATAACAACTCATATTTTTCCTTTCATCTAGAATTCATGAAATATTACTCATAGACAAGTTCCAAACAATCTAATCCTAAAATTTGGTCTTGGTCTTGAAACTACTTTTCATATATCTTTGATGCCTTATGAAATTCATTTTGAATTTAGCTGGCTGGCGTTCCGGAGAGTATTAAATGAGAATTTAAATTTTGGAAATGTAAATATGTACGAACCGTTCTTCGTATAGATGCACAAGCCTTTGTTTTCAGTCAAATCAAGTTTTACATCCTTTTTAAGGCTTAATTCAGATCATTGCATTTTGTACACTAATATATCGTGCGTTAAAATACAAATGGAATGTTGAATTGCTTAATTTCATTTTATGCCATCTAAATTTTTACTTATTCGCGAATTTCACCCCAAATATTTTTTTTTCGAAATTTGCTCTCAATTTTTAATAATTTTTTGGAATTATAACTCTATGTTAATTAGTCTATACTTAATATGATTGTAAATGATATATTTTTTTTAATTTGTATTAGTATTCATATATGATAGATATTAATAATATAGATATTTTTTTAAATGATATAAATATTACATATATATCATAGATATTAATAATATAGATACAATTTTCTTTTATTAAAAAGAGTGAGAGATATGGGATGACACCACCATGTCTAAGGCAATGAGTTAATGACATATATATTAGCGGATATTTAAACTAAATACCATCGTTTATTTATTAGTAGTTAATTAAAACTTAATATCTAATTTAATTTAAAATTTACTTATAGAACTAAGGGTTAGTAAAGACTCACTAAAAAGATTTTATCTCTAATATTAAGGATTTTTTTAAGTAAATATATTCATTAAAAAAAGATTTTAATAGTCACAAAGAATGTCAAATTCACATAATGAAAAATGCAAATTGAGGCCAATTTTTTTTGAAACATTTGTATCAACAATAACTAATACAACTACAACTTATATGCATATAATTTCATTAATACAAACTCATATGAATACGATATATGAATATGTTAATAAAAATGAGTATGTTAACATTTGGGGTGAAAATAAATAGGCATTGATTAAAAATACATTACCTGAGTTTGGTTTGTTTAATTATTATAGTTTTCTTTTGTTCAAGACATGATGTGGCCTACATATATAAAACTTTGATTTTTGACTTACAATCTTGTTTAGAGTGTAATAATTTGATACCAAGAGAAAAAAAAATAGATATATTAGGTTTTATAAGCATATTTTTATGGTTTAATATATGACATTAATGACGATGAGTTATTTAAAAAAAAAATATACATTTTACAATAAGATATTGAAATAAGACATTATGCTTAATGTTCTTCAAAAAAAAAAGTATGATTTTAATACATTACAATAAATTTGGTATAATAATAGTGAATGTGTTTTCATCTCTTAAGTATATTAATTATCTAATTTTAGTTTATTAAATTTTAATCAAGTAATTTTAGTTTTTTAAGTATCGCAATTGTGCAATTTTGATCTCTTAATTTTAATTTACCACTTTTAGTCATTCAAGATCTACAATATGATTTTAGCCTCTAAGACCCTATAATTTTTATAAATTAGGAAGATAATGATGATTTTATTTTATTTTAACAGTTTTTATTTTATTTATTTTAATAAATTTAATCATTAAGAGGAGAATTAGAAATAATTAAAAATAATGGGTTTATCGGGAGCTATATATTAAAAGAGAGGCAGAGAAAGGATGGTATATTTTATCTTCACGTCCTTTGACGCTCATGTACTTTGAATAGAACACATCTAGAGAGTAAGGAGAAGGGATCATCGGAGAGGAGGTAGAAACTTAAATTTCATACGTTACATCACTCCAGATAAGGGGAGTGAGAACACTCATCTCTCATAATTGGGTGTATGCATGAAGGATAGAGAGATTGATCCCAATCCCATAAATATTATGTTTGATGAAATTTTGTGTACATTTGATGTGGTTTGTCGAGTAGATTTTTGAATATGAATTTTATTTGGTGATCTGATGTTTCTAAGGTAATTAATTGAGTGCTTTATAAAAAAAGGGTTAAAACCCTAAGGGAAAAGAATTGATGAATTTTAGGGATAAGAGTCGTAGACGTTTAATTGGATGAATCCACATTAAACGGTGAATTTTCTAGACTAAAACGAGTTCTGACTATTTAGATTTTTCTATGATCGTTTATCATGATGTTTGTTTGAGATTATTGTTCTAATGATGGTGTGATTCGGTGTTGGATTGCACGGGACACCGAGCTCGAGTGCTTGACGTCGGGCGTGCCTTGCGTGCCTTCATGTGCATGAAGGCATTGCCCAGACATACTGGTGTCAAGCATGAAAATGTCCATGTCGGGTGTGAAGTGATTAGGATGCTTTCTATCTCAGCTTAAAGTCGGGCATGGATTTGTTAAGCCGGATGTGAGAAGATTAGGATGCTCTCTATTTTAATTTAGAGCCAGGCGTAAGTTTCCAAGTATAATATTCTAAATTTCTAATACAATATTATATAATTTTAGTATTCTCAATTTTATTATTATCTTATTCTTAAAATAATAATATAAATTTTTAGTGACCATATTTTAAAATAAAAATTAAGTACAATGCTTTTATATAATTTTAATACATTAAATTTTTTATTACAATATTTTCAATAAATTAAAATGAAAATATATAATATTTAATTATAATATTTTAAAATCTTATTTATAATATTTTTTAGAATAAATTTGTTATTATGAAGTATAAATATTTAAATTGTTAAACATTAAATGTTTAATATAAGTAATAAAATTATTTTAAATTCTTTATAATATAGGTAATTAGAAGGAAGAGGAAAAAAATACTGTAGCAGATAAAATTTGCAACAGTATACGAACCTCTATCCTTAAGTGAAGGACTTTAGCTCTAACAAAGTGAGATTAGAATTGGTCATTCAATTCTAACTAAATGAAAGAAAAAAAATTGGTAATCATTACCAATTTGCCTATAAATAGGCATCGATGGGGGTGGGGGAGATGTTCAAGGGAAATTGAGAAAGGAAGAAGAGAAAGAGCACTTAAGTTATCTCTAATCAATTTTATGTTTCTACTAAGGTATAAGGGGAAGGGACTTTTATCTCTTTTAAATTTTCTATATTATTATATTTATTTATTTTATGTTACATGTAACGTAGTTAGTAGACTGGATCGGGGCGTTCCCAGATTGGAACGGATCGTTCCAAACTACTAAAATAAGGATGATTTAGTAGCCCAGAACGGGTCATTCCCAAATTGGAACGGGCCGTTCCAAACTACTAAATAGGCCTATGAATCTTGGACTGGAACGAGCCGTTCCAAAATGGTCATTGTGAGTTAAATTCAACTCTAGAACGGGCCGTTCTAGACGTGTTAGAATGGGCTGTTCTGGTTTCAGAGCGGGCCGTTCTGCATGTGAATTTTACACATGACGAAGGAGCTTAGAACGGGCCGTTCCAGATTTGGAACGGGCCGTTCTGGCCAGCTTCAGATTTCTATAAATAGAGGTTGTGCAGTTGAGGAGAAGGGGGGTTTTTAGAGAGAAGGACTCTAGATTAGGAAGCTTGTTTTGGGTGGATTGAAGTCTCGGGTTGAGCTTCGGAAAGGGAATTCCGCTTCTTCTCAGTTCTTGACTATTCTGAGCCAATCTTCAGGTGAGGGAAGCTAGAATGTAGGTTATTTAATTTCAGGAGAGTTAGGGAAGCTTTACGCATGGTGTTCTTTTGTTGAAATAGTTGAGTTGTTAGGTGCTTAAGTTGATTTATGCTGTTTATATTGTGTAAGTTGACATGATAGATGAATTTTAAATATATTGTATATTGCTGAAGTTGTTTATAAAGTTGTTAAGTTGCATTAAGTTGATATTGTAATGGCTATAGTTGTTTAATTAAGTTGTTTGCATGTTGTTAAAATTATTAAAGTTGCATAGTTGTATAATTGAATAAGAAGTTGTATAATTACATTGAGATGTATGATGAATAGAAAGTGAAATGAAGAGATGCATGTTGAGTACAGAGTTGTATGTTGCTATAAAGTTGTATGTTGTGCCATGTGTTGAAAATATATTATTTTATGATGATTGAGTCGTAAATTATGAGTTGAGCTAATAAGCTGTTGAGTTGATTGTGTTGTTTAAAGTTGAAATGAGATGTTGTGTTGTTAAAATGTGTTGTTAAACAATTTGTGATGAGTTGTTGTGCTGATAAACTATGTTATTCAAGTTGAATGTTGATTGAGATGATGAGTTAAAAAGTTGTATGTTGTTTAAGTTGTTAAGTTGATTAAGTTGTGATAATGAGTTGTGATCACTAGGACTAGGGGAAATGTTTCCGAAGTTTCTCATCCTATTGTGTGGATTGAGATAATTGCGGTGTTCTGAGAGCCCAATTTGTTGAAAAATCCTCCTTGAGAAGTTGTCCCTTGGAGTAGACGTTGTGTTGTTCTCCTCTAGGACTTAGTTGATCCCGTGTGTGGGCAAAGTCGAGGCACACGTGTACAAAGCGACCACGGTATAGGGGCCAGGCCGAGCTATACCGATTATAAGCGGCCAAATGTTTATTGTTGTAAAGTTGTTATGGTTTCTATTGTTGTAAAGTTGAAAAGTTGGGGACATATGGTGAAGATATATGTCCTATGTTGAGATACATAGTACTAATTAAGGAGATAAGTTGAAAGTTGTTTTAAAGTTGAATCCCTTAGTACTGTGTGGGAGACATGGAAGTAGTCGATCCATGTCATGGTTAAATAACCAATTTGAGTAAGGTATCTAGTTAGAGATGTAGTCTTTGACTAGGTACTAGAGGGTGCGTGGTACTTGGAGGATAGTGGGTGGGCTAACTCCATATGTGGATTGGTGATGCTAGCCAAGGTCGTGGTAGGCTCATACCCAAACCCTTCTGTCCTACAGTAGTACTGGACCTCCGAGTCTAAGTGGCACACCTGAGCAATCGCCTATTGTTGTCTATACTTGGTTCTCTTCGGAGTTCCTAATGTTGTTCTATACCTGACCTGGTTGAGATAGGTCAAACGCTAGATTCGGTAGGGTTTATGCCACCTAGACTCTCAACCTCAGTTGTTGGAGATCTCCGAGTTGAGATGCGTGACGACGTATAAGTTGTTGATGAGTTGATTTGTTGTTGATAAAAGTTGTATCTATGTTGTTATGTTGTTAAGTTGTGATTGTGTTGTATGTTGATCCTGTTGAGGATGATGATAGTGTTGTTATGTTGTAAGTTGCTTAATTGTAATCAAGTTGAAATGATGTTAAGATGTGTAATATATGTATTGATTATCTGTTGTGTCGGATGTGAAGATGATTATATAGCTGTGTTTCATATTTGATATTTATGAGTTATTTATTGTCTCTAGCTTACCCTTGCGTGTTTCCATGTGGTTTGGGCTGCGATGATCATACGTTGGTATGGGAGTAGGGCAGGGATAGGCTGGGAGATAGCTACTAGAGGCCACAAGAGGTGCCTGGAGATGGATATTTTTTTGTAGGCTACCTTATAGTAACATATTTTGTTGTATATAACTGGTTGCTTAATTAGCAACTTGTGTTGTATTTTATTTTATTATACTATTCTAGTATATATTTTTCAGTAGTGTGTTGTGTTGTTTCGTAGTGTGACGGCCACGGTGGGTCATTACATTATATTAATATCTATGTATATTTATTCAGTGAGGTATCCCTAACTTTATCCACTTGTTTAATCTATGATACTTTTAACTCCAAATAACCAATGAAGTATTTATAATTTTTTTTTAATTATTTTATAATATTTATAATTGTCATTTTACTAGTTTAATATTCTTAAATACATCTCATTTCTGTAAACTATGTTGTAGTAAATTCTAAATAATTAAAAATATTATAATTTGTTTAGATTAATTATTTTTATATTATTTTTAACTATAATCTAATTTAGTTAATTGTCCTAAGCGCATCTTATTATTATAGCATCATTCCTTTTAAAGATAAATGTTAATCTATGGTCATAAGAAAAATAAAGATTTGACTTAATTTGTAGTTGGAGGTTTGACCTTGGGGATTTAAATGAGTAGTAAAAGCTTATGGTAAAATATCATTTTGTTATTTGAGATTATGATAAAGCTCATTTATTCTGATTAGTCACTACAAAAATAATTCAAATTTCACTACGACAAGAAAAATCTAAAATACATAATTAATTTAGTTACAAATAATTTTGTACATACTATTTATTTATTTGTATTTATTGGATAATTATTCTCACTCCTTATTTTTGTTTGTTTTAAAATTAATTAATTATAATGCAAAATAGATGGATCTTCCAGCAATTTCAGGTCCTTTTACGGTTGTTATTTCTGTTGTTTTCCCTAGTGGTAATTGGAATGTCGACGCAGTATCTAATTCCATCACTTTCCATGGAATAGGATTGTCCACTTTTATATTTTCCCCAGAACAAGAGGCTCCTACCATTATTGATGGACCTATTATAGTTACTTTTTTTTTTACTACCTACCAATTATACCAATCCTATTGTAACTTTATTTCCACCTCAAATGTAATTTTATAGTAAGAGTATGACATAGTGAAGGTATATGAAGGAAAGATTGTACAAAAATAAGACTTTTTTCCTTTACATAGTTGATCAAGCTAAAATAAGTACGTTATTATATATACTTTGGAATAGTTGGTGATGTATATAATCTAACTATATGTACATTAGTACATGGAATTTTCATACTAATTTTATAAATATTAATTTTATAATTGAATTAATAATCTATGAAAAAATATTTTATACAATTAAGTTTTGAATTATAAAATAGGTGTTACACCAAGCTCGACATAGATTGTCAGGAGGCTCTTTTTTTGTAACGTAGTAAGTTGGTTCAAGGTTTAGTGGATACTAGAGAAAAGAGTATATAAGACTTTCTTTGAGAACAGAGCCTCATAAACTCATTCTCAAAGAAACCTAGAGAGAGGTTTTAGAGAGAATGACCTTAGGTCCATGAGTTCATTTCTCTCCCAAATTTCTCTGTTTGATTCTTCTTTTTCTCTAGATCACTAATTTCTTCTGTCTTTTCTTGAAATTCAGGCTAGGAAGCTTGTTTAGGAGGATTGAAGTCCGCGGGTTGAGCTCCGGGGGAAAATTTTCTTCTTCTTTCTTCCTCTTTATGGTTGTTCGAAGCCAATCTTCAGGTGAGGGAAGCTAGAATGTAGATTAATTGGTTGCATGTGAGTTTAGGAACTCAATTAGTGCATGAATGTTGAGAATCAATGGTTGAATTGAAGAACTTCTCATTTTTTTGGGGTTTTGGAAAAAAAATGAGATTTTTGGTGATTTTGATGTGTCTGTTAGATGCATGTTGAATCTAAGGCTATTTTTGGATGGTGTGAAGCCTATGTGTTGTGTTTCATGGATTGCATGTGGTTGTATCTCCTGATTTTCAGGTTTTTGATGGAATTTTCAAAGTTTGTGGAGGCTTCTGTTTGAATTTGCGCTGAGCGCATGTTCTTGGCGTCAGGCATGCGTTCATCAGGGACAACCATTGCCAAATCACCTTGGGCACGAGGTTAGTTGCGCTAGACATTATTTGAAATGGGAATCTCTGGATGGGTCACATCGAGCGTGGAGAGAGCCATGTCGGGCGTGATATCAGATAGTGGCCCTGAAGTTCAGGTTACTAATGTGGTGTCGGGTGCAGGGTTGGCACGCCGGTCGTGGAGACCCTTAAAGGTCTCTTTCTGATTTGGCGTCGGGTGCAAGATGGGTGCACCGCGCGTAGAGACTCCTAGGAGTCTCTGCCTACCAGGATGCTGGGCGTGATGATACTACGTCGGGCGTGTGAGAGCTTTAGAGCTCTCGGGTTGGGTTCAGGTTGGGCACGAACTGACTTGCACTGGGCGTGAATATTTATGGTTTTATGATTGAGAAATGATGAATATTGTAGTATGATTAAAAGACATAGTTGCGAGTTGAGAGTTGCACGTTGAACCTTAGTTGTGTAGTTGTGTAGAGATGTTATATGTATGAATTGAATGAGTTGTTGTGTTGTTAAAACATGTTGTTAAACAATGTTGAAGAGTTGTTATGCTGATAAACTGTGTTGTTAAAGTTGTGAGTTGACTGTGTTGTTTAAGTTGAAAGTTGATTGAGATGATGAGTCGAAACCTGTGTTGATTGTGTTGTGATGATGAGTTGTTGATCACTAGGACTAGAGGAGAAGTTTTTGAAGTTTTTCATCCCATTGTGTGGATTGAGATAGTTGTGATGCTCTAAGATCCCAGTTTGTTGAAAACATTCCTTGGGAAGTTGCCCATTGGAGTGCATGATGTGTAGTTCTCCTCTAGGACTTAGTTGGTCCCGTGTGTGGGTAAGGACGAGGTATAAGTGTATGAAGCGACCATGGTATAGGGGCTAGGTCGAGCTATACCGATTACAAGCGACCAATTCGAGTAAAGTACGAAGTCAGGAACTTAGTTCTTGACTGAGTATTGGAGGGTTGTAGTATTTGGAGGATAGTTAGTAGGTTAATCCCATAGCTTGCTTAGTTAAGCTAGCTAATGTCGTGGTAGGCCTAAACCCAGCTATCCTATCCTGACATAGTATTATACTTCCTTGTTTAAGTGACAAAGTCTGAGAAACCGTTATCGTGTTATGGATTATTATCCAAATTTGTTGTTTACCTACCAAGCCTAAAAAGGTTATGTGTTCTAGGAGATATCCGAGTTGTAATGTGTGATGACGCATAAGTTATTGATGAGTTGATTCTATGTTGATGTAAGTTGAATATATGTTGTTGAGTTGTGTGTTCTTATCTGTTGTATGTTGAACTATTGAGGATGATGATAGTGTTGTTGTGTTGTAAGTTGTTTATATATATATATATATATATATATATATATATATATATATATATATGTTGATTCTTTTCACTAGCGTACCCTTCTGTTTCCATACGGTGTAGACTGCAATGATCAAACTATGTATGGGAGCAGTGTAACACCCCAATTTCCTTAAAAGGATATTTTTATTAGTAATGGCATTTTCGTAATTATTGATGGCATTTTCGTAATTTTATAAAGGTATTAGGGGCATTTGAGTAACTCGGAACGGGCTGTTCCGAAAGTGGAACGGGCCGTTCTGAGCATTTAAAATAAGCTAAAATTTTAGGTTGGGAACGGGCCCAGAACGGGCCGTTCCAACAAGGAGAACGGGCCGTTCCGGAGGGAGAACGGGCCGTTCTGCTGGGTTTGAGAACGGGCCGTTCTGGTTTCAGAACGGGCCGTTTTACTTTTTGAGAACGGGTCGTTCCGGTTTTGGAATGGGCCGTTCCAGTTGAGAAATTTGCCCACGTTTGAAGGATCCGGAAAGGGCCGTTCCGAAATCAGTACGGTCGTTCCGGTTGCGCCAGGAGGCCTATAAATAGGGGCAGGGGGTGAAAATTTTATATTCAGTAAGAAAGTGAAATCCTAGAGAGAGAAAGAGAAGAGAGAGAGAGAGAGAGAGAGAGAGAGAGAAAGAAGGAAAGAAAGAGAGAGAAAAGGAAAAGAAAGAGGGGATCCAGAGGAGGAGGTCCTGCCCAAGTTCCAACTCCGCCTATCCAGGTAAGGGGGGGAGTGAGAACCTCGTTCAAGGGTGTGGGGATAATTGTTGGATAGTTGTTTGTCGGATTGACCCCCAATCCTTTGTCGTTATTCTGTTTAATTTCTATTTACTCTACTTTGCTTTTTGTTGAAGGTGCCGTTGTTCTGTCCGATTTTCTATTTATTCTACTTTGTTTTTGTTGAAAGTGCCGTTGTTCTGTCTGATTTTCTATTTACTCTACCTTGTTCTTTGTTGAAAGTAATAAATGAATATGAAATTAATGTTAATAATAAATAAGTTTTAATATGAATAAGAATTCTCTCTGGATCTCTGTGAATACCTATGCGGACCTTAAGAGGAGTATTTATGACATGACCTTGTGAAATATGGACAAATGACATGAGACATATGAATGGACTATTGAGACATGTGATTATGAGACTATGACAAATGAGGACATGGTGTAATAAATGAAATTATGTAACAAGTTAAATATTGAGTCAATGAGATTATGATGGTATGGCATGCATCATACGCATATATTATTCTAGGTGTGCCGCTGAGGCCGCATACCAGTGATGTAACATGCTAACAAGGTGTACCTTAGGGTCACCAGTGATGTAACATGCTAACAAGGTGTACCTTAGGGTCACCAGTGATGTAACTTGTAACCAGGTGTACCTTAGGGTCACCAGTGATGTAACCAGGTGTACCTTAGGGTCACCAGTGATGTAACCAGGTGTACCTTAGGGTCACCAGTGATGTAACCAGGTGTACCTTTGGGTCACCAGTGATGATATGTGAAACTTCCGTATGGCGCCACATGCATGCATTTATGTGTTGAGTCCATGACATCATAGCATGATAAATGAATATATATGTGATATTTGATTATTTATGTATGTTATTTACATGTGACTTATATTTGTCGTGTGTGTGTGGGCTATTTAACCTTTATTTCTGCACCTGAAACTGAGTGAGATGTTTCTCACTCCCTTGTTGTTTTTGTATATGTTTTAAATTGTGTTGCAGATGATCAACATCATGAGGATGTTGGTGATGAGGCTTAAAGGCTTCAGTGGGGTATGCTCTGATAGGGTGTGACATCGGGGCATAGTTATTTTTAGTTTAATATGTTATTGTTTTATAACTTTAGTTTCTCTTCTTTTGTAATTTCTAACGAAGAGATAACGTAGATAACATGTATAATTCAAGGAAAATATATGTTAAGAATTGTAATTTGAACGTTCTTGATAAAAGACCAAGATGTACATTTTTGTTATATTTTTATTATATGATTTGGGAGTATAAATTAATTCCTAACCAGGAGGCACTGCCACCTTTACTGGAGTTAATTTATATTTCCTTTATTATTATTTGTATATATATGATTTCTTGTTTTACACTAAATTGTATTGAAAATCTTAACTTCTTTTCTTTTATAATTTTTACACTGGAGTTATGATTTATGAGTTACGAATGTGAATCTTCTACCTTATAATATTTGAAACAATTGTTTTATACATGAAAGATGTTATTAAACTATGAAAGATTTTATTTACCCAATAAGAAGAAAAGAACTATTTTATTGTTACATTTGTTGTATATTAATAATGGGGTAGAGGGTGTCACATTTAGTGGTATCAGAGCAGGTCGATCTAATCGGCCATGACTTATCGAGATTCTGTTGTGTACTCTGACATTGTTTTGTTTGTTGTATACTTTGGTGATGCTTTGCTTTGATGATGTTTTGCTTTGATAATAATGATGGTGATGTTCTCCTTGTGTTGATATTGTAAAGTTTGATATTGTTAAGTTATTTTTTTTTTAATTAGAGGAATGATAGTCATGATAGTGTCAGCTAATACCATTATGACCTTTCTTCTTCATTCTTATGATTGTTTAATTGTTTGATACTTACGTAAGAAGTGGTGGTTGAGTAATATCGCTTGTGTTGCAAGCATATGTGCGAGTAGTGGTAGACGAAATGTGTTGTTAATATTGTGGAAACTATTGAGGCCTTAGATTTGGGTAAGACATTGATTTATTTTAAAGTGTATTAAGAATTTATGATTGGTGAAATTTTTGAAAGCTATAGTTGTAGCAATTGAATCCAAAGATGAGGTATGTTCAGAATTGGAGTTTTGGTATTCTTAAGGAGAGATTGAAGTGTTGATGATTTTTAGAGTTTGATGGTTGCATGAAAATTTTATTTTCTAAGCCTTTTGTACTGAATAGGTGAGTTATTTGGTTTAGATTTGTAGTGGGAAACTTTGATATGAATTTCAGGTGGAAAGGAGTAAGTTTGGAAGGATTAAGGTATTTTGTGGCATAGATGCTGATGCGTTAGTGTGTAGAGAATGTTTGCACTCCCGTTACAGCAACTTTGGTGATCAAAGGTCTAGTGGTAAGCATTGAATATATCTATGGTGATTTTTGAATTTTTTTTAGCTAAGAAAGTGATTTTTTAAAATCTCATGTCTCACTAAGAGTTGTAGCCTATTCACTTAGTGATAGGTTGATATCACGTGGATGAGTAGAACTCTTTATGTGTTGTTTTCTTTGATAGTTGTTAAAAATAGAAGTTAGTCTGTATAATAATGTTTTCGGGTTAGTAGGCAATGCAGGGATAAGAATTGACATGTTTTGAGGTGTTTTTGTGTAGATTGAGAGGTTGTTTAAGGTTATATGATGCTATGTGGTAAAGGTTGTTCATGTACATGCTTATGGATGATATATATGAAGGTTTAAAGTAGGCATTCTAATATGACTTGATGTGTATGTATGTCGATATGTGAATAGAAGACCTTAGGGATCAAATGGTGAATGTTGTATGGTTAGTGATATTGATCTTAGGATGTGATATGATCATATTGTAGTTGAAGGTGAAGATATATCCAAGACGGTTGTATGTTAAGTTTTCTAGTCCCTGTAAATTTCAGTTAAGGTGAACATGAATCTGTCTTAGGTAGAAGTTATGTTTAAGCAAAGAGATATCTAAGCAAGTTAGCGAGAATAAAAGTTTTATGAGGCTTACTATAGGAGATTTATTGAAAGAATTTCTAGGATAGCATTGCCCTTGACTACATTCACTATGAGGGGTATTGTCTTTATGTGAGATAGTAAGTATAAGAGTAGTTCTAACTCTTATGGCAAGATTGACTAGTGATAATATTACCTGACTCTTGTAAGTCTTATGTGGGATATAGTGATGACTTTGAAGACAGGTTTGGGTGGATTATTGATGCAAAGGTAGTAACTTATGTTTTTAAGCATATAGGAAATAGAAAATTCATGAGAGAAATTACCTTGAATTAGAAGTTGTAATAGTTACGCTTGAGATTTTAGAAACATTATTGAGATATTTAGTGATTATAAGGATCTTAAATATCTGTTTGATCCGAAGGAATTGAATATGAGATAGAAGAGATAGTTGGAAATTGTAAGGATTAAGATTTTAATCTTAGTTGTTATCTGGGTAAACCTATAGCAGTCGATGCTTTGAATAGGAAATATCTATATTTATCTTTCTTTATGGTCAAAGAGATATATCTTTTGGCTCAAGTTAGGAATTTAAGTTTGATTTGTGAAATTACTCTTAGTAGTAAGGGACTATGTATGACTCGATTAACGAATGGATTATTCAAAGGATATTGAATAAGCATATTAGTCGATTCATTTTGGTGGCCAGGTATGAGATTATAGGACAAGGTAGTGAATAAGAGTTTTCTTGGAGTATAAATAAAGTGGTAAGACTTGAAGACCGAGTATGAGTACATAGTGAACTTACAATTAGGTGCCTAATCATTGGAGAAGATTATACAAGTTAAACTAATATGGTGACAAATGTCCTGAGTAGGATGAACATTTATCTATCATTTTGATGATATAAGGGTTGAGTTTGATTGAGTAGATTAGAAACTTAAGCATGATGTGTGAGCTCACCCTTAGGAACATTGAATTGAATATGTTGAAAGGATTAATAATGAGATTAGAAGACTCAGGAGTTAGATTCTTTCTTAGTGACCCAAATGAAAAAGATTGGTAGGAATATAAATAGCCTTTTACAAGTGGAAGTTGATGGTGTTTCGGGATACAAGGATATAATCTATGTGCCTAGTAAACCCAAAATTAAGGAAGATGATCTTAGAGAAAGGACATAAGAATATTTTTAGCATTTATTTAAGAGTTACTGAAATGTATCAGAGTGGCGCAGCGGAAACATGATGGTCTAAAGAGAAGTAGAGAAGTTGAATCAAGGTGTAGAAAGTAAGTTTAAATTTGGAGTGGATGGAGTGTTGAGATTTAAGGATGGGTTGTATATTCCAAATGTGCCAGAACTTAAGAGAGCAATCTTGGAAGAAGATCATAAGAGCAGTCTTAGTATTCATCTAGGAGTTACTAAGATGTATCAATATCTTAAGAAGATGTTTTGGTGGCCTAAGATGACGGAGGAAGTGGAGGAATTTGTGTATGCTTGCTTAGTATGTTAGAAAGCTAAGGTCGAACACCAAAAACTTTCAGATTTAATACAACCTTTAGACGTTCTAATTTGAAAATAAGATTCTGTATCTATGGATTTAGTTGTAGTTATGTATGATATTCTTAAGAAATTTGATCTTATTTGGATTAATGGATAGGCTTACCAGGTCTGCTCACCTTGAACTTATTAACATTAGACATTTCTTGGAGAGATTGATAGAGTTGTACATCAATAAGGAAATTTTGAAGAAAGTGCTACATGGGAGTTAGAAAGCAAGACGCGAGAAACTTATCTATTTTTGTTTTCAGGTAAATTTCGGGGACGAAATTTCTAAAAGGAGGGGAGAATTGTAACACCCCAATTTCCTTAAAAGGATATTTTTATTAGTAATGGCATTTTCGTAATTATTGATGGCATTTTCGTAATTTTATAAAGGTATTAGGGGCATTTGAGTAACTCGGAACGGGTTGTTCCGAAAGTGGAACGGGCCGTTCTGAGCATTTAAAATAAGCTAAAATTTTAGGTTGGGAACGGGCCCAGAACGGGCCGTTCCAACAAGGAGAACGGGCCGTTCCGGAGGGAGAACGGGCCGTTCTGCTGGGTTTGAGAACGGGCCGTTCTGGTTTCAGAACGGGCCGTTTTGCTTTTTGAGAACGGGCCGTTCCGGTTTTGGAACGGGCCGTTCCAGTTGAGAAATTTGCCCACGTTTGAAGGATCCGGAACGGGCCGTTCCGAAATCAGTACGGCCGTTCCGGTTGCGCCAGGAGGCCTATAAATAGGGGCAAGGGGTGAAAATTTTATATTCAGTAAGAAAGTGAAATCCTAGAGAGAGAAAGAGAAGAGAGAGAGAGAGAGAGAGAGAGAGAGAAAGAAAGAAAGAAAGAGAGAGAAAAGGAAAAGAAAGAGGGGATCCAGAGGAGGAGGTCCTGCCCAAGTTCCAACTCCGCCTATCCAGGTAAGGGGGGGAGTGAGAACCTCGCTCAAGGGTGTGGGGATAATTGTTGGATAGTTGTTTGTCGGATTGACCCCCAATCCTTTGTCGTTATTCTGTTTAATTTCTATTTACTCTACTTTGCTTTTTGTTGAAGGTGCCGTTGTTCTGTCTAAATTTCTATTTACTTTACTTTGCTTTTTGTTGAAGGTGCCGTTGTTCTGTCCGATTTTCTATTTATTCTACTTTGTTTTTGTTGAAAGTGTCGTTGTTCTGTCTGATTTTCTATTTACTCTACCTTGTTCTTTGTTGAAAGTAATAAATGAATATGAAATTAATGTTAATAATAAATAAGTTTTAATATGAATAAGAATGCTCTCTGGATCTCTGTGAATACCTATGCGGACCTTAAGAGGAGTATTTATGACATGACCTTGTGAAATATGGACAAATGACATGAGACATATGAATGGACTATTGAGACATGTGATTATGAGACTATGACAAATGAGGACATGGTGTAATAAATGAAATTATGTAACAAGTTAAATATTGAGTCAATGAGATTATGATGGTATGGCATGCATCATACGCATATATTATTCCAGGTGTGCCGCTGAGGCCGCATACCAGTGATGTAACATGCTAACAAGGTGTACCTTAGGGTCACCAGTGATGTAACATGCTAACAAGGTGTACCTTAGGGTCACCAGTGATGTAACTTGTAACCAGGTGTACCTTAGGGTCACCAGTGATGTAACCAGGTGTACCTTAGGGTCACCAGTGATGTAACCAGGTGTACCTTAGGGTCACCAGTGATGTAACCAGGTGTACCTTTGGGTCACCAGTGATGATATGTGAAACTTCCGTATGGCGCCACATGCATGCATTTATGAGTTGAGTCCATGACATCATAGCATGATAAATGAATATATATGTGATATTTGATTATTTATGTATGTTATTTACATGTGACTTATATTTGTCGTGTGTGTGTGGACTATTTAACCTTTATTTCTGCACCTGAAACTGAGTGAGATGTTTCTCACTCCTTGTTGTTTTTGTATATGTTTTAAATTGTGTTGCAGATGATCAACATCATGAGGATGTTGGTGATGAGGCTTAAAGGCTTCAGTGGGGCATGCTCTGATAGGGTGTGACATCGGGGCATAGTTATTTTTAGTTTAATATGTTATTGTTTTATAACTTTAGTTTCTCTTCTTTTGTAATTTCTAACGAAGAGATAACGTAGATAACATGTATAATTCAAGGAAAATATATGTTAAGAATTGTAATTTGAACGTTCTTGATAAAAGACCAAGATGTACATTTTTGTTATATTTTTATTATATGATTTGGGAGTATAAATTAATTCCTAACCAGGAGGCACTGCCACCTTTACTGGAGTTAATTTATATTTCCTTTATTATTATTTGTATATATATGATTTCTTGTTTTACACTAAATTATATTGAAAATCTTAACTTCTTTTCTTTTATAATTTTTACACTGGAGTTATGATTTATGAGTTACGAATGTGAATCTTCTACCTTATAATATTTGAAACAATTGTTTTATACATGAAAGATGTTATTAAACTATGAAAGATTTTATTTACCCAATAAGAAGAAAAGAACTATTTTATTGTTACATTTGTTGTATATTAATAATGGGGTAGAGGGTGTCACAAGCAGAGCAGGGATAGGCTAGAGAATAGCAATAGAGCCACAGGTGGTGCTTGGAGTTGAATTTTGTTTTGTAGACTACCGGTTGTGGGTAAATACTTTTGTGTAGATATCTATATATAGTTGCTGGACAAGCAACATAGTTGTACATATTCATGAGATGCATTTATGCTTATATTATGTTACTGTTTTAGTATTGGTATATGCCTAGTTAGTTGTGTGTTGTGAAGTGTGTTGGTCATGGCGGGTCGTTACATTTGTGATGTTTTAAATGATGATATTATGATGTTAATGATTGATTATATGATGAATGCATATATATATATATATATATATATATATATATATACACACACACACACATATATATATATACACACTCTGTGAATGGTGATTATTATCTGGATCAATGACAATTGATGTGGATGAATATAGAAGTTGATGAACGATGGATGATTTGATGATCATGACGTAATTATATAGAAGCATTTGCATGGTTGTAACATGCATCATATTTGCATGATTATGTGGTTTTGGTGGGAACTTGTTTATGTGGTTCTAGTGGGAATCGGTTTGTATTATGGTGGGAAGATTTTTGTGTTGGTAGCTTACGGTTAACTCAGTACTTAATTACCAACTATATATTCTCAATGATGACGGTCGGGTACCCCATGCATTTATATGTAAGTGCACACTACATTGCATTACTCATGTGTATGTGTTTGTGAGTGTATTGATGGTGTTTAAAATTGAAATTGATGTATTAATTCTTGTTATTATATTTGTTATCATGAAGAGATGAAATGCCGAGGGTTGTGACTCATTTCCTATAGAGTGAGATTGTTCTTACTCCCTGTTTGTTTGTTGATTTTTTTTTGTATGTTTTGCAGACGAGAGTCCTCAGTATTTAGAGAAGTAGGAAGAGATCTAGGTGTGTGTGAAAACTTTGATATTAATGCAACACCGAGACCTGGGAGTAGTTAGAAATTTTGTTATCTCTTTGTTTAGCCTAATATATATATATATATATATATATATATATATATATATATATATATATATATATATATATATATATATTCAAGTTATAATTTGATTCAATTACTTCGTTAATTATTTTTTCAAATGAATTGGGTTTACTTTATTTATAACTTTAATGAGGATGAATTGAGATTTTATGAACTATTTATATCTTTAACTGGTATTAATTATGCAATTTTAGTCAAGTAATTTTAGTCTTTTAAGTATTGTAGTTGTACAACTTTGATCTCTTAATTTTTAGTTTACCACTTTTAGTCACCCAAGTTCTACAATATATAATTTTAGCCTCTAAAATATCACAATTATACAAATATTTATCTATTTAAATTATATATATTAGTGTTAATAAATATATATAATTTAATACATGAATTGAAATTATAATATGTGTAACTTAAATAGGTGAAAAAAAATTTTAATTACAATATTTGATGGACTATAACCATACAATTTCAATACTTGAGGAACTAAAATTACTTAATTAAAATTTGAGGAACCAAAATATCACAATTGTAATATTTGATAAATTAAAATTATTTAATTAAAATTTTAGGAACCAAAACTACACAATTATAATACTAATAAGAGAAAATATAATTAATAATAATAATAAATATTTGTTTTTATTTAAATAAACGTGTTTCTTTAGGCCTAAATTGCCTTTTTAAATGGGCTAGAGCTTGACATTTTAAATAAACAATATTAAATAAAATTTTTGATTCAACCTATTTTCTATAAAAGTATGAATTGCCTGGCACGGATTTAATGAAGGTTAAATCATAGACCCTCTTGAACAGTTGAACCTATTTTTTTATGTCTAATTAACATTAGATATCAAACAACTCCTTCAATACACTTCTCAAATATTAAAATCATATATATATATATATATATAGTGTAATGTAGTATATAAAAATATATGTGATATTTATATTAATATACTGAATTATCTGAATTTATCAAAATTTAAAAAGCCAGATTCGTGAAAGAATTGATCAAGGGCTAAATTTTCACAATATAAAATGCAATTAAGCTTAATGTGACGTCAATATTTCGTTTGTATTTTGACAATATATATTTATCAGAGGGGGTAATATTTATAGTATACTCAAAATTTGACAGCAAAATTCACAAAAATAAAATTGCCAGTAAAATTTGCCATAAAGTAAAAGTTAACATAAAATGTAATTAATGTTTTTAAGAAAATTAAAACTGCTATTTAGTATGAAAGCAACTTGCACTAATTGTATGAAATACACGTGTTCATTGTTTTAATCGAGCATCAAATAATTAATTGTTTTGACAGAAATTAAATAGTGATTAAATAAAACATTAGGACTGTGTTAAAATATTTTATTGTCGTCGTTAAAAATATTTCCCACCATAAAAAGAGATGGTGATTGGCTAAAGGTTAACCGATAAAAATGTTTCGTATACTTTTCTGCCTTCCACTCTTCATAACAAATAGCATCACTGGTTACTGATCTTTTGTTACAAAAAGATTAACAATTTTAATACGATTCATAGAAATCCACACTAATAATATTTGACTAATGCTATAAGTATAATAAAAATTCTACAACAATTTATACAATATATCTTTATCTCTATTTTTTTTCATCATTATTAATAAACCTCTATAATAAATAAAATAATAATAAAAATAATTATATAAATTATTGTGTAATTTTTGTTATTCATATAACATTACTCCAACTATTTCAACACAATTAGAATTAATACCTCTATGACTTACTCTTTCACCTTCAAAGGAACAACACCATAAATGTTTCAATGCCCTTTCATCTTAAGGGTGAGAGGAACTAATCAACTTATTACTGTAATTAAATATTATATTATGTTTTTATGTATTAAAAAAATATAATCAATGGAATTTAGATTAAAAAAAAATGAATATGATGATACTATGTATCATCGGCCTAGGTGGCAAAATTTTATCTCATGTTGTATAATAAAAAAGTTATAAAACTAGTGTAATAATTCATATCATACACATGTATTTAATTTATAATTTAATATTACTAATATATCTCGATTATTTTTTATTTTTATATAAATATGTGTCTATATATAAATTATGAATATTAATATACATATATATATGGTTTTATATTTATACATTTTATATCAGTTTAATTTGTATAGAAAATAATTATGTCTTTTTATACTCTTGAATATATAAATATAATGTTCATATATTATGATTTTTTTTTATGTTGTTTTACTCTTGAATGTTAAAAAAATAAATAATTCTATTAAGTCTATATGAAATGATTATTCATTATATATATATATATATATATATATATATATATATTATATTCTATTAATAAAAATTTTAAAACCTTATTTGTATTACTATAGGTAAAATCATAATTTATTTATCAACTAATTTTATTTATAAAGAAAAAAATTATTATAGTTTAACTAAGAGTCTCAAATTTGATTCCTAATTATATCAAATACTTAGATTGAGAAGTTTGTTCCTCACACTAATTAATATTATCTAACTTGAGTAAAATTGTCTTTAGTCAATGATATATGTAGTTTAAATCATTTTTTTAATATTAAAATTATTTTAACTATATGTTTAAATTTAGTTTACTAAAGGTCATGGTTGAATAAAAATACATTGCAAATATAAGCTTGAAATAAATTATTTCATCATTGTTGTTGTTTAAGTATGTTTTGTTGAATTTGTATCTTATATTTATAGTAATTATATATTATTCATATTATTTATTTTCATTCTAATTTTGTTACTTATGTTTCACGATTTGATGAATTTTGTCATTCAACTTTCGAAATTTTATATTTTGTTTTCCAAATTTTTAAAGTTTTCTAGATTTTGTCACCTTATTAGTTTTATTATTAGTTCACAAATTAATATAAGAGACGATTAATATTATGTAATACTCCATTTTTTTATAAAATATAATATAAGTATTTAATTAATATTTTTTATATTTTATTTTAATTAATAAGAATTAATTAATATTTTATTTTAATTATTTGATATGCTTTGAAATATAATATAAGGTGTTTTAACTAAATGTTTTATCTAATTAATTGACAGGAATGAAATTAGTATTTGCAGTTTTATGTTTTATGGTTAAGTTTTAAAAAGAGCAGTTTTTCCTGATCACTTTTAACGATTTTTTCTTATACATACGTGCTTACGCTTCAAAGCTCGGAAAACTTTAAGGAAAAAGAAACTACATTGAAGTCTTGCATCCATTATCTAATACTTATCAAGGTGAGAGAGAGTGAAAAACTTCACTCTAGGTGTGAGATCGTATGCTGGATAATGAAATTAGTCCCAATCTTGTCTTTATTGTATGATGGATAATGATATTTTAATTTTTTTTATATGTTCTACTACTTATTTAGGATTATATATAAATCCTAAATTATTAAGTTTGAGGTTTAATAAAATGAGTGGTTACTTTGAAAGATATTAAACAAAAATGTATCAATTAAATATGAGTTTTTCTATTATGTTTAATGAATTACAAAACTCTTCTAATAATAATGATCCTCTATTACTGTAAAAACAAGGTTTTGTTTAGGGGTGGGTATGCGGACCGGTCCGGCCCGTTTAAGGCCCGGTCCGTGAAGTCCGCATTTTTAACGGGCCGGATAAATCCGGTCCGCGAAATAAATGGACTTAAATCTTCAAGTCTGTATCCAGCCCGTGAAGCCCGCGGATAAACGGATAAGTCCGCGGGCCCAATTAAATCTAAATTGTTTAAATGAATATTGACTCAGATTTTAAATTTTTTTTCCTTTATTTAACCTATGAAAACATGAGGAAAAAAAAACATATAAAATAATATAAATATATTTCTAATAATAACATCAAACATTGTAAATAATAAATCAAAGTCTTAAATAACAAAGTTTACACATTCTAAATTTCTAATAGAAATATTTAAGTCTCAATGCCTTTAAAATTTAAAGTCCAAGCATATCAACTATTAACCAAATATTAAAGCCTTACTACCTTAAAACTTTAAAAGTCTTAATACACAACCAAACAAATATAAAACATTTGTAAGTCCAAGTACATCAAAGTCTAAATACCTTAAAACATCAAAGTCTTAATTAATATCTTAAAAACAAACATAAAATATTTGTAAGTCCAATTACATCTATCAAATATAATCAAGCATATTCAATAATAAAATTTGAGTCCACATTTAAACGGATAATCCGCGGGCTCGCGGATTAAATCCGCAAAATCCGCGGACTAAACGGGCCGGGCCTAAAAAGTCCGTATGATTATACGGATTAAAAAAAATGAGTCCGTTATCCATTAAGTCCGCGGACTTACGGACCCAAATTTTTTTCTTTCTTCACTTGTCCTCAACTATTTTGACAATTGTTAACTGACGTTCATTTTCAATAATGCTTCAAACCATTATTGTTTCGTAGAAATGAGTTTCATATCTCACACAAATTAGTTTTGCTAATGAAATGGAATAAGTCAATAAGAGTGGATAAGAAAAAATAAGTCATTTAAATGTCACTTCAATTATTTTAAAATTAAATTCAAAATTAAAACCTTATTTTATCACGAGTTTAAATTTACTTAATTTATAATTATTGCATGTCAATTAGAAGAAAAAATACATATTAACATGATAATTAACTATTAAGTAGTCATAAGATTGACAAAGTTAACAAATAAATATAATAAAAAGATTAGCTTGTATAACAAAATTAAAATTTAAGGAATAAAATGTCAAAAACAAATCTGTAAAAAAATTATCGACAAACTCTACAATCTTTCCGAATTAAATTGAGTATTTCTTTCATGTTGGACCACATTCATATTGTCGTTGATGTAAGACAACGTATAATGCTTTGTATTAACTTAACTCTTAATTCAAAATAAAATAAAAAGTAACCTATGTTAAAACTCTTCGTAATGAAAAAAAAAAAAAAAACAAACACACACACACTAAAGTCCTGTTTCGCGTGTTTTAATTTTTTGAATTTTAAATGTACTCGAAGGTTCATCTCATTATCCACAATATTTTCTTTCTCATAAATACCAAAAGAAGATTAGCATTCATTCAAAGCCACATACATTGTCATTGACGTAGACAACTTACATTTAGTACTTGATAGTTTATCATAATTCAAGGATTAAATAAAAAATATAATGAAAATAAAAATACTCAAGAGAAACTAACACCTATGAGATATAAAATTAAACGCATAATAAATCGGCAAAAAATAATTAAAAAGTAACCTAGGTTAAAACTCTACGCAAAGGAAAAATCAAGAAAACACTTGAGTCTTGTTCAGAGTGGTTGCATGTTTTTTTTTTTTTTTTTTTTTTTTTTTTTTTTTCTGTTTTTAAATGTACTCTAGAAGGTTCATCTTTTTATATATTATTATTATTATTATTATTATTATTATTATTATTATTATTATTATAGTTAGAATAGAAGGCTCATCTAGTTATTCACTATACTGTCTTTCATCTTGTAAATACCATTAATTAGAAGATTAACCTTCATTCTGTACCACATACATTGTCATTGACGCAAGACAACATGCACCTATAGTAAGTACTTGATAGTTAGTTAACCTTTTGAGAAACTTGATATTTAACTTTAGTCAATTCAAAAAGTTAAATAAAAAATATAAAGAAAGTAAAAATAATCAAAGAAATTAACACCTATTAAAAAAAAATTAAATAAATAATAAATCGAAATTATAAAAAGGAAAAATCAAGAAAAAACTAAGGTCGTCGGGATGTGAGTTTTTAATTATTTGGTTTTTAAATGTACAGTCTACTTGAAGGTTCATCTCGTTATATCCACTACATTTCATCTGTTAAATATCAATCAAAAGTTCACCTTCATCTTGCACCACATACATTGTCATTGATGTATGATAACGTATAATATTTGATTGTCATTACATTAACTTAACTCATTCAACAAATTAAATAAAAAATATAAAGAAAATAAAAAATAATCAAGAGAAAACCTATTCAATAAAAAATGAAACGCATGAAAAACGCATGAAAAATTGAAAATAAATAAATAAATAAAAAGTAACCTATGTTAAAACTTTCTTAATGGAAAAATGAAGAAAATAGACACAAACCCTTTTCAGGTAGTTTGGGTTTTGTTTTTTTTTTTTTAAATGCAATTTTTTAAAATTGTGTTCGATTAAATAGAGCTGAAATTATTTTTAACTAATTTCACAACATTTTTACTTTCTATTTCAATACTTGGATTTTTTTTATTTTAAATTTGGTTTAGTTATAAAAAAAAAACTTATTATTTTTGACATGATATTATCATCACCATTATCATCAATCACTACTAGAATTTCTCTTATTACATGCGGTTTTTCCTGCGAATTTTTCATAAAAATTTGCAGGAAACGTTGTTCCTGCAAATTTTTTTGCAAAATTTTATTTACAGGTAATACCTTCGTGGATAATATATTTTTGCGAATTTTAAAATTCGTAGGAAATATTCCTGCAAAATTTCTTGCGAAAAAAATTCGCAGGAAAGTTTCCTGCAAAAAAAAATTTGCAGGAAATTTTCCTGCAAAAAAAAGTTCGTAGAAAAATTCGCAGGAAACTTTCTTGCAAATTTTTTTGCAAGAAATTCTACAAGAATATTTTTTACGAAAAAAATTAAAAAAAATTACTATAAATTCTATATTTTAAAAATTCATAATCTTTTATTTTCATGCCTCATACATAATCTTTTAAATTCTAAGATTGTAGATTATAAGCCTAACATTCAACCATACAATTTAACTTGTAAGGTAAGTGTTACTCCAACTTATATACTCTTTAATTGTTTTATTTTCAATCGATGTGGGACTTGAAGATTTTTAAAATATTAAACTTATGAATTTAAATATATTTTTTTATTTTTCCTGCGAATTAAAATTTGCAGGAAAATCCGCAGGAAAAGTTACCTGCAAAATTTTTCTACCATTTAGTAAACATTACTTGCGAATTTATTTTTGCAAGAAAATATGCAAGAAACAAAATAAAATTCTTAGAGTATTTTCTGCAAATTTTTACCATGGAAAATTTTTTCCCATGATTATTAAAATTGTAGCAAAATTTGTAAGAAATATCTGTAAATTATTTTTTGCAGGAAAATTTGCAAAAAATTTCTGCGAATATTTTTTTACAGTAAAATTCGCAAAAAATTTCTGCAAATATTTTTTTGCAGGAAAATTCGCAAAAACTTTCTACGAATATTTTTTTGCAAGAAAATTTGCAAAAAAATAACACTTTTTTAGTAGTGAATATTATTATTATCACCGACATTACTGGAACTTCCATCATGACATATTATTAATATCACGTTCACCACACAATTAATACATATGCTTATATTAATTTTTACATGCATGATATGAAACTTTAGAAAATAAACTAAAAACTAGAAGAAAAAGACGACACAAAATTCTGAAGACATAAATTTATTGTAGTTTTACAAATTTTAAAACTAAAAATTTAAAATCATCCTCAACGACCCTAAGTTACACATGATCGAAAGAATATGGATTGGTATAACATCATTTTAAAAACTAGTAAATAACATGATCGAACCACAATTTCTCTACATTTTCCTTGTCATGGGTTTTACTTGTGCTAACTATAGAATAAGTGAAACAATAGTTTGTATAGTAAGGTAAAAAAAGACACAAAAAAGAGCTAGAGGTGAAATTATCTAATAAGAGAATAAACAAATAAAGAGAGAAGTATTCAGTAGAGAATAAACAAATAAAGAGAGAGGTATTAAGAAGGCAAAAGTTATACTTTTGGCAAGCATGGCAATTGTATCGTAAGTAATAAAATGGTCAAACGTTTAAGTATTAAATCTACAAGAATTTTGTGTAACAATTAATTTAATTTAATACTAATTAAGAAAAAGAAAAGGATAGATTTAATTATTTGAAGAACATAATAAAAATAAAGAACATATTTTTAAGATTTAGAATAATAAAAGATTGAAAAAATAATTGAAAATTTTAAAGTAAAAGATATCAAGGATTGATTTGACTAATCTTCTTCACATGTATCATTCTCAATTATTATTCAATTTCAGTAATTATAAATTAATAACTAATAAAAATATTTTAACCATAATTCTTTAGGTCATGAAATTCTAAGTTCTTTAAGAGAAATCATAATTTCTTGGTGAAGTCTGTGAAGCAACCATCATTAAGATTAATGGTTTAAAATGTTGACTAATAAGAATAAGCATTCTTAGTGTATTCTCTATATCATAATTTTAAAAGAATTTTTCAATCTCAATTAAATATATGGGATCATGTATAGGGTGGTCAAGACAAAACACACTTTAAGAGAAGAAAAAGAAGAACAACAACAATTAATTGAATAAAAATATTAATTGAATACAAACATGAGAAATTACATGGAATAGGGTAACTACGTCTTTCTATTATCTTTAAACCCAACTTTTATAAGATTTAAATGGGCTTTTTCCAATTGAGATTGTGATGTCCACTTGTTAAGAGCGCTTAGATTAACAGGATAACTTTTGAGTTAGCTCCTTAGAATACTCAGATGGCTTGCTTTGAGTGAACATAAACTTGTTTAGAGTACGTTTCCCTCTCTCTTTAAACAAATGTTCCCAATGTTTAGCTTGTTTAGTATTAATTAACTCCCTCCTTCCTATATCTCAAAATTTAAAAAAAAATAATTAAAAAAACACCTAAAACTATTAGAACTCTACTAATTAGTGAGATAAAATTAAAATATTAAATTTTGACATAAATAGGACTCTAAAACATAAGATACATATTAGATAATTACTTAAATTAGATAAAAGACATTAATATATTTAACAATTATCAGTAAATAAAAACATTGACTTTGCAATTATATTTTTTTTATTTTCATCATCAATGGTGAATCATTTTAGAATAAAAAAATTATATATATATATATATATCAAGGGGAGGTTGTATAACACTATTTTACTCCAAAATACTTTTCTCTCGTTATCATTAAATTGCAAAGTTTTGATTAAATTAAAAAATTAAAAAATTTTCGGATAAAAGTTGAAAGAGAAAGAAACACACAAAAGAAAGTTGAATGTGTGTGAAAAGAATTTTCAAAAACCTTTTCCCCTAATGAATAAAGAAGTTATAAGTTATTAAAATGTTTTGCAAAGGTGCAAACACAGGAAAAAGGAAACATAAATATTTTTATATTGATATTTGCTTAAACATAAATTACGTTCAGTTATCTTCAATTTAAAAGAGTTTCACTAACACGAAAAACTTACAAGTATTTTGACCGCCACTTTTCACTTACAAGTATTCGCAAACCACTACTAGTCCAATTATCTCTCTTATAAGCCTCATAACCTCAAAGGAACCTCACTTCATTCATTATTATAAATCTGAATAATACCCATAGTGTGGTCGTAATCACCTTGATGTGGCTTGGACTTTGGAGTGGAGAAATATTTTTCTCAGTATTTCATTATTATTGTTTTTTTTTAAAATGTAATTTATTTTCTTCTATAAAGATATAATCCATGTAATATATTAAATCTAACAATTACTTATATTTATGGAAGATGATTTTTATTAATCAAATATTATTTTTCTATAAACAAACCTAGTAGTACTTTTTTATTTCCATTTATTTATAAAAGAGTTGTAGTAGCATACTATCTTTCACTCTTTTCCAAACACATCTCTTGTCATCAGTTAATATTCATGCATGTGTAGATTCCAATAAAATGAGAATGGGTTTCACATATATACTAAAACTCACATGGATTTTACCAAATAGAAGTGTTTAAAAAAAAAGTGCATTATCATTATTTCTCTTATTTACTTGTACAACGCTGCTGCTAATCTTGGCTTTGCTACTAACACAAGTGGCTCCTTAAGCAAAACACCATTTTCAGACTTGGCAAGGTTGATGGTTGATACATTTGGAGGTGCAGACCAAGTGAAGGCATGGAGCAACCTAGCTAATAGCATGACGGTCATTGTTGTGCCAAGTATGACCGCAGGACAACCTCTTCTTCCAGTGCCAAATGATATTAACTTTAGATCTGGTTCTGACAAAGCGATCAAAGGTTCATCATTCTTTAGGTGGCGTTCTGGCTTGAACTCATGAGGCTCATACCACACTTTTGGGTTTCGGCCAAGCCCTTGTCTGCTCAATAGTACATGGCTACCCTTTGGGATAAAATAATTGCCAACCATTGTGTCATTGACTGAGACATGGGGAGGATTAAAAGGCACAACAGGATGAAGGCGAAAAGCTTCTCTTACACAAGCCTTCACATAATTCAGATTAGGAACATCTGACTCTTGTACCAGTTTTTCCTTACCAACAACATTATCCACTTCTTCAGTGGCTCTTTGAAGCATTTCTGGATGATTTGCCATTTCCGCAAGTGCACATTCCACTGCATTTGATGGATTGTCTGCTCCTCCAAGCATGAGTTCCTACATGTTCCATTTTCTCTGATTATTTATTCAACATGAATACATGTACCATTTGTACGTAATTGCTTGTGATAGTTTTGATGCATGTATATACAAATTACAATAGAAGCAAGAACAAATGTGAAGAAGTACTATAGTATGTGATGTCAACAAAATCATTTGGAGAGATTAAGAGATATCAACAGCGTCCTTTGTGTCAGTAGTTTTCATCCCTCATTCCATTTTTAACACTCTTTCAATGGTGAAATCATGATTTTTCTTCGTCAATCGTGTTCCTCAAGTTCCTCAAGCATTATATATACCTCGGTCTTATGGCCAAACAAATCAAGTTCCTCAAGCACAACATATATGCATATTCAAAAACTGGAAAGGCATAAATTTAATTAGACAATGTGGAAATGACGTCAACATATTTAGCATTCCTACACGACTAAAGGAAATCACACGCTAGCCAAAAAAAGTATTAGCATGCAATTAAGTTTTTCTTTTCGGTATTATAAATTTTCTCTAACAAAACTATTATGTTAGTACTGGCGGAAAAAGACATTATGAGTCTCTATTATGAAAAAAAAAAAAGGATACTTAATTATTTGAAAGTGTATATCTCTCGTTTAAAAAAATTAAAACAAAAATAATAGTAAAATGAGATAATTATTTGAAATATGTGGGTAGTTTATAATCTATGAATGAGTAATTTAAAGAAAAAATTAGAATTAAAATGTGTATGAAAAAAATATTTATTTCTTTTATTATAGTCATAGATTATTGATAAATATTACTCCACACCAACCATTATGATTATAAAAAAAATGTATGGAGTATGACAATTTAACTACTTCAACCAACCAAAAAATTTGAGTTGGCCTTCTAAAATTTGAAAACTTGAATTTGCTCAACCTAACCCTTCCCAAAATTTGCCAAATTGATATAATTATTTAGCTGGATTTGTCGTACTTAAGGTTTGAGTTCAACCACTACGTGCAATAAGAAGTGTTTTCAGTAACATTAATATTAAGAAATATTCAAGTCACACATTCAAGATAATGTAAACAAAGAAGTTATAAGAAGGGTATCCTTATCACTTGAATTGAAAGAGGGAAAAATAATTGAAGAAATCAAGAAGAAAGAAGAACTGTTCTGTTGAGAAAATTTTATCCATGCTTTCCCTATTTCTCTTTCTATCTCTGGATTTTCAGTTTCTTTTTTCTGAATTTCTTCATTATCGATTTTACTTGAATGTTGTCTTCACTATTAGTTTTACGTTTTTAAGAAAGTATTTGTTATGTTTCAACAGTAATCAATACTTTTTTAGTTAATTTTTATTCTATTGTTTCTAAATTAAAAATATTGATCATACTTCCTTAATCTTAAAATAATGATGATTATCAAAAAGGTGATGATGAATGCTCATGCAAGTGACAGTTAATGAAAGGAGAGAAGTGTGTAGTACTATTGTTAGAGCCTTGATTTCCTTTGATGTCAATGTTGGATTATTATTGACATCTTTCAATGAGATCAGAACATCCAGCAAGTCCTCTTCAATGGTCTTTGAGCCATCTTTCCATTGTTTGATTCTCTCTTCAACGATTGGATCATGATACTTCTTCATCATCTTCAAACCATTCTTTACCTTTCTCTTATGGCCATCTAAATCAAGCATCCCTAACCAAGGGATATAATCAGAAACTGAAAAGGCATAAACATGTTTAAGCAACACGAAAATAATATTCACATGTTCTTCTTCCTCTAAACCAGGCCCTCCATCCTCCCTACCCTTTCCAAAGTACCTTGTATTAAAAATCAATTTCCTAGCTACATTACAACAATAATGTTGTGCAACATTTCTAACATTCACAAGAGCATCATCACTCGGATTTTTGCATTTGTGGTAAACATAAAACATAATGTTATCGGCTTCTTCATTTCTTTTGTCTTGAAGCCATTGATGCCTAAGTGGGGAGAACAAGTCATTGACAAAGATTCTCCTCATTTTCTTCCATTGTTCCCCAAAGGGTACAATAGCTATTGTCACATAACCACTAGAGATGATACCAGTGGCCATGGTTAGTGGTCTAGATGCAAAATCAACATCATGCTTTCTCAAAAATTCACAAGCAATTGTAGGACAAGTCACTGGGATTATGTTAACATTTCCTAGGCGGATACAAGCGATTTCAGTGTTCATTTCTTTCATAAGTTTATGTATCCACCGAAATACAGGCTTGTTAACAAGCATTTCGGGAAGGTTACCAACTAGAAGCCATGGTTTGGGACCTGGGGGCAATTTGAACTTCTTAACTAAATGATATCCCAAGACTTTGATAATGGTGAAGCCAAAAATCATAATAAGCAAATAAATTAGAAATAATTTAAGGTGCAACCATGAAAAATAGAGGGCATAACCCATAACGACTGGGAAAAGGGTGTTCAAACAAAATGGCGTTGGGTTTTAACTTTGAAGACAAGTGTATGAAATATTGCTAAACTCTGGTGATCACTTCGAAAGTTGGGTGCCAATTTATAATGGTCGATAAAGACAAAGTAAATTATGGCTAACAATGAATCAGAGATCTATATTATGTTATTTATGTAAAAGATTTAAAGGTATTTCTTATACCTCATCAATATATAATTTTTTGCTGTTCAAAAATATATAATGGTTGATAAAGCGCTCTACCTATACACCCCTGGTTCTAGCCTTAGGTGAACCTTCAAAAATCAAAATCGAGATGTGACATGTATACACCTGAAGACAAATGCTTGAGCTCCACAAGTGAAAAATCTGTGCACTACGCTACAAACTATATACAACGTGGACAAAGTAGTAATAAATTTTTTTTAATATATAGAAGAATCGTAATACTTTTATTTTTAAATATAAGTTCTAACTATCTAATTCATTATAAGTTAAAAAAAATAGTGAATTTAATATATAATAATAAATTTATTTTATTTATATTTTTTTCAAAAATTATTCCTATACTATATTTTTTCATTAATACTGTTATATTATCTAATCAATTTGACTATACGACTTATACTTTTTTAATTAATACTCTTATTTTTCTAATTAATTAAGATGTATTTTTTTAAAAAAAAATATTTTATCAAATTAAGAAAATATAGTTACATGCGAGATAAATAAAAGGGGAAAGCTATAGGACCGTGCGAAAATGAAATCAATTTTTGGCCATCGGTGTAATTTTTACTAAGTTTTATACCACTTAATAACTTTATATTAAATGTGAATTTTATAAATCCAACCGTTAAATTAAAAGTTCATATCACTTTATATGTGTATATCAAATTTTGTTAAAATTGAACAACAACTTAAAGGTAATTTAAGTGTTCATATTTTAGTATATTTTGAAATTAATATATTACATCAATTTTGTTTTATAATAATGAAGTATCAAATTATCTTGGATTAATATAAAATTTTGTATATATGATCTAAGAGTAAGAAACTTTCAATCTAATGATTGGATTTACAAAATTCACATTTAATATAAAGTTATTGAGCAATGTAATATTTAGTAAAAGTTACATTACTCAATAACTTTATATTAAATGTGAATTTTACAAATCCAACCGTTAAATTGAAAGTTCATATCACTTTATACATGTATATCAAATTTTGTTAAAATTGAACAACAACTTGAAGATAATCAAAATGTTCATATTTTAGTTTATTTTGAAATGAATATATTATGTCAATTTTATTTTATAAAAATGAAGTATCAAATCATCTTGGATTAATATAAAATTTTGTATATATGATCTAAGAGATATGGACTTTCAATCTAACGGTTGACTTTACCAAATTCACATGTAATATAAATTGTTGAGCGGTGTAATACTTAGTAAAAATTATACCGATGTAGTTATAACCCCCTCTATATATATAGATAAATAGATAGATAGATAGATAGAAAGATAGGGGTGGTAAGAAAGGCCAACAACTTTTTGGGTGAATCTATAGGTTCATAAAAAAATTGGTGTGTTAGATAAGATATTCTAGTCTTTCAGCTTATCTGATCCACTTTGTTTAGTCTGTTTATTTTTTTTTTAATGTAAAATTAATTAAGTTACTTTATTTTGTATATAATTTATGATTTGACTTGTAATATATTTGTTGTGCATTTGATTTTATTTTATAATTATATATAATTTGAGATTTATTATGCAATAAATTTTTTATAAGAGCTATGACTATGAGTATTATTATAATCAGTGTTTTAAAAACCAGATCAGACTGGCCGGTTGGACCGGTTGAACCGGAAACCGGTGGTCTAGCTGATTCGAATCTTTAGTTGGATTGATTATGCATTCGACCTGTTTCAAACCGGAGTGAACTGATTAGTTTTTCAGTTCAACCAGTGAACCGATGAGTTGAAACCGTTCAACCAAATTTTTTTAAAATAATATATATATATATATATATATATATATATATATATATTTATACAAAATAAAAATAAAGATCATTTTAAATAAGATGAAAATTGAAATGTAAGATAGGATATGAATTTATTGAAATATATAAGTATAAAATATATTTAACATAAATATTTTTTTAGAAAAAATAATAAAAACTGAGTCATGCAATTTAATTAATAATCCTTTAAAAAAAATTTATTTAGACACCTTGAGAGGGATAGAAAGATGATAGATAAATAATTAATAAATTTGATAATATGTATCATAAAATGAGAGAGAAAGAGAGAAAATAGAAATGGTAATGATATATATTTTTTTAGTTTACAAAAATTATCACTCAATCTTGGTGCAAATATATGAAATATGAAATGATGTATATAGGGATGGGAAGAAAGGGCAACAGCTACTTGGCCGACACACTATGCAATATGATTTTTAGAGACCCTTATCCTATTATCCTATAGCATGATACAAAATATGTGAAATATGATTTTTAGAGAACCTTATCCTATTATCCTATAGCATGATACCAAATATCTAACTGGTTTTTTTTCTTCATTTTTTTTACACAGACTCACTTTATTAAATGTTTTATACATAGAAAAAAATTATAGCTAAAATTAATATCTGTAAAAATATAACTTACATTTTTTAAAATAAAGTTTGTTGAGACAATAAAATAACAAGTTTATTGGAAATGAATTTTAAAATTTAAATAAAGAAATAAGAAAGATTTTTCGACATGAAAATATTCTAAACTTACTGAACCTTTTCTCATTAAAATAAATAAATAATGGCTGACACTTTAAAAAATAAAACTTTAAAATGTTTATTATATTAAGACTATAATATTATTAAATATATATTTTTAAACAATTTAAAATATTTAATAAAATATATTCAATTATTCATCAATATCATCATCACGATATCTATTAACTAAATTCTTTAAAAGAAAAAAAAAAGATTTTCTTATAGATTTTCTCCTAGACAAAAGACTCCTCCCTTTAATAAATTTCATATTTTTTCCACCTACGAATATTCAATTATGTGCAGAATAACATAGGAGTAATGAAAATAGACCATCTCATCAAATAGTGTTTGCTTTAAAAATTTGTAACCCCACATTGAACGGAAAAGATAAAAAAAAATTTGTTTTGTATTTTAGTGTTTTGGAAAGAGTGATTTTATGTTTTCATTATAAAAAAAAAACAGATTTCCAAACATGCTTTTAGAATCTTATAGTTTTATAAAATACATTTTTTATTATGTGTCAATTTTATATACCTATAATATATATTTGGAAAAAAAAAATTACTTATAAATATAGTTTAAATTAATTTAAATTGATTTCATATTTCAATACAAAAATTGTGTAACGACCCGCCTGGCCGCCACACTGCAGAACAACACCATGCAGGAGTAGAATATATATACATATATCCAGCCTAAGGTTCAATAAGTCAAGTATCTAATACTAACAAAATGTTACACCAAAGTAGCCTACACAAAAGATCAGCTCCAGTCACCGCCTGTGACACTACCGCTACTCTCCAGCCTTTCCCTACTCTGCTTCCATACATAGTATGATCATCGCAATCCAAACCACATGAAAACATGCAAGGGTAAGCTAGTGAAAATAATCAACATATAGATATAAACAACCTACAACTTCAACAACAGAAACAACATTTTCAACAGTTCAACGCTCAACAGATAACAACACGCAACTTAATCACAGCTTCACAACATCACAACAGATATGCAACTAAATCAACACAGAATCAACACATCAACAACTTATGCGTCATCACGCATTTCAACTCGGAGATCTCCTACAACGTAGTGAGTAGTCTAAGTGGCTAGGTCCTACCGAACCAACAACACAAAACCTTTTTGGGCTTGCTAGGTAAACAACAAATTTGGATAGAAATATACAACACGATAACGATTTCTCAGACTTTGTCACTTAAACAAGGAAGTATAGTACTCTATCAGGATAGAACAGCTGGGTTTAGACCTACCATGACATTAGCTAGCTTAAATAAGTCACCTATGGGATTAGCCTACCAGCTATCCTCCAAATACTACAACCCTCCGATACTCGGTTAGGAACTAAGTTCCCGACTTCGTACTTTACTCATATTGGCTGCTTGTAATCGGTATAGCTCGACCTGGCTCCTATACCGTAGTCGCTTCATACACGTATGCCTCGAACTTGCCGACATATGGGATCAACTAAGTCCTAGAAGAGAACAACACAACGTCCACTCCAAGGGACAACTTCCCAAAGAGGGTTTTTCAACAAATTGGGCTCTTAGAGCACCACAACACTCAATCCACACAATGGGATGAGCAACTTTGAAAACATCTCCCCTAGTCCTAGTGATCAACAACTCGTCATCACAGTACAAACAACTTACAACTCACAACACAGTTCAGCTCCACAACTTAAATGACACACAACTTATCAACTCCTCATCTCAATCAACTTTCAACTTGAACAACACAGTCAACTCACAACTTTAACAATATCGTTATTATCTCATCAGCTCAATCATCAACTTTAAATTTACAACTCAATTATCATAAATAATATCTTTTCAACACACGGCACAACATGCAACTCTCCTCTAACAACTTAACAACACAGTCTACTAATAACTTCTATATAAATCTCAACACATCTACATCACATCATGCTTCTCACAACCCACAATATTATCATCATGCACTTCACAACTTTCAACTATATCATCTCATCATATTCCACAACATATAAATGTCCACACATATCATATAGAAACTTTAACAACATATCACATATTCAACACATTTCTATTTGGCACAACTACTCATTTAGTTTACAACACTATACTCAACATGCATCTCTTCATTTCACTTTCTACTCATCATACATCTCAATGTAATTATACAACTCCATACAACTCAAAAATAACCTCAAATTCAACATGAAATCAACCATGCATCAAAATCATCAAAAACCCCATTTTTCCCAAAACCCCGAAAAATGAAAAGGTCCTCAAATCAATCAATGATTCTCAACATTCTTACTCCATATGAGTTCCTAAACTCACATATAACCAAACAACATACAATCTAGCTTCCCTTACATGAAGATTGGCTCTGAACAGCCAAGAATTTGGGAATAAGAAAACTTTCCTCCGAGCTCGACTCCCGAACTTCAATCCTTCAAAATAAAGTTTCCTAACCCAGAGTCATTCTCACTAAAACTTCTCTCTAAAACCTCTCTCTAAGCTCCCCTTCTCTCCCTCCTCAAAGCCTATTTATAGAGGTTAGGAGTGACCAAAACGACCCGTTTTGAATCCGGAACGACCCGTTCTAGGCTCCTTCGTCATATGTAAAATTCACATGCAGAATGGCAGTTCTGAAACCAGAACTATAACATCCCAAATTTTATACAATAGTTAATTATTATTTTATATTTATGAAAATTAGTTTTTTATAGTTATTAATTAATTAAAGGAATTTTTTAGAAGATTTTAGATTTTTTAATAATTTAAATATTTATGAAAATTTTATTTTTTTAATATGAAATTCTGTTTTTTCAGGCCCAGAACGGGCCGTTCCAAAAAGCGGAACGGGTCTTTCTAGATAAACAAAATGGCCTAAAATCCAAGTTGAAAACGGGCCGTTCTCCTTATGGTCAACCTGTGTAAAAGTGAACTCCAGAACGGGCCGTTCTAATTTTAGAACGGGCCGGTCTGCTTTTTGAAAACGGGGCGTTCTAATTTTAGAACGGGTCGTTCTGCTTTTTGGAAACGGGGCGTTCTGATTTTAGAACGGCCGTTCCAGTTGAACATTTTGCGTATAATTGAAGGCTCCGGAACGGGTTGTTTCGAATTCAGTACGGGCCGTTCAGGGTATGTCTGAATGCCTATAAATAGGAGGCTTGGGCTGTGAAAAATTTATAACTTAGTGAGAAGGTGAAAATCTTAGAGAGAGAGAAAGAGAGAGAAAGAGAGAGAAAGAGAAAGAAAGAGAGAGAAAGAGAGAGAAAGAGAAAGAAAGAGAGGGAAAGAAAAAGGGAATCCAGAGGGGGAGGTTCTGCCCAAGTTTTAGCTCCTACTTATCCATGTAAGGGGGAGGAGAACTTTATTTCTTTAAAATTTTATATACTATTATGTTTATTTATTTATGTGTATTTATTCAGTTGGGTGTCCCTAACCTCATTTATTTGCTTAATCTATGATTATTTTTATCCATATTAATTATTAAGGTGTTCATATTTTATAGTTTAATTATTTTATAATAATGGTCATTTTTATTTATATCATTGGTACTCTTAATATATTCTTTTTACATAAATATATTTATTGTAAATATATTTATAATCAACTATGATATAGTTGTGATATCTTGGACTCGTCTTGTTATTTCTTCACGTATTTATGAAAATAAATATTGTTCTATGGCCATAGAAGATAAAATTTGAATTATTTGTAGCTGGAGGTTTGACCTTGGAGATTTAAATGAGTAAGAAATGAAGGTGAAATATCCTTTTATTGGTTGATATTATGATGATGCTCATTTATCCTGACTAGTCACTACAAGTATAATTCAAATTTTATTGTATCATGAAAATATAATATATGATCTATATATATATATATATATGTTTAATATTGATTATAAATAATTTTGTATATTCTTTTGAATTATTGTATTTATTGGATATTGTTCTTACTCCTCTCTTTTCTTTATTTTTAAAATTAAATATATTATAAAATAGATGGATCTACTTGGGATTCCAGATCATTTTACAGTTGTTATAGCTGTTGTCTTCTTTGGAAGGAATTGGAATGTGGAGGCTATTTGATGAATCTATTATAATTTTATTGTAAATTTATTTTCACTATCAATGTAAATATTATAATAGAAGTGAAAGAAAGAAATATTGTGTAAAATAATACATTATTGTAAATATTTTAGAACGATATGTCATGTATTAAATTCACAAAATATTCTTTTTCTTTACCTTTATCTTCATTAAAAAAAATATGTTGTTAATGATATAATTGCGAAAATATTATATAAGAAAATATGTAATTATTATCATATAAATCAAGCGTTACAAGAACGACCCGTTCTGGAGTTGAATTTAACTCACACAACCATGTTTGGAATAGTCTATTCTAGTATAGGATTTATAGGCCTATTTAGTAATCTAAAAAAGCCCGTTCTAGACTACTAAATCACCCGTGTTTTAGTAGTTTGGAACGCTTCGTTCCAATCTACTAATTACGTTACAAATTGAACTAAGTTCGCATTCTAATATAAAAATCAAATGGAATCATGTGATTTAGAAAAATAAAAAAACTGAACATAACCACTAACTAATTTTCTCCCAATTTACAGTTTCTTGATCGGTTTTCGATTTATTGATTGAGTTGGTATGATTTTCAACACTCCTATATAAGACCCTAAAAGCATTACCATAACAATTATTTAAGTGTTTAATGACAAATAATTTCTTAACAAGGTTTTTTCAGGTTCACACATGAAAAACGAAAGGTGAAAGATTATATATTATATAAATATAAATATCAATTCATTACACAGAAATTGATGAAACAACAAAACATCTAATGAAACAAGTCAGTAGCATAAGTATAAAGGGTGTGTGAAAAAATCAAATGAATCGGTTAAAATTTGAAATTGAATTGCACTATTTTAAAGAAACTATATATTCAATTTGAGAAAAATCAAGCCGCATTATTTTTGTAAAATAGATTTTAAAAATTGAACTGCATTAATAATTAAGTTCAGTACACCTTTTTTAAATAATGAAATAAAAATAAATTCATTTATTTCACTTATGTCTATCATATTTTACAGTTTAATGATTTAAGTATCACATAAAATGTTTGACTATTGTTTATGGTTATTGTATTTTTTATTTTGATTTTTATTGTCTTTAGTTTATTAAAATAAATATTAATTATCAAATCATGTTTTATAATTAATTTTTCACATAATTTATAATTTTTCAATGCTTTTGAGTTGGCCTCTATCACTTCGTTTGTATAAAAAAAGTTCTTTTAAAAAATATTTCTAATAAAATAAATAATTTTATAATTTTATGATGTATTTGTTTCTTAATTAGTCATTAAGTTAAATATCTAACTAATAAGAGATTTCTAATTTGTCTCTCAAGACTGCGTTAATCATGATTTTTTTTCACAATTTTGAAAAATAAAACTTTATTTTCTTAAAAAAACTAGTTTAAAACTGATTCAAAATTGATTTGGTTCTAAAACAATTCTAAACTTATTTATAAAAGTGATTTGAATTTGAATCGATTTATTAATGTGATATAAATAATTTATAAACCAAATTCGTTCAATAAAATAGTACGGTATTTTTTTATGTAATTTTTTTTTAAATCGAATCATGCACATCTAATAAGTGTCATGTTGAATTCATTGGGATTATGTTGACATTTCCTAGGAGGGTAAATGCGATTTCAATGTTCATTTATTTCATAAGATTATGCATCCACCGAAATATAAGCTTGTTTTTGCAAGCATTTCAGGAAGCTAGGTTACCAACTAGCCCATGATTTGGGACCTGGAGACAATTTGAACTTCTTAACTAAATGATATCCTAAGACTTTGATAATGCTAAAACCAAAAATCATTATAAGCAAAGAAATTAGAATTAATTTAAGGTGCTACCATGAAAAAGAGAGGGCATAACCCATAACGGCTGGGAAAAGGGTGTTCAAACAAAAACATGTTGGGTTTCAACTTTCAAGACGACTGTATGAATTAGTGCTAAACTCTGGTGATCACTTCGAAAGTTGGGTTCCTATTTATGATAAAATGGAGCAAGATAGTATGCTCTATCTATTCACCCCTAGCTTGTAGCCTTAGGTGAACCTTCACAATCTAGATGTTACATGCATATATACAAGACAAATGCTTTTTCATTTGTGTTTGGTAAAGAGGAAAAAAATGAAAAACATGTGTGAGAAACTATAGAAAAATAGAATAAAAATAAAAGTTGTTTGATGAGAGAAAAATATAAAAAAAAAAGTAGAAGTTAAGTATTTTTATATTATAGATATTTTTAAAATAAATAAATATATTATTATCATTAGTTAAATAACTAAATAAATATATTTTAATAAATAATTTTATCTAAACATAACAATTTTTTTATTATAATTATATTATTTAAATAAATAAATATGATATTGATAAAAATTTATTTTAAAATATAAATGAAAATTGTTTTTTATTATTATATTTATTTATTTATTATTATTATTTTACTATATATATTACATAATCACCCCTTTTATTTTAAATATAATAAATAAAAATTATATTCATTATTTATTATTGTTAGTATTATTTAATATCATCACTATGATTATTGATTTTTATTTCACTAATTTTTTCACACTTTTCTTTATTTTAGAGGGGAAGCTTTTTTATGTGATCGACTCACGTCAACTTCCCCACACTTTCTCTTAATTCTACTTTACCAAATAACACTGATTTTTAACCACCACACATTTCTCTCTTCCCTACTTTTGTTCTCTACTCCCCATTTCCCAAACATATTCATAAGCTTCATAAGCGAATAATCTACGGATTCGAGATGGCAATGGGTAGGACGTGGGGTGCGAGTTTCAACATCTTCATCGTGTCCCCGCCCTTGAGTTCATACTTTTTACCCACCTCCCTCTTCAATACTAGACAAGTATACCCGTATCTACCAAAATATTATTTTTTTTTGGCAAAATAATAATAAAAAAAAAAACAAAAAAGCACAATATAGAGTAGCAATTACATAATCATATTGATTAAATTTTATTTAACATAAATTTAAAATAGAGTAAAAATTACATAAAATCATAAGTAAATTCTTAAAATTAGTAAATTAAGTTTATAAAAAACTTAAAGTAAGGAAGGGATGAGGACATGTACAGTGCAAGTAAGTATATACTTATCCTCGTTCATGTACCGACCTAATAAATTGGGTATTACTTGTACTAGTACACGTATTCAGTCAAACTTGATATTCTCCATCAAAGCCAGAACGCGTTTGGGTATTATCTATGAATACAAATTTATTTGTCATTCCTACTATGCACTAGGCCACAAACTATATATTACGTGGATAATTAGTAATGATTTTTTTTATATAGAAAAATGGTATATAAGGGGTGACAACCCCATCACTACCGGGTAGAAAACTAATGCCCATCTATTTAATAATTAGTCAAAATTCAGTAGTATTCAATTTAGACCAAAGACTTGCTAAAATGAGCGACCTACATATTTCACTTCTAGTGCGAAAGAATTTTTTGGAGTAAGTATATTTACCTAAGTAAGATTTTAGTAGTTGTAACAAAGTAAAATTTTAATGGTTGGAAATGGTATCAAACTTGTTTCATAAAAAATGCGCTTGAATTACATCTTAGTGTATTTGTGCATGACAATTAGTAATATTCACAAGTACATTAATTTTAAATTACATACAGATCTTCCTTTGTGTACAAATGACAAGAAATAATTTAAATGGGAATTTTAGTTCCCAAATTCAATAATGCTTATATATATATATATATTCCTACAAAAACGGAATTTTACAGGAATTATTTTACAGATTTTTCCCATGGCAAATACATAAAATTCTCTAACAACTATTAAGAATCAGAGAATAAAGAAGAATAATTGACTGAAACCGTGCATTTTCAATACATAACTGATGAATGTTTATTTTATATATATATATATATATATATATATATATATATATATATATATATATATATATATATATGTTGGGATTCATCCCAAGTCCCACATCGGTAAAATGAAGGAACATTGGCTAGTTTATAAGTGTCCACCATTCCACATAGTATGAGGCCTTTTGGGAAGGAGCCCAAAAACAAAACCGTGCGGGCTTGGGCCCAAAGCGGACAATATCATACTATGGTGGAGGAAAAGGTGGACAATCGGGCCCAACAAGTGGTATCAGAGCCTGGTTCGTCTGGGTTTGATGCGGGAAGACCCTTCGAAAGTCTTCCTGATATTGTGGTGTTCAAGCGGCGTGTCCCGTAGAGTTAACGGCGGTACAAGATGGCGGGAAGACCCTCCCTCAGTGTTGTGCCTCGCGATGGAGATTCGAACTTGGTGCCTTGTGTCGAAAGTCTTCCTGATATTGTGGTGTTCTGGAAAAACTTGGAAACCTTCATACACAAGTTTGTGGTGAGTAGACACTAACTATCACCTCTTATTTATAGTAGTAGTCTACCACTCCCTTCTTCAAACTTCATGATGTGGGACTTTGGAGGATACCCACACACTTTGGGCACAACATTCCTCCCTTCAAAACTACCCAATGTGGGACTTTGGAGGATACCCACACACTTTGGGCACAACATTCCTCCCTTCATCCAAAGTCTCACATTAACCCATCATCATTCACAAGTTTTCTGGCAAAGCTTGGAAACCCTCCTTCACAAGTTTTCCTGGCGAAACTTGAAAACCCTTTCTCACAAGTTTTTCTGGGGAAACTTGAAAACATCTTCTCTTCACAAGTTTTCTGGGTGAAACTTGAAAACCCCTTCCCACAAGTTTTCTGGCGAAACTTGGAAACCCATCTCTTCACAAGTTTTATGGGTGAAACTTGAAAACCCCTTCCCACAAGTTTTCTGGCGAAACTTGGAAACCCATCTCTTCACAAGTTTTATGGGTGAAACTTGAAAACCCCTTCCCACAAGTTTTCTGGCGAAACTTGGAAACCCTCTCTTCATATGACCTCCTCGGTACACTGCTTCTCTTCCTCCCTGGTACACTGCTCCACCATTGAGCCGATGGTTTGATCGGGTGACTGGCTCGATGGTGGAGCAGTGTACCAGGGAGGAAGAGAAGCAGTGTACCGAGGAGGTCATATGAAGAGAGGGTTTCCAAGTTTCGCCAGAAAACTTGTGGGAAGGGGTTTTCAAGTTTCACCCATAAAACTTGTGAAGAGATGAGTTTCCAAGTTTCGCCAGAAAACTTGTGGGAAGGGGTTTTCAAGTTTCACCCATAAAACTTGTGAAGAGATGGGTTTCCAAGTTTCGCCAGAAAACTTGTGGGAAGGGGTTTTCAAGTTTCACCCATAAAACTTGTGAAGAGATGGGTTTCCAAGTTTCGCCAGAAAACTTGTGGGAAGGGGTTTTCAAGTTTCACCCAGAAAACTTGTGAAGAGAAGATGTTTTCAAGTTTCCCCAGAAAAACTTGTGAGAAAGGGTTTTCAAGTTTCGCCAGGAAAACTTGTGAAGGAGGGTTTCCAAGCTTTGCCAGAAAACTTGTGAATGATGATGGGTTAATGTGAGACTTTGGATGAAGGGAGGAATGTTGTGCCCAAAGTGTGTGGGTATCCTCCAAAGTCCCACATTGGGTAGTTTTGAAGGGAGGAATGTTGTGCCCAAAGTGTGTGGGTATCCTCCAAAGTCCCACATCATGAAGTTTGAAGAAGGGAGTGGTAGACTACTACTATAAATAAGAGGTGATAGTTAGTGTCTACTCACCACAACAACATAGGTTCCAATGGGTGTATTGGGGACTTGGGTAGTTGTGTGTCATGAGAGGGTTTCCAAGTTTTGCCAGAAAACTTGTGTATGAAGGTTTCCAAGTTTTTCCAGAAAATTTGTGATGAGAGGGTTTGCAATTTTGTCCTTGTAAAAATTGTAAGTGGAGAGAAATAAAATGAGTTTGTTTTTGTTTCTCTATTTTTGTGTGTATGCTTCCGCTGTCGTTGTTTGAAGGCTTCTTTTCCGAACAAGTGGTATCAGAGCCAACGGTTCGTCTGGGTTTGATGCGGGAAGACCCTTCGAAAGTCTTCCTGATATTGTGGTGTTCAAGCGGCGTGTCCCGTAGAGTTAACGGCGGTACAAGATGGCGGGAAGACCCTCCCTCAGTGTTGTGCCTCGCGATGGAGATTCGAACTTGGTGCCTTGTGTCGAAAGTCTTCCTGATATTGTGGTGTTCAGGCGGCGTGTCCCGTAGAGTTAACGGCGGTACAAGATGGTGACGGATTATCGCTTGAGGGGAGGAGATCACGAGACATGTGGTCCTTGGTCTGAGGGGAGGTTTGTTGGGATTCATCCCAAGTCCCACATCGGTAAAATGAAGGAACATTGGCTAGTTTATAAGTGTCCACCATTCCACATAGTATGAGGCCTTTTGGGAAGGAGCCCAAAAACAAAACCGTGCGGGCTTGGGCCCAAAGCGGACAATATCATACTATGGTGGAGGAACGAGTGGACTAGCGGGCCCAACAATATATATATATATATAATAGATTACACATAAATATAAGATATATAATTTCCTATAATCTCTAAGAAATTATATCTACATATTGTATTTAAAATCAAGATAAGATAATATCAAGATATAATGATATCTAAAATTAGTTATTTTAGGAAGCTTCTCGGAAGTTTTCATGCAAAACATGTGCGGATAACATTTTGGTGAAAAAATTGCAAAATTCCACGATTAATGATCCTGTGAATTTTAAATGTGCTGATAATTTCGCAGATAATGTTTCTGTTTGATCTTGAATTTTCAAGTAATTTTTCTACAAATTAAAAATCATATATGTTAATGGTCATTGTACAGTCATACTGTGTACATCACCTAATGAATATCTAGCCGAGTATTAGGTCCAAAATAAAAACAATAACCTGCTATTAAAATTTGAATTGTCTTAATTCAACTTTGCATTAAATCAATTCATCATTTCTTCTTCATTAGTTTAGACTTAATTTGCAAAAAAAAAAAAAAAAGTCAAACCAAAATCCACATAATCAATTGCCCCTGATGTGTTATCAATGATATGAATCATTAGCTAGTCTCCTTGCTACATTCTATGGTGCAAGTAATTGAACCAAACTCCAAAGGATGAATATATGGATCATAAATAAAGGGGCGTAGTTGTAGCCTATAGAACCGTGCAAAAGTGACATTAGCTTTTGGCCACATTGAATAATTGATAATATAATGGACCTACCTAGTGGTCCGCTGTGTGTACGTAGATGCTTCATGAAACGCAAATAGGTTAGGATTAGTTGTTTTGGCCTTAACATCTTTGTTTCATCTTTGTTGTTTTCTTCTTTTAATTATTAAGCTATATACTAGGTACCTATATATGTTTCTACTTTGTTTTATTCTTCTTATACTTGGTATGGTAGGTCCTGTATGGTTGCCCTGGTCAAATCGATTTTCAGACCATTTTCTTGATCCTTTAAAGTAAAAAGATATTTAGACACATGTAACACCCCAATTTTTATTTCATTTTTATTGAGAGTATTTTTATAATTTTAAAAATGTATAGGGGTGATTTAGTAACTTGGAATGGACCGTTCCAAATTAACAAAATGAATGTGAGTTAGTAGCCCAGAACAGGCTGTTCTCAAGTTGGAACGGGTCGTTCCGGACTTTTAAAACTGCCTATAACCCTAAATGGGAACGGGCTTGGAATGCGCCATTTCCAAAATATAGTCGTTGTGAGTAATAAATGCACACCAGAACGGCCGTTCCGGATGTAATTTTTTACCCATGATTTAAGGGTCCAGAACGGGGCGTTCCGAATTTAGAACGAGCCGTTCCGGCGAAACCTGATGCCTATAAATTGAGCTCTTTGCCACTCCCAAAAAGTACACCTCTCATTTTCTGATTTCTTTTCTTTTGCTCTCTCTTCTTTCCCTCTACTTTCTGCTTCAGACCGAGAGGAATCCAGCGAGGGAGACCAACCAGATCTTGTGTAGGTTCAGCTTCTACATATCAAGGTACGGGAGAAAAGGGGATTATTTGTATGCAAAGTTACATGAGGGAATTTGGTAGAAGAGGGAATTATTTGTATGCAAAGTTACATGAGGGAATTGGGTAAAAGAGGAAGCTCGTAGGATTATGAGTAATTTTATAATTATTTTTGTTTGGAGAATTATTGGTCTTATGTGATTCTGTATGTATTTAGGATTATGAATATATATTTAATTTGTAAGAATGATGATTTGGGAGAGAGAACGAAATTATAGAAAAGTGTCTGTTAGTTAGGTTTTGAAAAAATTAGATTATTTCTGTTTGAGAAATTGATGATCCCATTAGATTCTGTATGTGTTGAGGATTAGAAATATATATTTAATTTGTAAGAATGATGATCTGAAAGGGGAGAACGAAACTGTAGAAAAGTGCCTATGAGTTAGGTTTTGGAATAATTGGGGGTTTTACCGTTTATGTTAAGCTTATATTAAATTAGTAATTCCATTGATTATTATATTAATTTATGAATGTTATTTTTATATTACTTGATAAGAATTGATGATCTAGATGTGAATTGCTTGAAGGGTGTGTAAACCCTTATTTTGTTGGACTTATCTGTTGTGTATGTGATATGGAATTGTGTATGTGATATGGAATTGAGTTATGAGATGAGATGCTGTATGGATGTAAATATGATTGTGATTGTGGTTCCTCACACTAATGACCAGGGATGAGACGAACCTTGAGTAAGTGATGTTTCAAGGACGAGCGTGTCCCTGATATGGTGTTGGATGAGTGAGGCAATTAACACGCATCACTTATGTCAAATATGGCAACCTTGGCATAGGGTTAATTGTAATGTGATTGTGGTTCCTCACACTAATGACCAGGGATGAGACGAACCTTGAGTAAGTGATGCTATAAGGACGAGCGTGCCCCTGGCATGGTGTGGGATGAGTGAGACAATTAACTCGTATCACTTGTGTCAAATGTGGCGTGGTCTTGGCATAGTGCTAATTGTAAGATTTGTGTGGATTGTGATGGATTGGTGTAATTGTGAATTGAGATGTAAAGATGAATGATTGATAAATTATGATATATAGAAATACTTGTGAATATTTCATTAAATAATGAGTCATGATTATGTTGTGTTTTTCCTTGTGTATTTTTCATATAGATGTTTTCTTTTCTTACCGTACAAATTGTGAATGTTTTAGGTGAGGAAGATCTGGCTACAAGTGGCATCTAGATTGCTAACAGTTGAATTGTGGATATGCTATGATATTGTGACATCGAGGCAAAGGATTTTAGGACATAGATTTTTATATGGATTTAGAATTGTAAATATTATTTTTGAAAAAAATTTGTAAACTCTTGCGTTTCATTTTCTAAATTTTTATTATTGTGGTTATTGAAGAACAATTTAGAAGATTCTCATGTGAACCCTTTCATCGAAATTGAAAAATTTATTTGTAAGTTTTCATTATTATTACAATATATGTGTTAGGATAGTAAGGGTGTCACAATACATGTTTCCATCATCAGACAGATAAAATAAATAACAGTTGAATTGTGGATATGCTCTCTTATCAATGGTGTTTTGAGTTTTGCATGATTAGGTTGAATTAACATAGGTCAAAACACGGGTGAGGGAGGAAAAACTGAAAGGAAAAGAAAAAAATAAGAAGGGAAATTGAAGTGGAAAAACTAAAAGGAAAAAAGAAACCTTAACCAAACCTTCTCATTTTGTAAGTGAATATTAATTTTAATTATTAAATTTTTTATTTCTCATTTTTTGAAATTTTTAAATATTGTTTTCGAGTTTTTTTAATATAATTAAGTTTTCAATATATTTTTAGTTTATGTAAAATAAGTGAATTTCAATATTGGTTCCTGAATTTTTTTATTTTTCTAAAATTTGTAAATATTATTTTTAGTCTTTACAATATATTTTTGGTCTTTGTAAAATGTGTAAATTTTAATTTTAGTCTTATAATTTTTTTTTATATATTTTTGTCTCTCTAAAATATAAAATCACTATTATTGATGTTTAACAATGATTTTAATAAAATTACAAATAATAACTTTTAATAATTTAATTAAATGACGTAATAATTATCATCAAAATTTAACATATATAATCAATTGTAATTAAATATAAATTTTTGTGTTAATATCACTTTGGAATGAAATTATTTTAAGATAATTTTTTGTAAAAGTTTTATACTTTTAATTTATTTTAAAACCTTCTATAATTATTAATTAATATAATTAATATTTGATTACGTCACACTCACTCATTCATTCATTCTCTCTCTCTCTCTCTCTCTCTCTCTCTCTCCCTCTCTCTCTCTCTCTCTCTCTCTCTCTCCTCTCTCTCTCCTCCTCTCTCTCTCTCTCTCTCTCTCTCTCTCTCTCCCCTCTCTCTCTCTCTCTCTCTCTCTCTCTCTCTCTCTCTCTCTCTCTCCTCTCTCTCTCTCCTCTCTCTCTCTCTCTCTCTCTCTCTCTCTCTCTCTCTCTATATATATATATATATATATATATATATATATTCTAAAATATCAAAATTTCACATACATAAAGATACAATATCTTTTTACAATTTTATTAATAAAAATGTCTATATAGCTTTATATACGTAATTTTTCTTAAAAAATACAATTGATAATTAATATCATTAAAAATTTGCATATTTTGTTATACCTTTACAGTTTTTAATATTAATATTAAATAAAAATTTATTTACGTAAATTTGGTAGAAAAAATCATGAAAATTTTTATTTATATTAATTTAAAAATATACATAAATATTTACATTAATTTAAAAACATAATTAATAATTATAATTTATCAAATTCAAAAGTCTGCCATACCCACAACAGAAATTGAAAGGAACAAATTAACAAGGATTAATGATTACAAGCAAAGGAAAACATACAATATATGCAACATAACTCAAGCACTCTTAAACCTGTAACCACAACTCAGCATTTCCTTTTCTTTCTTTCTAAGTAGTAGGATATGTGATGGAAACAAATCTTAATCGTAAAACATTCATACAAGAAAGAAAGTAATTTTATTTAGCTGTTTTATTCATTCTATCTTGTATCGTTCTATTTTATTTATTCTTAGTAATGTTCTACATGCCATTTGATAATAATAGAATGAAATATAATTTTGTGTATAATTTGACATTTAGTATTTATTAAACAGGCTATGTATAAACAAGACTGTTAAGAAAGACAAATTCCTATTATGCTGTAATGTGGTTGCATTTTGATACTTGAAATTTAAATAATTTTTTATTCGCGGAAGTCAGATTTCACAAACACAAATTAATAGTTAATTATTAGTTTTATAACTTTATATAAATCAAGTTTACGGATAAAATAATAGTGTTGACTCAACTTTTTCTAATTTTTCATCTTCTTAAAAGGGAAAGCCATAGTTAAACACATTTAGAGAAAACCTTTTAAGAAAATAAAATCAAGAAACTTATTTTTAATATACTAAAGAAATGAGGAAGAAGAAAATACTTTTTTCTATATAAAAAAAAATTGCGCACCTTAATCTTCATTTCCTTATTATTCTAAATTCATCAATGTGGTGAAACAAATTTGAAACAACGCTTTTAGTTTTAAAATTTAAAGAAACTTGTGTTAAAATTGCAAAACAAATTATTATTCAAAACTCTTATATTTTTTAACTTTAAAATAGATTTTAAGCTAAAAGCATAATAATTAGGTTAAAATAGTACCCTATCAACTAACTTAAGAAAAAGCTTTCAATTTATTATTTTTTTTTCATTTAATTTTAACGTTATTTTTTTTCAGGTAGCAAATTATTGATATATATATATATATATATATATATATATATATATATAAAGTATCATTTAAAAAAAATCAAATACATTTTTATTGTATTATATCATCATCCTGAGTCGGACCAGTAAACATTTTTAATCCTTCACACAGTGTTTTAAAACCCGGACCGACCCGGCCGGTCGGACCGGTTGGACCGGGAACCGGTGGTCCAGCCGGTCCGAATCTGAAGTTGGATCGGTTATGCAGTCGATCCGTTTTAAACCGGATTGAACCGGTCAATTTTCCGGTTCAACCGGTGAACCGGTGGGTCAAACCGGTTCAACCACTTTTTTTTTAAAAAAAAAAAATTTTTAAGGGACCATAAATCACAAAAATAATAATGAAAATTAAATTTCTTAATGAAAAAGTAAGGAGTCTTATTAAATATAACAATGACTACTTGTTCTAATATATTTGTTTGCAATATATACAACTTAAATAACTTTTATAGTATATTATTAATTTTAAATTATATATTTAATAATGCAATATCTATGTAAATATTACATATATTATTTTCTGATATTAATTGCAAACATATTATATATGTACATATTATTTATATTTTTAATTTGTATTAATATACCGTTTAACATGTAATTTTTTTATGTATTTTTTTACAAATTAAAATAAAAATAATTTTAAATAAGATAGAAAAATTAAAATTTAAAATAAGATATGAATTTATTAAAATTTATAAGTATAAAATATATTTAATATGAATACTTTTTAATAAAAATAAATAAAAATCGAGTCATGCGGTTCAACAAGTGACCCACTGGTTCAACCTTTGACCCACTAACCCAATATCTTAACCAGTTCGATGACCGGTCCGGGTGCATGCATGACAGCCACTTATTACATTTTAGATATAATTCAACACTTCTATTTTCGATTTCATCCCATAATTAACTTAACATGCATTGCTCCATTTCCATATGATGGGTTTCCTTTCGAAAATTAAATCTTTAGTTAATTTAAAGGCAGTATAGTTCTGGTGCTAATCTTGACTTAGCAACTGCCACAAGTGGCTCAGCAAGAAGCATATCATTGTTGGACTCAGCAAGGTTGATATTGTTAAAACATTGGGTGGTGCTTCCAAGTGAAGCCACACAGCAACCTATAGCAAATATCATCACGGTCATTGTGGTGCCAAGCACACTCCAAGACAGCTACACCTTCCTGTACTAAATGAAATGAACTTCAAAATTTAGCTCTTCAAAAACTACATAGACCCATCATTCTTGAGGTGGCATTCTGGTTTGAACTTTTGGGGTTCATTCCACACTTTTGAGTTTCTTCCAAGCTCTTATCTGCTTAGCATTACATGGTTACCCTTAGAGATGAAGTAATTGTCCACCGTTGTGTCACTCATAGAGACATGAGGAGGAACAAAAGATGCATTGGAATGAAGGCGAAAAGGTTCTCTTGCAGTCTTGCACAAGACTTCACATAGTTGAGCTTAGGTATATCTGATTCTTGGATTAATCTCTCTTTCCCTATTACACTGTCCAATTCTTCTGCGTCTCGTTTGAGCAACTCATGTTGGTTTATCATTTCGACGAGTGCCCATTCAAAAGCATTTGATGGATTGTCCACTGTTGCAATCAGCAATGACATTTCTTTTGGTACAAGTTTTGTTTAGGGAGTACCAAAACCTTCTGTGACTAGGACCGCATAAATGATAACATGTGTTAATTTTGTCAGAACTTATATTTTTTAAGAATGTTTTAATATTTGCTATTTAACCCTCATTAATTTATAATCTTTTAAATAATAGCCCCCAACTTATTTAAATATGTTTTATCTTCTCCATCTTCTACCCGTTTCATTTTCATTTTTCCTTTTCTCTCTAGCGCATCTCTGGCTCCGATACTCTAAAACTTACTATCCCTACCAAAAGCTTCATCAAAGATCGTAACTTTCTCGTGTACCCTCCGTTCCTACTCGTTTCATTTTTATTTTTTCTCTTCTCTCTGGCACATTTCTGGCAAACACCTCTCATTCTCTCCTCCGCTGCTGGACAATCTATTCTCCCTACGAAAAGCACCATTCCATGTGAAAGATTCACCGAAACGCCACCACCCTCTGTGATTGCTGCACAAAGTTCCGTACATCATAAACCTCAACCTCTCTCACTCTCTCTTCACTTTCTCTCTCTGCAAACCAAAACCCACTTCTTATTCCCACTTAAAATGCCAAGCACCATTCCATGTGAAAGATTCACCGAAACGCCACCACCCTTTGCAATTGCTGCACAAAGTTCCGTACATCATAAACCTCAACCTCTCTCACTCTCTCTTCACTTTCTCTCTCTGCAAACCAAAACCCACTTCTTATTCTCACTTAAAATGCCAAAAGAAAAAACGTCGCGGATCTGTTCCTCTTCACATATCCTGAAACCCCATTCACAATTCCAAGTCAAAGACGCAGCCTTTTTAACTCATGCAGCGACTTGGAAACAGACAGAAGAAGCAAATGGTGCTTTCGTAGGGAGAATAAATTGTCCAGCAGCGGAGGAGAGAATGGGAGGTGCTTGCCAGAGATGCACCAAAGAGAAGAGAAAAAATGAAAATGAAACGAGTAGGGAGATGAAAAAGATAAAACATGTTTAAATAGGCATGGGGACTATTATTTAAAAGGTTATAAATTAATGAGAGTTAAATAATAAATATTAAAACATTCTTAAAAAATATAAGTTCTGACAAAATTAACACATGTTATCGTTTATGTGGTCCTAGTCACAGATAGTTTTGGTACCCTCTAAACAAAACTTACACCAAAGGAAATGCCATCAGCAATTTCTACAAGAAGTTTGATTAATTATTGATTTTCAATTTTATATTTTCAAGATGGATGAAATGGAACCACTGTTTTGGCCCTTCCCTTGTGTTTCCAATTAAAAAAGTGATACGTAAGAGAAAAACTAACAATGAGGAGAGAATGATATTTTTAACAACGTGTCACTTTTTAACGGGGAACAAGAAAGAATGTTAAAAGAGAAATGCTAATATGAGTAATTTCAATTCTCAATTCTCATTAAAAAAAAATTATTGTGTGTGCTAGTGTTAATGAATTTTATTTTTTTTATTATTAAAGAATATTTTCTATTCAACACGAAGATTATCTTCTTCAAAGATTTAACGAATACTAAATAAATAAACATCTTTTTTTATTTAAATTTTCCACGTTTGAGAATTAGGATTCCATGTTTAACTACTTAATTAAGTAACTTTAATTTATTATCATTTATGTCGATCCAAATTGGTAAGTGTTGACATATATATAAACAAAGAGAAATGAAATATTACTATAATTTGTGCATTGATCTCTTCCGATGTCAATGATGGTTTTTTGTTATTATTGTCTTTCAAAATATCAGAAGATGAAGCCATTCCTCTTCATCAACCTTTAATCCATCATTCCATTGTTTAATTCTCTCTTGAATGATGGGATCGTGATACTTCTTGATGATCCTCAAGGCTTCCTTCACTTTTTTCTGGTGTCCATCCAAGTCAAATCCCCTCAAAGCATGTCATATAATCAAAAACAGAAAAGGCATAAACATATACTTAAGCAAATTAAAGATGGAATCAACGTGTTCTACGCGTGCTTCCTCAAAAATTGGCCCTACATCCTCCCTAGCCTTCCCAAAATACCTTGTATTGAAAGCAATTTTCCTGATCACGTTACCGCAATAATGCCTTGCTGCAGTCCTAATACTCACAAGGCCACCAACACCATCATATTCACATTTATGCATTTGTTGTAGAAGTAAAACATTAGGTTATTAGCTTCTTCAGTCCTTTTGTCATGGAGCCATAGGTGCTTCTGCGGGGAAAGCAAATCATTGGCTAAGATTTTCTTCATTTTCTTCCATTGGTCCCCATATGGCACTAAATTAATTGTGGTTAAGTATCCACCACTGATGAGATCACTGCACTTGCTTAGTGATCTTGATGCAAAAGTTGCATCTTGTTTTCTCAAGAACTCACTACCAATATGAAGGGATGTGTCACTGGGATAACATACTAACATAGGTATTTCCTAAGCGGATACATGCAATTTTGGTGTTCATTTCTTTCATGAGCTTGTGTATCCACTTATATGTTGGTTTGTTTGAAAGTATTTCAGGAAGGTTGCCAACTATAGGCCATGGATTGGGACCTGGGGGGAGTTTTGTTTTTTTTTTTTTTCCCTTGGAATACTTTTCAATCAAGTGAGATCTTATAGGATTTTGATCGTACATAATTGTAAAGACAGTGACTATAACAAGAAAAGATAGCCACAAGCCTTGGAAGATTTGACGAGAAAAAGAAAACAGGCCTGACCCATATAATTGTAGGAATATAGTAAACTGGTGGTTCTAGGGTAGCAGCATTAATTTTTAGGTCCGAAAAAGACAGTGAAGAAATATTTATGAATCGATGGAGAGTTTGGTATATGTTCTGGTTTGGTACAGGATTGTCGGTGTGGTAAATGTTTCACTTGACTTCAATATTTATGTGCTGTTTATTTACTGCAAATAAGTGGTGCACCTAAACTTAAAAATAGTTTAAAATTTAATTTGATAATTAATTCATTAAACTTAGTTAATAAATTAAATGAATTAAACTTAAATTAAAAATTAAATTTAATAAATAAATCAATTAATTAAAATTATGTATAATTTGATTCATTTAGTTCATAAATTAACTTAATATATAAATATATAATTTATACAATTATATATAAGAGATACCCCTTTTAATAAGTAGTTTAGTTTTCATTTTACTATATATATATTACCTTTTTTAAAATTTACTAAAAAATCTAAACAACTTTTCTTTGTAAATGTCTTTTTAATTTTAAATCACTTACTCTTTAAAAGTAACTACCCACTTTTTTATATAGAATAAATAATTACTTACTTCATAATTTATTTTTTATTTATTTTAAAAAAAATTAAGAAATGCGAAATATTTCTTTTTTTTTTCTAATTTATATAATTGTCTTTCTATTTAATTTTGACACAAAAAATACTTGCATGCATAAAAACAACATGTTCAACGAGGTAAATACATTAAAAGGGGACAAACTTGAACGGGTGGTCTTGCTATAGTTGGTAGGAACTCGCTATTAAACTATGAAAAAACTTTCAACACTTTTTGCACACAACATTAACATTAATAACTATTTTTATCAATTTAATAACTTTTTTACCAATTTTTTTCCACACAACATTAGCATTAATATTTAAATAGCCTAAAAAATTCAAATACATTTTTATTTATTACATCATCTTTCGGAACGGCCTATAATTTTGAACCCTACATGACAATAACATCCGTTTTACATTCAATAACTTTATTCAGCGATTCCTTCCCATTAAATAATTATAACCGGACATATATGTATTGCTTCAGTCCACATGTATTTATTGCCTTGGTATATTAAATCTAAAGTTGATTTAACGTTGGTATAATTCTGGTGCTAATCTTGGCTTAGCAACTGCCACAAGTGGGTCAGCAAGAAGGGTATCATCCTTGGATTCAGCAAGGTTGATTGTTGATACATTGGGTGGTGCACTCCAAGTGAAGCCATGGATCAACCTAGCAAATAGCATCATAGTCATTGTGGTCCCAAGCATCACTCCAGGACAACCTCGTCTTCCTGTGCTGAATGACACTAACTGCAAATTTGGTTCAGTCAAAACTACATCAGACCCATCACTCTTCAGGTGACGTTCTGGTTTGAACATGTGAGGTTCACTCCACACTTTTGGATTTCTCCCAAGCTCTTGTCTGCTTAGTACTACATGGCTACCCTTAGGGATGAAATAATTGCCCACCATTGTGTCACTCATAGAAACATGGGGAGGAATAAAAGGTGCAATAGGATGAAGACGAAAAGCTTCTCTTGCACAAGCCTTCACATAGTTGAGCTTAGGTATATCAGATTCTTGGACCAACCTCTCTTTCCCAACCACACTGTCCAATTCTTCAACGGCTCGTTGGAGCATCTCAGGTTGGTTTATCATTTCAGCAAGTGCCCATTCAAAAGCATTTGATGGATTGTCCACTGTTGCGATCATCAATTCCTACAGGGAGATTGATTATGAGTTTGACTGTATATATATTTCAAAATTTATATTTTCAACATGCTTGAAATAGTACCAAATCACTTGTTTTGAAAGAAATTATTACATAGCCTAGAATTTGTATGGTCTCTGACCAATTTAATAGCATATAATTTAGTGTTATTAACTTTTAAAAAAATCTTATATATATATATATATATATATATATATATATCATGTAAATATTGGTCAAAACAATATAGACACAGTTTTCTGAACCAAATAAGAATTTTTCCTGTTTTGACTCCTTAGTCTTTCTAGTTAAAAAAGAATACATGACATGAAATCATAAATGGGAGATAAAGAGTATGAGAAGTTGGGAAAAGATAATTTTAATCTTAGAGTTTGTTTAAATAGAAGATAAAAGTGTTTTTTTAGAGTTTTTTACTAAAAATAAAAAATATTTTTTAGATAGAAAAATTTTTAAAAATATTTCTAAATTTCTATTCAAACATATTCTTAATGAAATATAATATGCTTTGCATTTGCATGAGGAAGATGTACGTAATAAACAAACTAAAGAGAGAAGTGAAATATTACTATAATTTGTGCATTGATTTCCTCCAATGTCAATGTTGGGTTATTGTTGGCATCTTTGAGGGAGATCATAACATCAAGCCAATCCTCTACATCAACCTTTAATCCTTCGTTCCATTGTTTAATTCTCTCTTGAACGATGGGATCATGATACTTCTTGAAGATCCTCAAAGTTTCCTTCACCTTCTTCTCCTGGCCATCCAAGTCAAGTCCCCTCAAGCATGGTAAATAATCAGAAAGAGAGAAGGCATAAATATACTTAAGCAAATCGAAGATGGCATCAACATATTCTACTTCCTCAAGACCAGGCCCTCCATCCATCCTACCCTTACCAAAATACCTTGTATTAAAAATGATTTTCCTAATCAAGTTACTACAATAGTGCCTTGTAGCATTCCTGATATTCACAAGGCCACTAACACCATCGTCATTCACACTTTTGCATTTGTTGTAGACATAAAACATAAGGTTGTCAGCTTCTTCAGTCCTTTTGCCATGAAGCCATTGGTGCTTGTGTGGGGAAAGCAAATCATTGGTTATGATTTTCTTCATTTTCTTCCATTGGTCTCCAAAGGGCGCAAAAATTGCTGATGAATATCCAGCACTGATGAGATGAGTGCACACACTTAGTGATCTTGATGCAAAAGTTGCATCATGTCTTCTCAAGAACTCACTAGCAATGGTGGGACATGTCACTGGGACAACATAGGCATTTCCTAAGCGGATACATGCAATTTCAGTGTTCATTTCTTTCATGAGTTTGTGTATCCACTTATGTGTAGGTCTGTTTGCAAGCATTTCAGGGAGGTTGCCTACAATTGGCCATGGTTTGGGGCCTGGGGGGAGTTTTGGCTTTGGTTTCTTTGAATAGTTCTCAACGAAGTGAGCTTTTAGGGCTTTGACCGTAACGATGAAGGTAGTGAGTATAACTAGCAAAGATGGCCAAAAGCCTTGAATATTTGACAGCAAAAGAAAAGGAGTCTGATCCATGGCTAGGAAGTTGGAAAGTAAAGGCTTTTTGAGTGAAAAAGGAAGAGCAAGATCGATGAATTACTTTGGATACGGTTTAGAGAAATAATGGATGATGATTCCTGATGAGAAGTTTCATGCCTATTTATAGTGTAGCTAAAGCTGCATGCATATTCCTAATTAAATCCTTAAAGATCAAAGTTAGCAAACAACCAGGGAGGGGATATCACGTGGAAATCATTCTCAAACATAAAACACGTGCACGGTTAAATTCTTTTTTAATGTGCATTATTGCGCTATTGTAATAATGTGTTAAATGAGTGCCGATTTTTTTTCTTTTTTTAATTCACCTCGGTATGGTTTGGCGCGTATAACAATAGTTGGATTGGTGTAAAAAAAAAATAAATAGTTGGATTAAACCGTAAAAGAATTAGTTGGAGTAGTTGGAAAAAAAATCCTTGTAGAAATGGGGGATATTTGACAGTCATGTGGTCCGGCCAAAGAAAAATAGACTAAAAATATAATTTAATTTAAATATTTTAAAATATTAATTATTATTATCATTATTATTTTAATAATTATATTGTAAAAATTTAAATTTTACATCAATTAGAAATAAGATAATTAAAGAGTATATAAGTGAAGAACAATTTTTATCTTATAAGTCAGTTTTGTAAGATTGAGTTGGACTTAAATTCACTATTCTAAGATATTATTAGAGTTATCCTAAATTTTTATAAAAAGGATCACATGTCACCTACTATTTATCCACATATCAAGTTCAACAAAGAGTATATAAGTGGATAGCAATCCTTACCTTACAAATCAATTTTATTGGGTTAAGTTAGATATATTCAAATTCACTAGTGTTGGACATGAGGGAGTGTATTGGGAAAACTCAAGTCTCACATCAACTAGAGATAAAGTGATTAAAGAATATACAAGTGGAAAGCAGCAAATCTATTATCCTAAGATGGAATCAAAGCTATCCTAAATCATTAAAAAAAGAGTCACATATCCTAGATTATTAAAAATGGTCACTTATCATTTATCTATGTACCAAGTTCAATAATGCTAAACGTGAGGAGGTGTATTGAAAAAAAATCAAAATCTCACATCGATTAAAAATAAGGTGATTAAAGAGTATATAAGTGAAGAATAATCCTCGCCTTACAAATCGATTTTATGAAATTGAGTTAGACTCAAATTTATTATTCTAAAATGGTTTCAAAGTTATCCTAAAAAAAAGCTCACCTATCCTAAATTATTAAAAAATGTCACCTACTATTAGACTCAAATCTATTATTGTAAAAAAATTAGTGAACAAGTTAAATATTATAGGAGGTTGAAAGTGTAATTTAGCATAAATAATTTTATTCGGTTCTAGTTTAGCGTCTTATATATAAAACGTGTTTAGTCGTGGCTGCCAAAATGTATATTACCAATGGATTGAAAAGTTTTTCAATGCTAAAAAATAAATATTTATTTAGTAAATGTAAGAACATTACTATGAAGAGGTGCATGCACACGTGAAGGGCATCATGCCACCATTAGTTGTAGTATTCAGTACTTCCAACCATTACATGTCATTTGTTTTCGTTCCCGAAAAAGACATGGGGAAATATAATAACCTCATATTTTAATTTCTGGAAGTTAAATATGTTCGTGGACAAGCTATTTTCGAAGTAATTAAAAATCGGGATATTAATTTGTTGAGATTTTCTCGATTAAGGATGTGTTTGAAGACCATTTCCATTAATATAAACACGGAAATTCACACATTCCTATACATTAAACAAACAAGAATTTTTATCTTTTCTGTTTAATGTATTTTCAATGATAAACCAAAGATGTACGAGTAGCATGAGCAGTCTTAAGAGAACATGTATTAACAGAACCACAATTATGTATTTTTGTCTTAAGTCAAATTTTTATAAAACTAATATAAGTATTAAAAAAAATTCAAGGCCCTATAAAAAAAATAGAATTTTCTTCAATCATATTCAAACTCTATTTATAAAGAAAAAATGCATCTTAATTATAACTAAACTAAATTAATTTCTTATTATGAAGATTAAATTTACTTTAGATCTCTTTATAATTTTTAATCTATAATTTTGGTCACTATTTTTATTTACAAAATTTTGGTCTTCTAGTTTTTTAAATTATGCAATTTTGGTTTCTCTTATTAAATGAAACAATTAATTGATAATGACTACATGACATTAATATAGTTACATCATCATCAATTAATGGTCTAGGCGAAAGTAATCAAATTAGTAATTTGAAAATTAATTTGGAATACCAAAAGATCTTATAATTAAAAATAAAAAGGTCAAATTTGTGGATTAAATATAATAGAGAAATCAAAAGTGAAATTTAACCCATAAAAAATTATATAAACACTTATACTAAATATATATATATATATATATAAGTAAACTCTGCTAGTTTTATGCTTGGGTTGCCCTAGCAGTACATGTTGTGGTCGATTCAATCATTCAGTATGAAAGAACTCTTTCTTACTCTCCTTTCTTCATCTTTCTTTCAGTTCATCTCTTGGTTTTTGTAAAAGTTTACAATTAAGCTCCATCAAGACCTATTCAAGTAAGTTTTTGTGTTAATTATATTTTCAGTCTGATAACTATGCTAATTTTATCATGATACGGGAGATTTGATTGTACACGTATTTTGCGCTCTAAATTTCTAATTTTGGATTTTGTGGAGTAGAGTTAAGAATTTTGGTTATGGATAGAACATTAACTAGCCGGAGGAAAGAAAGATAAGACAAAAACGAGAGAGGAATAAAGAGATAGAAAGGAAAATATTTTTTGATTTTGAAAATAATTTTATAGATGGATGAAATTCATCTATAAAAAAATGTTAATAGGTAGACAAGCTAGATTTTTAATTAAATAGATTCTTTAAATAATCTTTTAATAGATGAAAATAAATTGACTTAATTATATTTTTAATCTTTTAAATTTGACTTATTTTTTTTCCTAAAATTTATATTTGTGTTTTTAGTTCATAAAATATAAATAAAAAAATTATTATTTTGATTTTTCAAATTCAAAATTTATCTTTTTATCCCTCAAATTTAAAATATATGTTTTTATTCCTAAAATATATAAAAAAAAATTATTATTTTAGTCTTTTACTCAAATGTCATTAATTAATTAATTAATTTGTTGTACATAATTCTTTAACTAATGTCATTATCATTGAAAATATCATATTAAACCAATTAATATTACAAAACTATCTTAAGCGGTCACTATCAAAGACCATAAGAAACTAAAATAATATTTTTAAAATTACAGGGACTAAAATGATAAATTTTAAATTTGAGAGAATAAAAAGTTGAATGACTAAAATTTGAAGAATTTAAATAATAATTTTTATATTTTGAGGACTGAAAATGCATTTTTAAAATTGAGGGACCAAAAGAATATATACCAAGACTAAAATAATATTTTTTTAAAAAGTTACAAGAACTATAAACAAATTTTAAATTTGGGGACCAAAGAAATAATTATCTTAATAAATTTCAAAGATTAAAAATATAATTAAGTCAAATAAATTAATAGATTATTTATATCTAATTTATTATAACTAAAAATTTATTCAATTCATTTATGAAAAATGTTAACATTACACTTTCATACTTTTTGAACACATATCTAATCTTATTTGTGGATTTTATTAAAAATCAAAAAATCATCTGAGTCTCTCATTTAATTAATGATTCTTTCACTTGATTTTTTAATTTTTAATAAATTTTAATTAATAAAAATATATTTAAAAAAGTGTGCTAAAAACTAAATTTGGATTTCTTCATATAACATTTCTATTTTTTTAAAAAAAAATATCAATCTTTAATTAAAAATAAAAGATAAAATATTTAAATAATAAAATATTATGAGATATTAAAGATGAAGATTTTTGGTGAAATTTTGGCATGAAAAAACTCATTTTTGTTAAAAGGTTATTTTGTTTGGTTCAATAAAAAAGTAAAAATAAAAATAAAATTCACCTAGTCTTATCTATAGAAAATGTTACTTTCATGCTGTGGTGACTTCATTTTTGAAAAGAACATAATCAGTTATTGATTTAGAAACATAAGTGTGTAATCACTTGAGAAAAGAAAGTATTGATTAAGAGCATTGCTACATCATCTAAAAATGGAAGTAAAAAATGCTCTAAATATTAAAAATTATTATTTTTTAATAATTTTTTAATTTTTTGGACAATTTTTTGGCCTCCATTTTCAAAGGATACAGCATTTTTCATTTATTAATAGAAGATTATATTGTTAAGGTGTGAGCATATGAAGGGTTACTGTCGTAAGCCAGTCATCTAATACCCTTTCCCAGGTCTCACTAAAATCCAGATTAGTTGAGAAGCCTCAAACGTACATTCAAATCAAAGTTACAAAACTCATGAATTCAGCTGTTCAACGAGTAAAGTGTGCTGATGACACTATGTTTCAATTGTTTTTCACGTTTCATCTGTAATATACTGTAGTAGTCAATAAGCGTTGCAACCTTATGTAAGAAAGCAAAAAGAAAAAAAAAATATGGTAATCATGACACAACTCCATTAACACCGTTTATCTGTCAAAAGTATTTTTTGTTTTAAGAACGATTCATGCCTGTGCTTCCATTCAAAAGATACCTCGGATTTCGTGCCTCTATTTATTTTTAAAGAAAAAATAATAATAACTTTAGAAAGAAAATAATTGTGTAATGTATAGTTACTTAATGAAAATTTTCATTTGAAGGATATAATGACTTTATTAAAAATAGAGACAAAAAATAGTTAAAGAGTTTTATCTATTGTTATAGATATAATTCAATTAATTTGTTTTATATTTTTGTGTAAGAAAATTTTGTTTGGTATTGCATATATATTATATATATCAATATATTAATATTATAAGATTTATTAGATATATATAATTATTCTATAAAATTTTAATTACATATATTGTTTATATTATTTAATTAAATATTATTTATTAAATAGGATTAATATTTAATGTGATTAAATTTTGATTGTTATATTTTAAGATAAGTAGTATTATATATATATATATATATATATATATATATATTATAAAGATAAATATATATATATATATATATACTTATTTTGATATACAATTATTATTTGTTAAATAATAAATTATTTATTTGATATAAAAAATAATATAAAGAATATTTACACATTTTTAGAGTAAAATTCATCTTATTATAAGAGAGTAATCAAATAAGAATAAATATGAGATAGAGTTGAAAGAATAAAATATTTACAAAATAAAATATTTTTCTAATTCATATATATAGTGAATAACTTTGATTGAAAATTTTATACTAAAAATACTCAAACACACTCAAATATTTTCATATTTGTTAACAGTTTTGAAAAATTATTTTTAGGTATCAGTTATTCTCTAAAATGTTTTTCTCCATGTTTCCTTTTTAATTTTTGTTTCCACGTGAGAAGTGAGAATGTGATATCTCTATAAATATATATATATATATATATATATATATATATATATAGGAACTTATATTAACACACTTTTAACTTCTTCTTTTTTTTAATTATTTCTTATTAAAATTATTTAAAACTTTAAAAATATTTCCAAAACTAATAAAATATAACTAAAAATATCTTATAAAAATATTTGAGAGTAACATTTTGTCAAAATATTTCTAGAAGTATAATAATTAGAAAAGTAATATGATTGGAAAATTTTTAAATTTTATTCACAAAACTCGAAAAGAAAACTTTCAGTAAATATAATATATTTTAAGATAATGAATATTCTTATAATTAAATATAGACAAGACCAATCAAGTTAAATATATTTTGTATGATTTTTTATCCATTTATAATATTATTTTAATAATTTTTCATCACTTGCGTGTAAATGGGGAGATTTTTTTTCCGACAGGCACCTAAGCTGACATAAAGTAATTGACCCATATTTTTGCAATATTAAGAATCATATTTGCTTAATTAGACTTTTTAGTCAAGAAATTGAAGGTTAATCTAAAAGCTAATCAAAGACTATGAGCTTGGATAGATACCCTACAGAAAAGAGAAAATATATTAAATTAATGAAAGGCGTAGAGAGGAGGAACTGATTCATAGATTTTTCATTAGAGTTGCAAGAGGGCACGCAAAAGGGGAAAGGTGGCGATTGACCATTGTTCTTATCAATTATTTATGATAAACTAAGCTTTCTCTTAGATTGAGACTTAAATCTTTTTACTATAAATGTATATCAGTTTGAAATGGGATCTCTAATTAATTTATGGTAAAGTTTGACACCTCCAGATTTCACTAAGATTTGCACCGGATAATAAAAACAAAATAAGACTAATAGATATGCACTCTCTATTAAATTTAAACAATTAATTGTGTGATTATTTTAAAAAAGAAAGAAGAATTACAAATCATGATTCTTCCTCTTACTGTAGACATTAGTCACGTTTTTTCCCCTTCTATTTACGTGTTCATTGCACCTCTCCCTCTATTAACAGCTATATATTAAATTATCCCCTTTGGGGGAGTGGCTTTTGAATATTTTCGTGAAAAAATTAATTTTTTAAAAAAGTTGGGAGTTTAAAAATATAGCAATTTGAGGCCACACACAAGTTTACGGGTGTCAGACGGAAAAGAAACAAATCGGAGTGTCCGTGACCAATATGGTAACGACCATGTGAAGGTTTCGTTGAATTAGAACAATTTCAACGGGAGTTGTTTGTCCCATGAAACAACTCGAGCTTCAGTTTCTTGTCATAGGAAAATTCTGACGTGGTAACATGAATTGTTTGAAGAAGAGAGAGAGTTGCTTTCTCAAGCAACCGTTCCTTACCAGATTTCAAGCAAATCTTATTAAATATATTTGGGAACGTTTCAAAAATAATAATGATGAAAATTAATTTCGTATAATGTCTATGTATTTACTGTTGCCTTATTTTATTTTTAATATCTACTTATTATGTATTTTTTCTCGTAATTTATTTTCTTTCATTGTAGTGCAATTATCCTTTTTAATAAAAATTTAAAATTGGTTCATAAATAATTAGAAAAAAAATTCTAAAAGTTGAATTTCTTAAAGTTTCTTACCATTGGAGTAAATTTGTGTTTGAGTTGTTTAATACTGACATGACACACTAGGGATCACTTTTTCATTTGAATTGCTTCCATTGTAGATGCCCTTAGTTGTCTCATCGTTTATTCAAGAGGGAGTGAATTAAATATTTAAAATATTTATTTTTTAAGATCTTTAATTTGTAAAATGTTTCTAAAAAATTTTCAAGGAAATCTATTGATTCAATTTATATAGGATAGAAAGTCAAGATTAGTTTTTAAATTTAAGAATAAAATAAAAAAAAATACAATGTAAATAATCGATTATTACAAGTTGATAATTGATCATTTTGAGTGACAGACTCAAATTTTTTATTTTTCAAGTTTAAAACCAATTTGAAAATATTTTCATCATCTAACAAGAAATATTTGAATAAGTTACTCATAAGCACAAAGCAAACATTTCTAACAAAGTATAAGCACACATGAATACAATTTGCACTCTCTTAAACATGAGAGACACTCTTTGTAATCATCAAAACATAACCATAAACTAATAAGTCTTCATCTTGAGCTTGGTCAACATATAGAAGAGTTCTCATGTGGATTACTAATAATTTTGTTCAAGTATTTTAGAGTTGTTTATATTTTGTACTTCGAAGGTTGACAAAGTATTACAGTTCAAAAGCTTCAATTGATAACATTTAATTTAATTTATGAAAACTATATCGTAACATCAAAGTTCTGACCAATTATTGAGCACAAAGTGTCTACTAGTTAAAGAGGTTCAAGTTAAAATACTAGTTCTGTGAACCATCCACTAGAAGGTTTCAATTAAAACTCAATTTCTTAGAAGGTTGATATTGAAGTCTCCTAAAAAGGTTTAGACAAGGTTTGCTCAGAAGATAACAACTTTTGAAGAAAAAACTAACAACACCAAAAAAGGAAAGTACAATTGAGGTCAACACTGCTTAAAAACTAAGTTACCCACAACAAACATATTTTAGTGGCTATAAAAGGAAGATCAAAGCTACAATTTTAAAACAAGCAAGATAAAAAGAGTAATAAAAAACACAAGCTATCAAAGTTGTAATTATTTCTTCATACTCTAAATTTTTTTTTAGATCTCCACTTTTACATTTGTATCAATCCTATAATAAAAAAAATAAAGTGTGAATCTTCCTTAATGGAAGTTCTAGTTTAAGAGAATTTGTTGTTACCTTAGTAGAGTGCTAAGATACCACTGCTAGAAAAGTGTTATTTTTTTGCAAATTTTCTTGCAAAAAAATATTCGTAGAAAGTTTTTGCGAATTTTCCTGCAAAAAATTATTTGTAGAAATTTTTTGCGAATTTTCCTGCAAAAAAATATTCGCAGAATTTTTTTGCGAATTTTCCTGCAAAAAATAATTTACAGGTATTTCTTACAAATTTTGCTACAATTTTAATAATCATGGGAAAAAAATTTCCATGGTAAAAATTTGCAGAAAATATTGTAAGAATTTTATTTTGTTTCTTGCAGATTTTCTTGCAAAAATAAATTCGCAAGTAATGTTTACAAAATGGTAGAAAAATTTTGCAGGTAACTTTTCCTGCGGATTTTCCTGCAAATTTTAATTCGCAGGAAAAATAAAAAAAAAAATATATTTAAATTCATAAGTTTAATATTTTAAAAAATCTTCAAGTCCCACATCGATTAAAAATAAAATAATTAAAGAGTATATAAGTTGGAGTAACACTTACCTTACAAGTTGAATTGTATGGTTGAGTGTTAGACTTATAATCTACAATCTTAGAATTTAAAAGATTATGTATGAGGCATGAAAATAAAAGATTATGAATTCTTAAAATATAGAATTTATAGTAACTTTTTTAAATTTTTTTCGTAAAAGATATTCTTGCAGAATTTCTTGCGAAAAAATTCGTAGGAAAGTTTTCTGTGAATTTTTTTTTGCAGGAAAATTTCTTGCAAACTTTTTTTTTGCAGGAAACTTTCCTGCGAATTTTTTTCGCAAGAAATTTCGCAGGAAAATTTCCTGCGAATTTCGCAAAAAAAATTACAGGAACAACGTTTCCTGTAAATTTTTATGAAAAATTCGCAGAAAAAGTCGCATATAATAAGAGAAATTCTAGTAGTGTACACAAACCTATTTCTATAACAAATCTAGCATACCCATACTTGAGTTGTAGAGGTGTAGGAAGGAAGGAAAGCAAGAAATCACAACAAGCGGTTGTGTGATCTTATAGCAGGTGATTATGAGGTTGGGTGTCTCATAGCTTGTTAAGTGTGAAATCTCAATAGGTGGCTAAGTATGAATCACTAATAATAGGGGGTAGTGATAATGGAAAATCTCACAAGTTTGTGTGAGGACTAGATGTAGCCTAATTGAAGTGAACCAGTATAAAAATCTGTGTGAAATCTCTTTATATCTATCTGTTTATTTACTTCAATTACTTTACTGCATCTTACATATATTGTTGCATATTTGCTATGCAAACTAACCTGCTCAAAAATTGATTTTATAAATAACTTAAGTTTGAACACTCAAAAGGTTACTTTTTAAAAGATAGTTAAAGAATGCAACAATTTAACACCCATTTTTATTGTCTAGCATTCAATTTAGGGACTTGTGTCCCCATGACCAAGGCTATATATATACCTTTTCACACACACACCAGCCATAAAACTAATTAATGTGCGAAGGTGCTGTAGAAGTGTGTGACTTCCTCAATAGTGTTGAAGGTATCAAACCAAATACGCATTTTTTTCTCCGAGCATTTTCTCCCCTTTCATACTTTCAAACAAATAGAACATTAAATATTTAGTGTTCCACAAAATACTTCCTGGGAACATTAGTTTTAGTATTTGGGAAAATACTTTCTAGAATAGTGAAATTAGTGCTCCACTATTGTAGAAAGTATTTTCTAAAACTGTATTTTGTACATACTTCTAAAAAATACTTTCTAAAATTATGTAATAAAAACATTTTCTAAAAATATTTTTTAAGATACTAATTTTATTATTCTAAAAAGCATTCTCTTAAAGTATGAAAAGGATTTAAAGAGGATGAGGAGGAAAAAGAAAAGATAATTTTAAAAATAAAACTTAAAATAGGAAATTAAATAGAAAGACATTTTAGAATTTTTTTAAAATAGGAAATTAAATAGAAAGACATTTAACTTAAAATAGGAAATTAAATAGAAAGACATTTAACTTAAAATAGGGAATTACATAGAAAGTCATTTTAGAATTTAAAAAAAAAAACAAATAAGAGATATATTTATTAAAAAAAATAAATAAAAATGTATATATTATAAGCACATGACCAATACTTTCAAGCCCAATAAGAAAATGGAGCAGCCCATACACAAGCAAATTGGCTTGAAGACTTTGAATAAATTTTGTTAATGGCAATCCAACCATTCTATATGTAACCGTTTTATTATAGCCTTTGCATAATTTAGTTTAATGTCTAAGATGAGTATCGAATTTCTGCCCTTAATTAAGAAATACAAGTGGTAAACCATTTAACTTAACTATTTTTCGAACATTGTATTTAAAGGGCCCTAGGTCCCTTTTTTGAGCTATGAAGAACTAGATAAAAAAGAGATATTTTGTGGCTTTATTTTTAAAATAAATAAAAAGATAGAACGATTAGCTACTTAATAAAGACTAATAGTTTGAAAAAAAAAGTATATATTAAGAGAAAGAGTGATTTAGGTTTCTAGGTAAAAACACACGAGAAATAAAGCAAGAATGAATTGAAATTTCTCGGCTATTTACTCTCTTCTCTGTGGGATTTTTTCTCTCCTTTGTGGGATGCTCTTTTGACCGAATTCTTTTCTTACTACGAAGGTCATCCTCCACACCAGCCACGCCATGTCGTCTCCTAATCTCCAACACCTGAACTTGGGTCACGATGAAGACGCTCTTGTCATCCAAAGTAATCAACCTCAAGTCCCGACTAGAGATGTTTCCCTTTGCCTGATAGGTCATTTTTTAATTGAACGCACTATCTGTGTGCAAATTATGAAGGTTCATATGGCGAAAGTCTGGCAACCTCGAAGGGGAGTTTCCATAGAAGAGATCAATCAGAGGTTGTACCTGTTTCAATTCTACCATATAAAATGGATATGCAGAAGGTTCTAAAAGGCGACCCATGGTCTTTTGACCGCCACCTTCTCATACTAGGCACCCTTCAACTCGGTGAAGTCCCCACTATGGTCCCCTTATACACGGTGCCTTTCTGGATCCAAGTCCATAACTTGCCACCAGACTTCATGTCCCTCATGGTTAGGCAACAAATTGGTAATTATATCAGAGTGTTTTATAGAATACAATGAGAATAACACTACGACCCTTTGGCGCAACTACATGGATATCAGGGTACTACTAGACGTTAGGACCCCACTAAAGAAAGACAAGTGTATCCCACAAGCAGGCGGAGAAGGTGTTATAATAAAGAGCATATCCAATGGAATTGCTTATAACCAACCTCTCAGCTCTGGCCCACTTTATGAGTTGCTTAAATTTTAACAAAGTTGCTTCTACAAACAACTTTGTTAAAATTTAAGCAACTCATAAAGTGGGCCAGAGCTGATATGGCCCAGGGTGTTGGGAAGAAACTTTAAAGGCTAGAAGGAAGTGTTTAAGATTGGGAGAGGTTGGAAGATTTTGAGAGAAAGAAAGATTTGTTGTATTGAATGCTTCTAAACTTTTTGGCTTACATCCAAATGATACAACCATCCCCTATTTATACTAATGGCACCTCCTTAACCAATGGTTAGGATCTTGCCACCACAACATTCATCTAAGGGCTATAATTCATTCTCTAGAACTTTCTAAAACATTCCTATAATTCTAAACTTTTCTAAACTTATCTAGAAACATCTTATGGATAAACATCTATAGATATTTTGTACATCATTCTAGAATCTTTTAGATAGGATTTTCTAGAATTCTATTTGGGCCTTTGCTAATATTGGGCTTTTATCTTTTAAGCCCAACATACAAAATCAATTTATATTCCAACACCCCCTCTTAAACTTGATTTTGTACTCCAAGCAAACTTCTCAACTTCATAAAGACTTCTTTCTTCAGCGGTTTGGTGAAGATATCTGATACCTGATCATGCGTCTTCACATATTCCATTTGCACATCCTTGTTGTTGATGCATTCTCTAATGTAATGGTAACGGGTGTGGATGTGCTTACTTCGATCATGGAAGACTGGGTTTTTTTCTAATGCTATTGCCGACTTGTTGTCCACGTAAATCTTTGTTGGCTCCACTTGTGGCAAGCTTAACTCCTTCAATAGGTTGCGTAGCCAAATAGCATGGCAAACGCATGAAGTTGCAGCTACATACTCTGCTTCACATGTAGACAAAGTGACAATAGGCTGCTTCTTGGACATCCAAGTAAAGGCTGTGTCTCCCATGTAGAACACAAATCCACTTGTGCTCTTTCGGTCATCCATATCTCCACTCCAATCGCTATCACTATATCCAACAAGCTTGTAATCGTTAGAATTTGAGTTGTATAGGCCAAAGCTTGTCGTACCTTTGATATATCGAAGAATCCTCTTCGCAATCTTGAGGTGAGTAGTTGTTGGAGCTTCCATGTATCGACTCACGACTCCAACGGCATAGAGAATGTCTGGTCTTGTACAAGTTAAATAGCGCAAACTTCCAACAAGACTTTTATAGAGGGCTGGATCCACCTTTTCTCCCTCTTCATCCTTACTTAACTTGATGTCGCATTCCATAGGAGTGCCAACTGGATTAGCATCATCCAACTTGAACTTCTTGAGGAGGTCTTTAGCATAGCTTTCTTGAGTAATAAAAATTCCTTCGTTTCCTTGCTTTACTTCAATTCCAAGATAATATGCCATAAGCCCCATGTCGGTCATTTCAAACTCCTTGGTCATATCCTTCTTGAATTCCTCAAACATGCTTGGATTGTTCCCTGTAAAGATCAAGTCATCGACATACAAGCATACAATCAAAATATCTTTACCTTGAGCTTTGATATAGAGTGCATGCTCATATGGACACTTGATGAAATTCGCTTCTTTAAAGTACTTGTCAATCCGAACATTCCAAGCTCTCGGAGCTTGTTTCAATCCATAAAGAGCTTTTTTTAATCTCAAGACTTTATCTTCTTCTCCTTTAACTTCATATCCTTGTGGTTGCTCAATGTAGACTTCTTCTTCAAGAACTCCATTTAAGAAGGCAGATTTGACATCCATTTGATGTATCTTCCAATTATTCTGAGCTGCTAATGATATAATAAGTCTAACAGTTTCTAGTCGAGCAACAGGAGCAAATACCTCGTCATAGTCGATGCCAGCCCTTTGACTGTAGCCCTTTGCTACCAATCTTGCTTTGTATCTCTGAACTTCTCCTTTGGAGTCCTTCTTTGCTTTGTAGACCCACTTGACACCAATTGCTGTGTGTTCTTTTGGAAGCGAGACTAGCTCCCAAGTATCATTCTTCTTTATTGCCTCGATCTCTTCATCCATTGCATTTCTCCAACTCTTCTTTCCAATTGCTTCTTGGAAGTTCATGGGCTCACAGTCTGCAAATAGACAGAATAAGGTAACATTGTCTAGATTTTCGGTTGCCTCATATATTTCTTGGAGACTTCGAAAACGTGGCATTCTTTCACTTGAGCTTTCATAATCTTGAAGGGTTGTATTTGGTGAAGTGGGTGGAGTAGTAGGTGTCTCTTGCGGTTGTTGTTGTTGTTCCACATCATCTTCTTCAACGCACGAGAAGAAGGTATGATCCTCACAATTTTTCGACCAATCCCATTCTCGTTCTTCATCAAACACTACATTCCGACTGATGATTGTTTTCCTTGAATCAGGATTGTAGAGTTTGTACCCTTTGGAGTTGGCGTCGTAACCAATGAAGATGTATTTTTCACTTTTGTCATCAAGTTTACTTCGTTTCTCATCTGGCACATGCACATGAGCTATGCTTCCAAAGACTCTAAGATGAGAAATACCTGGTTTTCTACCGCTCCATGCTTCTTGTGGTGTTTTTCCACTAACGCTTCTTGTTGGAGAGCGGTTGGTTAGATAGACTGCACATGCAACAGCTTCAGCCCAAAACTCCTTTGGAAGTTTTTTACTTTTAAGCATGCTTCTTGCCATCTCCAAGATTGTTCTATTCTTCCTTTCAGCCACTCCGTTTTGTTGAGGCGATCTTGGCACTGTCAATTGTCGTCTAATTCCATTGTCTTCACAATACTTCTGAAACTCTTTTGATGTGAACTCTCCTCCACGATCGGATCTCAAAGCTTTGATCAGAAGGCCACTTTCCTTCTCAACATGGGCTTTAAACTTCTTGAAGTTCTCGAATACTTCTGATTTTTCTTTTAAGAAATATACCCATGTTTTTCTTGAAAAATCATCAATGAAGAGAAGGAAATAATTACTCTTACCAAGTGATCTTGGCTTGATTGGTCCGCAAACATCTGTGTGTATGAGTTTTAATGGCTTTTGAGCTCTTGAGTCTGACTCCTTTGGAAAACTCAATCGAAATTGTTTTCCAAGTAGACATCCTTCACAGACTTGGTTGGGGTGAGTAATACAAGGCAGCCCTCTCACCATTGCCTTCTTGGAGAGCAACTCTAATCCTTTAAAATTAAGATGGCCAAATCGAAGATGCCAAAGCCACGATTGGTCTTTGTAGCACATCTTGAGACATTGTGGGCCATCACTTTGAATGTTAAGCACGAACATTTTATTTCTCGTCATTGGCACCTTTGCAATGAATCTACTTGTGTTATCTCTTATAGAAAGGTTATTATTCTTAAGTTGAATATCATAACCTTTCTCTAAGAGTTGTCCTAAGCTCAAGATGTTGCTCTTCATGCTTGGCACATAATATACGTTGGAAATAAATTGATGTTCTCCATTCTTTAGTCGGATGAGGACATTACCTTTTCCTTCCACCGCCACCTTTGATTCATCTCCAAAAGCCACGTTTCCCTTTACTGATTCGTCAAGCTCTACGAACATGCTTCTTTTCCCACACATATGGTTACTTGCTCCACTATCAAGGTACCACTGATTATCCTCGCCTTTATCTTGGCCCTTGTAAGCCAATAGCAAGGTACCATCTTCTTGACACCTTTCTTCAACATAATTAGCTTTCTCTTCGACTTTATTTTTGTTAGGGGCTCTACATTCAGAAGCATAATGTCCAAACTTATTACAATTATAACACTTGATTCGTGACTTGTCATACCTTGAATTCGGATTTCCTCTCCCACGACCTCTGTTAGAGCTTTCTCCTCTCTGGTTATTATTGTTAGGCCTTCGTCCTTGTCCATGTCCATATGCACGCCCTCGTCCTTGTTCTTGACTATAACTTCGCCTTGATTGGTTGTGTGCATTTTCTTCTTTTCTTGAATCAAAATGTGCCTTGAAGACTTGCTCCACGATCTCTTCCTTCTTCTTTTTCTTTTCTTCATAAGCTTGCAACGAACCAAGAATTTGCTCTATTGACATGGCCTCCAAGTCTTTTGTTTCTTCGGTAATGGTGACAATATGTTCGAACTTTGGATCCAATGATCTAAGAATTTTCTCCATAATTCTTACATCATCTAGCTTCTCACCATTTCTTTTTAGGTTATTAGTAACTGTTAAAACTCTCGAAAAGTAATCGGAGACTAGTTCACCTTCCTTCATATGTAAAGCTTCAAACTCTCCTCTCAAAGTTTGAAGACGTACCTTTTTTACTTGATCTGCTCCCTTGTAAGAGATCTTGAGCTTCTCCCATGCTTCCTTGGCTGTCTTGACTCCGGAAATCTTCTCAAAAGTATCTTCATCTAATCCTTGATAGATTAGACAGAGAGCTTTCTTGTCTCTCTTCCTTGAGTCTCTCAAGCTATCCTTTTGAGCTTGAGAAAGACTCTCTACATTCTCTGGTTCGGTGTGGCCCTTCTCGACCACCTCCCAGACATCATGTGCACCAAGGAGAGCTACCATCCTTAAGCTCCAATTGTCATAGTTGCTCTTGGTGAGCATCGGGACTTGAAAAGGAACTCCAGTATTTGTCATTTCTCTGAAGATCTTATGGCTCTTGATACCACTTTGTTGGGAAGAAACTTTAAAGGATAGAAGGAAGTGTTTAAGATTGGGAGAGGTTGGAAGATTTTGAGAGAAAGAAAGACTTGTTGTATTGAATGCTTCTAAACTTTTTGGCTTACATCTAAATGATACAACCATCCCCTATTTATACTAATGGCACCTCCTTAACCAATGGTTAGGATCTTGCCACCACAACATTCATCTAAGGGCTATAATTCATTCTCTAGAACTTTCTAAAACATTCCTATAATTCTAAACTTTTCTAAACTTATCTAGAAACATCTTATGGATAAACATCTATAGATATTTTGTACATCATTCTAGAATCTTTTAGATAGGATTTTCTAGAATTCTATTTGGGCCTTTGCTAATATTGGGCTTTTATCTTTTAAGCCCAACATACAAAATCAATTTATATTCCAACACAGGGTCCATTGCAGATGGTCTAATATTATTCAAATATGAGCGCATAGGATGTTCTATTTCTTTTGTGGTATCATGGGGCACCTTGATAACTCCTGCTAGGCCTTGTTTGCTATTGGCAATGATGATGGTAAGAGAAACTGGAGTGTGGTGCTCAAAGCAGATATGCAAAGCGTCGACGATGGTTCACGATGATTGCGAGATGGCACAAACGCGGGAATTCTGCATGAAAATCTTAACCATGCACACTATTAGGGATCCCACGTAAATCATGGAACAAATAAATCTAGTAACCATGCTAGTCACTCACCAAATGATGCAGAATTACAAAAATGGAAAGATATGATGGAAAAAATCTTTCTAAATTTAAATGCAGGATCTAAACATGACATTCCATTTAGCAACACCACTCACTCTAATATGGAAGAGGATTCGAATGAATTAGCCAACCCAGGAAAAAAGAAACGCAACATCAATAATGTTTTAGTGGACCCATCCCATATGAATGAGCCAACACAACACAATCCTACAACAAAGAAACAAAGCATTGCCACTCCAACTCACCATTTTTTAAAGGTAGGCCCTAGGAATTAGGCCTACCAGGGACCATGTGAGTTTCATTAGCTGGAATTTTCGGGGCCTAGGCAACCCACGTGCAGTTCCTACTCTCCTTGACCTAACGAGGACATATCACCTAGATGTCCTATTCTTGTGTAAAACACTGTTTTCGGCTTCTCACATAGACGAAATATGTGCTCGCTTGAACTTTGACTCATCCTTCGTAGTTAGATGTTCTGGACACAATGGAGGACAAACTCTCTTCTAGAAGAAACCCTTTGACTATGTGCTTCACTACAAAAAAAAAATGAAAATTACCGACGATACAAATATGTGTAAAAATTTATATTTTTGACAGATTTTACTAACGGAAAAAAATTCGTAAGAAAGGTTATATTATCGATAAATAGAAATTTGTCAAAAATTTTATATTTTTGACTGATTTTACCGATAGATAATTTGCGACGATTATAAACCTATAAGAAAATTTATATTTTTGACAGATACAAATCTATATTATTGATGAAAAATTTCTAACAAATTTATATTTGTCAAAAATATAAAAAAATTGATAAAAATTGACAATTACATATTAAAAAAGATAAATAAAATTTTAAATATCTATATATATATATATATTCTACTATATATATATATATATATATATATATAGAGAGAGAGAGAGAGAGCAGAGAGAGAAAGCAGAGAGAGAGAGAGCAGAGAGAGAGAGGAGGAATCAAATGATCTTGATATTTTTGTATAACTAATATCTAGTTTTAAATTTGATATGAAAATATTATGATATAATTAGATAAGATTTTAAATTAATATTTTATTAATGATTGATAATTATAAAATAAAACAAGGATAAATACATTTTTGAATTTTATATCTTAGATTTAAGATAAATAAATATATTTAGTTAATTAGTAATTTATTTAAAATATTAAAATTTAATTTATAAGTATCTAATATATAAATATTTATAATTTTATAAATTATATTATCATTATAAATTATAAATATAATATTTTAAAATATATAAATTATTATTTAAACTTTTAAATTTATAATAAATAATTTAAATTGTATCATAATATTAATTTTGAATTGAAATAAGTAGATTGTTAATCTTAAAAATAAGTATATATACAAATAAAGATTAATTAAAAGTAATATAACGTATTCTTGGTAATATAATTATTATATTTTTATAACAATCCGGACACACCGAAATGAGAAGGATCAAGAGATAGTATAAGTATGAGATTATATATTTGAGGATGATTTAAATGAATTAACTTGTACTACTTATGCTAATAACATGCATCTACTTTTCGGTAGTTTATCTCATCAGAACTCCACAGTTAAGCATGCTTGACTTGGAGTAATATAGGAATGGATGATCTTCTGGAAAGTTTTTTAAAATTTGTGCAAGTAAGAACAAAGCACGCTAAAAAGTGAAGTGTTATGAAATGGAACCCTTGAGAGGCCAAATATGAGGGGTGTTACATTAATAAATTTATTAAAATTAAACAGAAATTTTTCGACGGATTTATCCGTCGGAATCACATAAATATTTTTAAACAATTTTTGATAAATATATTTATTGAAAATTTTTGACGAATTTTTTTTTTTCGACACTTCTTTATCTGATGAATTTGCATTCGTCAGAAATCTATCAAAAATTCTCTATTTTCAACAGATATTATTTTTTACTGACGGATTATGTCCGTAGAAAATTTACATTTTTCTTGTAGTGCTTCTTAACTATTCTCTACATTTCATTAACATACAAGTATCCATGCACTCCACCCTCTTGGAACCTTTTTACACCATCTATCATAGGATAACTCTCTCACGTTGTGCATCATTGGTGACTTCAATGACCTACTGACCTCTAAAGACAAACGTGGCCTGCATGATCACCCTCCTTGGCTTCTACATGGATTTCGTCAAGCAATTACTAATGCAAAACTTTTTTACTTGCCTCTCGAGGGGTACAAATATACCTGGGTCAAAAGAAAAGGTACTCCGCATCAAATCCAGGAAAGGTTGGATCATGCCATGTCTACACAAACTTGGTTGGACACGTTCCCACATTGTAGACTCAATAATATGGTGGTTTCCAGGTCAAATCACTAACGGATTCTTCTTACTCTCCCTTTACAACATCATTCTCGCTCAAAACGTGTTTTCAAGTTTGAGAATGCCTAGTTGGATGAGCCAGGTTTAGCGCCTTTAGTGACTCGATGTTGGTTACAAATGCAATCACCTGATATTCTACACAAGCTACAATTGAAGCATGTAGGAAGCGTATTCTGAATCTGCAGGATAAGCAAGACCCTCCATCTGTCTCTCGTCTTCTCGACTTCGAGGAGCATCTTAGTGTTCTAATCACGCAAGAGGAGTCCTTTTGGAAGTAGCGTTCTAAGCTTTTCTAACTTAGGGATGGTGATAGAAACACCAAGTTTTTCCATTCCATGGCTAACACGCGGAAGAAACAAAACCTCATCCAAAAGCTCACTAGGGATGACAACTTGGTGGTTCATGATCAGAAAGACCTACATGACGTAGTAAAGTCCTACTTTGACTCTCTAATTCAAGCCTTCGATAATGTGATTGACCTTGTTATACGCACGCCCTTAACCAACGCATAACTCAAGCGGACAATGACAATCTCCTGAGACCTTTCTACATTAGTGAATTTCGTGCAACTTCATTCTCCATGCACGCGGACAAAACGCTAGGACCTGATGGCCTAAATCTTGGATTTTACAAAAAGTTTTGGGAACTCCTAGGACTTGAATCGTATCATGCTGGATCCCAATGGCTACATCAAGACTCATTCCCAACCCCTCTCTATCAGACAAATATCGTCCTTATACCAAAAACGCATGACCCATGCTCAATGAAGGACCTATGACCCATCTTGCTATGTAACATCACATATAAGATAATGTCAAAGGTTTTAGCAAATTGGCTTAAAACTATTTTACCACAAAGCATCTCTCTCAAGCCCAATCGGTTTTTATCGAACAACAATCCATTTTGGATAAATCACTGTATGAAATGCAAAACTAAGGGTTAAACATGCATAATTGCACTAAAAATAGACATCAGTAAAGCCTTTGATAAGGTCAATTGGTCATACATGCGTGCTCTCCTTCTGAAACTCAATTTCCACCCTCGATGGGTTTTGTGGATGCAAATGTGTTATGAATCCCCTACTTTCCTGATTATGGTGAATGACGAAGGAGTTGGGCCTGTTTCTCCGGGGTGTGGACTACGTCAAGGTGACCCTTTTATCACTCTATCTGTTTATTTTATATGTTGAAGGTCTTTCCTCACTTTTACAACAAGTGGAGGCTAGAGGAGACATCCATGGAGCTAAGATTTGTAGAGGTGCGCTACAAATCACTCATCTCTTGTTTGCGGATGATTTCTTTTTTTTCTTCTTCTATAAAGCTAATGTACGTGAATATGTTCAACCCTTCGCGACATCCTTAAGCAATATGAGCACACATCAGGGCAAGCTATCAACATGCAAAAGTCATAAATATACTATAGCAAGAACACCACCTAGGATATGCGCGCATCCATCAACTTTATCCTAGGTGTGCATGAATGTTTGGGTACAAGAAAATATTTGGGTCTTCCATCTATGGTGGGGTGCAATAAAAGAGCTTTATTTTCCTATATCAAGGATCGAATCTGGAAGAAAATCCATTATTGGACTGGGAAACATTTGTCCAAGGCTAGGCGTGAGAATCTTATCAAGTTTGTAGCTCAAGCAATCCCAAGTTACTATATGAGTACTTTCCTCCTTCCAACTAGTCTGGAGGAGGAGATCCAAAGGATGTTAAACTCCTTTTGGTGGGGCTCTAATCAGCACTCAAGTCATGGCATCAATTGGCTCAGTTGGGAAAAGCTCACTATGCGAAAAGAATATGGAGGTATAGGCTTCAGGCATCTCCACGGTTTCAATCTGGCCATGCTTAGGAAGCAAGGTTGGAATCTCCAATCCAAACTAGATGCTTTATTCACACATGTCTTCAAAGCTAAATATTTACCTCAAGGGGACTTCTTGGGAGCCCGTCTGGGCCACAACCTAAGCTTTATTTGGCGAAGCATCCACACTTCACAAGTATTGGTACAACAAGGAACTAGATGGTGCATTGGTGATGGCTCATCTATAAACCTCTGGAAGGACCCGTGGCTGTGTCACTCTCAAAGCCCATATATATCTCATCTACAGCCCCTCATGGAAGCAAATCTCTCACAGTTCATGACATCATTGACCATGCTCGCCACAGGTGGGACACCAATCGTGTCCGCGCTCTTTTTAACTAGTAGGATGCATAAACTATTTTGGCCATGCTGCTACTTCATTTATGAAGGAATCATGCCTAGGAGGGCAAGAGGTGACATCTTGAAGGAGTCAAGAGGAATGGGCTAGACATGACGACTTGGGCCAGTCAAGGCCCAATGGGCCCGATGAGCCTAGAAGGCCCAATTTGCTCTTCACATGGGCCACAACTTGAGATAGCCATTTTCTTCTATTTTGTATATATTATATTAGTATAGGTTTCATATATTTTGGTCTTGTATTTTGGACCACATAGTATAGCATTTTTGGCCATAGGCTTATTGGGCCTAGTTTTGGACTTCATGGGCCTTTGAGCTTTTGGTACCTAATATTGGGCTCATTTTCATTCTTGTAATTTTTTCTTTCCATTGTATTTGCTTGGCCATTGTATTTAGGCCATTAGAATAGGAATTTAAAAGGAATAAGTTTTAGGCATAAATCATAGAAGTCTAATTACATTTAGGAGTAATTAGAGTTGCATTTAAGTCACATGTTTTGTGCCAAAGGTAGCTGCACATGTGATCACTCAATTGAACCCTAAATTACACATAAATCTAATTAAGGTTTCTAGAAGGGGGGTTGCACATGGCTACCATGTGGGACATCCAAAATTTGAATTCAAATTTGAATTTGAATTCAAATTTTGGCGCCACCTTGGAGCACATGGTGGTGGCACCACTTTGCTTGATTCCATGCCTATAAGTGCTTGTTTCTTTCATCATGTAAACACTTTTGAATGTTAAGAGAACTTATGAAAATATTCAGCTTCATTCTCTCTCAAAGGTCACCGGAAACCTCACCCTAGACTTAGGAAAACCTACCTTTCCTAACCTTGAAGTGAGCTTTCTTTTGAGTCTTTAGCTTGGATGCTTCCATCCATGGTCTAGGATTCTTCTCTACGTGTTTCTCCCTTCTTCTTCATCAATCTAATCGGTGGAATCTTCAAGGAGAAGATCGTGCATTCGGAGGAGGACAAAAGGAACAAGAATCCATCCATTGCTCCATCCTATCTCCATCAATTTATCACGGCCAAACTCATTGACATGGCAGCCAAACAGGAAAGGCACATATACCGTGAAATCTGCATACCACCATATCATGGAAAATGTCATCTCTAATACTACACTACGAGTTCAAGGGGATTGGATGCATCTTTGGCGCCTAAAGCTCCCTCACACGATCCATATTTTCCTCTGGAGATTGCTAAGGGGTTGCCTTCCTATAAGAATGAAACTACAACTGAAGGGGGTACCATGCACTTCCTTATGTGCCCATTTCTCTTCAAATCAGGAGAAAGAATGGCACATTTTTATGGTTGCCCATTTGTTAGAACAATATGGGAGGATTCGAGTGGTTGGCCATATATTTCTTAAGTCGTGGAACAAGGTGTATGCTTCATGGACACAATGTGGAAAATACTGCAGGTTTTGACAAGGCCCAAGCTAATTTCCTTTGCGCTCATGCTTTGGTGCATCTGGAAGCGTCGGAATGACTAAGTGTGGATGGATAGTATTCCCCCATCGAGCATCTCAATCTAGTTAACTAAACAACACTACCATGCATGCGGCAACATGCACGTAAGAAGGATGCTACAACGCCTGTTTCAACAATGCCTTCTGCTTGGATGAAACCCCCTACAGGTACATACTTCTGCAACATAGATGTTGCACTCTTCAAGGAGTATGTAACCTTTAGATATGGGCTTTGTGTAAGAGACTCTAGTGGATCATTTCTAGCTAGTAGAACCGAATGGAAGCACGCACTACAAAAAAATCAAGTTTTAGCGACCACCAAAATCGGTCGCTATTTAGGTAAATTCAGTCGCTATTTCATTCAGCGACCGAAATAGCGACCGAAAAAATCCGTCGCTAAAACCCTGGTCGCTATTTGAAATAGCGACCGAAATTTTTTCCGTCGCTAGCCAATAAAAATCCGTCGCTAAAATTTTGGTCTCCTAACTTCTGAGACCAATTTTGCGACCGAATTTTTTGGTAGCAATTTCCGTCGCTAATTTTTATATTTATTTAATAAAAACATTTTATAAATCAGTCGCTAAATCGGTCGCTAAAAAACTAAAATAGGTACGGATAAAATCGGTCGCTATTTCGGTCGCTAAAAAAACTGAAATAGATACGAATAAAATCGATCGCTATTTCGGTCGCTAAAAATCTAAAATAGATTCGGATAAAATCGGTCGTTATTTCGGTCGCTAAAAATTTGAAAACCAATTATTTTGGTCACTATTTCCGTCGCTAATAACTTGAATTAGCTACAAATAATTTCGGTCGCTAATTCAGTCACTAAAATATACCAGTATTTTTAAATTCTTTTTTAATTATAAATTTATACCTGTTAACGAATATGACACTACTACAAAAAGCATATTTTACATCGGTTCTTTAAAGTCATTTACATTGGTTCTAAAACTGATGTAGAATAGAGCGACGTAAAAAGTGTATATATTTTTACATCGGTTCTCCTGAGAACCGATGTAGATTGCATTTTTTTTATAAAAAAAATATGCTTGTTTTTGGATTTTTTTTTTGTATATATAATGGACAAATATTGTCAATCAAAATAAAATGCGCCATCAAATTACAAGCTTTATTTTCTTATAGTTTTAACATTCAGGGCCAAACATTCAAGGGGAAAAAAGGTTTACTAGCAACCTCTCAAGTTTCAATAACAATACAAAATAAGATGTAGCCATATATAGGAAAAGAATATCATTGTGGAACCCTACATCACCGTACTGCATCACGTGAGAGCCATAATATGCACCTCCATATAAAGTGTTATCTGTAACCCAAAAACATAGTAGTAAAGGTATCAATCACACAACTCTTAACACATACCAATGTTTGTCCATAAAATTAGACCAAGAATTTAACAAAAACAACAACAAAAACAAATCTCACTTATAACTAAGAAATCAAGGAATTGAATTATATTCTTCAATTTATATCCTCAAGAAAGCATAACAATGAAATTAAGGGTGAAATTCAAGATGCAAGAGGGCACATATTCTATGCTCTGCTGGTTTCGGTCGCTACGAATAAAATCGGTCGCTATTTCGGTCGCTAAAACACTGATGTTTCACGGAACCAGATATGATCTTTCATTTTTCTTTTATAATCAAATTTGATTATGATATGAATTGATACGTGATTTTTTTGCCTTTAATTTATTTTGTAATCAGATTGGCTAATTTTGACTTGAAGCAACACATTAAAAGAGGCAATATATTTTGATCATTTATTTCAATAAAAATTTAAAAATAAATCAGCTATACTCACTTGCTCTAACTTTGATCTGAGATCCTTCATGGTTCTCAAAAGATGAATTATTCAATATTTATGTTTCTCCTTCTCTACAGCAAGTAACTGAGCTTGCAACTTTAAGGATGAATACTCTAAAAAAATCACAACATTTAATTTGTGCTTAATTTATTTAAAATAAATAAATAAATAAACATTTATTTTAAAATTTTAAATATTTGTATTTAAGAAATTGTTATAGATTTTAAATACATATTTTTAATTTTTTATTTTATTAAATTAATTGAATATAAATTATATTTTATCACTTTTTAATAAAGAGAGTGAATGAAATAAATTAATTAAAATTTTAAAATATATTTTAATTAAAAATATTTTTTTTATCAATATAGCGACTAAAAATATTATAATAAATAATAAAATTAAACAAATTAAATCTTATAATAGTTATTTTTTATTACTGCTAAATTAAATATTCTTATTCTTTTACAATAAATTAAAATGAAAAGGTAATAAAATATTTTAATTAATATTTCAAATAAAATATATTAAAATATTATAATCAAAAGAAATCCAGTATTAAATTAAAAGATTATAAAAATCATAACTAAATTTATAATAACTAATTTCATATTAAATATTTGTATCAAATAAATTATTACAGATTTTAGATTTCATTTATTATATTTTATAATTAAAAGATATTTAATATTAAATTAAAAGATATCTAATATAATGTTGAGGATTTTTCAAAGTTTAGAAAAGATATTATATTATGTATATATATTACTTTTAATATTTTACAAAGAAATTAAAGTGGCACAGCGGTACCATGCGTGGCCCATAATCTCCATGTCCATAGTTCGAATCCTAGCTTTGACATTTTAATAAAAATTGCCACATCAATTGACATTTGAATGATAAAAAATAAAAAAAAAGTTTTAGCTACTGATTTTAATTCGGTCGCTAAAATATTCAAAAGTTTAGGATTAGCGACCGAAATAAAATCGGTCGCAATTTTTTTTGAAATTTATTCAAAATCGGTCGCTAATTCCGTCGCAGATCATGCTTTCATAAAACACAATTAAATAGCGACCGATTTTCTCGCTACCACCCAAATCCGTCGCTAATTCAGTCGCAAAATAGCGACCGAAAATTTTCGGTCACTAAATCGGTCGCTATTTTAATCAGTCGCTAATTCGGTCGCAAAATAGCGACCGAAAAATTTCGGTCGCTAATTTCGGTCGCTATTTAGCATTTTTCTTGTAGTGACGATTTGCCTCTTCCTCATGAAGCAAAGGCAACATCCCTTCTAGAAGCACTTCAATGGCTCATAACGTCCCCTTATGAACATGTACCCGTAGAAATTGATTGTAAACAAGTTGTTGATAATCTCAATGACTCATCTGTTCATCACTCTGAATATGGGATCATCTTAAATCAATGTAGATCCTTGTTGCATTCTCATCAAAACCTTAAGGTTAGGTTTATCCTGAGACAAACCAATCATGTCGTCCACTAGTTAGCAAGGGTGTCGGGATCACATGCTAGTCCCCACTATTTTGATTTTGTTCCTACATGTATTACTTCCCTTATTATGAATGAAATGAGTTAAGTTTCTTTTTCCTAAAAAAAAGATTTCTTGGTAAAATAAAAAGTAAAAATAATCTATATAAAAATAGAGACCAAAATATAATTAAAAAAACTAGTAAAATTTTTTATTGTATTAAAATTATTTTTTAACTTTTTTTTTTTTTTACTAACAAACGTTATGTATAATGGTGCAGATTATTCCGATACTATAACTGCTATCATTATAGCTTTTCTAATTTTAAATGTTTTCGTTGCTAGCCTAGTCATTAATTAATAAGGATAGGAAAATCCCTATAATTATTTTTTCCTACTCTCAGCGATGCCTCTGAAACCCACAAAAGATGTGGAAGATGCTCTCCATGCCATGAACAAGAAACTATCATGGTTACAAATACAAAATGATTTGCGTCATGAACAGTGTACAACTCCATTGAGGTTGATCACTACGATCTCATCGAGGCTCTAAGTTGTTTCAAGTGGATCCATCTCAATAACCAACTCACTAATTGGAATCATTCATCAATTCTCTTGAAATTAAAATCAAAGGACCACACCTTATAACAACCATATATATAATAATATAACATCTCATATACTATATTATTATTATTATTATTATTATTATTATTATTATTATTATTATTATTATTATTATTATTATTATTATTATTATTATTATTATTATTATTATTATTATTATAACATAAACTTTATGATATTACTTAATTAAACTTTATAACAACATATTTTAATTAATTAAAAATCTGGACTAATTAAATGAATACCATAAATAATCCCCTTTTTAACATGTATCTTATTTGGTTTGAAAAAAAAAACATGTATCTATTTAAGAAAATTTTCTTATCTTAATTAAATTTAGTCATAAATTAGAATAATTTAACTCTCCTAAAAATAAGTAAAAACACGAAAAGAGGGAAAAGGGTAAAAAAAAAAACTAACAAATTTCTTAAGACACGAAAACTAGGTGGTAACAAAAATTAATAAATTTGATATACATTTTATTATGAAGGTTAAATACTATTAACAATAAAACATTTTTAACACCCATATATAGGTGTTGATTTAAATTTATTAAATATTATAATACCTAGAGAAAGTGAAACTTATAAAATTTGGTAACTTTGAATAAATTTTTAAAAATAATAAAATATTTATAAAAAGGCTAAAAACCTATTTTAGTCCCATTATAATAATTGTTTGTTTCAATTTAGTCACACTTTTATTTTTTATTTCAATTTGGTCCCAAACTAATTAATTGGTTTCAATTTGGTCCCTAATAAATGAATTGGTTTCAATATGGACTTTCGTCTAAATTATTTAAATGGAGTTAACTGTTTGCCACGTGGATGCCACATAGATGCATAGGTGGATGTCACGTGGATGGCAAATTTTTTTGAAAACAACTGGAACCAGAACGGCCCGTTCTGAAACAAGAACGGGCCGTTCTGGTTGAACTTTTGATGTGTTAATTTTGCATCCGGAACGGCCCGTTCCAGTTGTAAAATTAACACACTAAAAGTGAAACCAAAATGACCCGTTCTGGTTTCAGAACGGGCCGTTCTGGTTCCAGGTATTTTCAAAAAAATTGGCATTCACGTGTCATCTACGTGGCATCCACGTGGCCAACAGTTAATACTGTTAAAGAAATTTGGACAGAAGTCTCACATTGAAACCAATTAATTTATTAGGGACCTAATTGAAACCAGTAAAGGATGAAATGACATGGTGTTTTTCCTTGAAGTCATTAACGATGTACCCCAACAACAACCTGTTCTTGAAGAGGTAGAACCTGAAGTAAAGGAAGAGGATACACAGGACTAACATTTCACCACACAACCATATGCGGGGACAGATCTAAGTTAATCATAGTGAGGGCACTTGCCCCCACTAAAATTTTTTTCATTCTTTTTTTTATATATAAAATATTAATAATTTTATAAAATATATATTATTAATTATATTTTAATTATGTTGTTATATCTAATATAATAAATATATTAATATTTTTTTTATATTTTATTTTATTGTTTAATTGTTTTTTATTTTGTGGTAAAATTATCTTCATTTTTAATGAAGAAAAAATTTACTTACTTCAAGAATAAATCTTGATAGATTTATTCTATTTAATAATTAATGTTCTATATCAAATTTTTAAGAATTTAATTGTTAAATTAAAATTTTTTTCATGTATAGATCAAATTTATAAAAAATTTTAAAAAATTAAAAATCATATGATACTTCGTTAAATTAATTCAAATTAACATACAAAATATTTTTGTTTTAAATGAATGTAAAACTTTAGAGCACACTAAAAGAAAATAAATTAATAATTTTATTATGTTTATCTTATTAATTTTTATTATTTTATTCCTCTAATTTTAAATAAGTTACAAAAAATTATAAAATGACACTTAAATATTTATTCAGATAGAAAGAGAAAAAGAAAAAGTTATTACTCTATTTATAAGATAATTGTATTTTATAAAAATAAGTAATTTTAAAATTTTTACCACAAAAAAATATTTTTCAAAATTATTATATTTTTTTAATAAAATTAATAAATAATATTTTATTCTCAATTTTGGAACGGGCCGTCTTGCTATACTCTTGGTGTTAATTTTGCATCTGGAACGGCCCGTTTCAGATGCAAAATTAACATACCAAGAGTGCATCCAGAACGGCCCGTTCTGGTTTCAGAACGGGCCGTTCTGGTTCCAGGTATTTTCAAAAAAATTGGTCTCCACGTGGCATCCACCTATGCATCTATGTGGCATCCACGTGGCCAACGTTTAACACCGTTAAAGAAATTTGGACGGAAGTCCCACATTGAAACCAATTAATTTATTAGGGACCTAATTGAAACCAATTAATTAGTTTAGGACCAAATTAAAACCGAAAATAAAGGGTGGACTAAATTGAAACAAACAATTATTATAAGAGACCAAAATAGATTTTTACCCTTATAAAAAAAACGTGTGCAAAAAAAATTATTGATCATAGTATTTAATTCGTGTTAATGTTCATAGAAAGAGAAATTTTAATGAACTACGCATTACATTTTTAATTGAATTAAAAATAATTTTAATCTTTTAAATGTGAAATAAATTTATTTTTAATTTCTTAAATTTAAAATTAATATTTTAATCCTTAAAATTAAAATATATATATATATACATCATATTAAATTCAATTCGCATCACATAACTAACTCAATTTGTCTTTTGTTAGAAATTTGGACTTTGAAAAGACCAAAACAATTTTAACATAGATTAAAAAGATGAATTTCAAATTTAAGAAACGTATATAACAAATTTATCTCAAATTTAAAGATATTAAAATCATTTTTAAGTTTTTTAATTATTAGTTAAAACATTAAAAATAATATAATTTTTTGAGTTTCAATTCTTATTTAATATATAGCTCTCATTTCATTTATGATTTTATAATGTGTAATAAATTTAAATCAATAATAAAAGAAAAGTATTTTAGAAGGAATGTGTTAATCAATGAGTTATATGATGTTAATTAATTTTCGACCGGCCCTGCAAACTTTGGCCACATATGATCGTCTTTATTTTCAATGGACGAAGCAAGCCTGCTACAGCTTTCACCTTCACAACACGTTAACTTGCCTTAAATATTTCTCTTCTCTCACATAGGCTCATATCATCAGAAACACAATGGGCGATGATCACATGAAGACTCTTCATGCAAAGCCAAAGCAAGAACTTGAAGAACTGTACCAAGGAATCCCTGATGAGTCTGTTAACCTCACCTTTCAAGACCTAGCCAATGTGAATTTATCGTCACAAAGCACCACAATGGCCACAAATGTTCAACACTTTTCTGAACCTACCAATAACCCCACAAAGGAGCTTTCCACACTTCCTAGTCTTGACTTCAGAAGGGGCTTGGAGGCACTCAATCACGTGAACATCCATCACCATCAAGGTGGTGATGACTCACCAATGCCACCGTGGGGTCGTTTTAGCCATGCAAGTGTTGCTGCACCGAATGCTCAAAGAAGGGTCGGTGAGAATAGCATGAGCTATGATGCTACGAAGAGTTTTGCTTCTGGAAAAGGTGGTTCTGGTCGACGAAGGCGACCTGGGATTCCTCACTCTAAGATTTGCACTGTTTGCAGTGACTATGTTTACTTTTTCAGGACAAGATGCCTGGTATGTCTTTGTACATTATCACTATATTCAGTATTCAGTAACTTAAAAATGAAAAGATTTATAATTTCATATCATTCATGTTAACAAGGGCACTGTTATTACTTATTAGTACATTACAAGTTACAAAATTCTTACAATTTTTTTTCCGATTTTTCTATGTAATGTATGCAAGAAGGGACTGCATAGTTTAGTTTTTTTTTTTTTTTTGTGTGTGTGTGTGTGTATAGTTAAAAACTTTTGTGTTAGTTAATTAATGATGTTTCTGGGGCATGCAGGTATGTGGCAGGGTTTATTGCAGGCAGTGTGTGGAAATAGGCATGGGAGAAATGACAGAAGGAAGAAAGTGTATTGAGTGTCTTGGACTGAGATTCAGCCAAAGGTATTAATGATTTCCTAAAATACAGTGTTTTACTTGAGAAAAAAAAGAGTACAATGCTACAATTTGTGGGATGTTAGTTGTTGTTATTCTACTCTCGTTAGAGTATAAATTCTTCACAATAAAATTATTAACTTTTGTTATAATTACGTTAAAAATTATATTTAGAGCTATTTCTAATTGATTAAAAATGTGAAATTCTTCACAATCTATCAAAATTAAATTCTTTTTATTAGAGGGATGTTAGTTGGTGTTATTTTTGTCTTGTTAGAGTATAGATTCTAACTTTACAAAATCTAGTTTATTAAGTGTGAGTTATATCTTTACTTATACACATTATTTTTGTTTTTATCTTTTGTGAATCTAGAATTTTGTACTTGGCTAGCTTCAAATTAACCTTGGAATATAAATGGTTTATGGGATATGATTGTTGTTGACACAGGTACATAGAGAGAGCAGGGATGGTAGGGTTTTGCAGTTGGAGGTATCCAAGTGCATTGAAGCATGTTGAGCTCAAGTGGGCTGAGAAAGGACCAAGGAGGAGTGGTGAAAGAGGCTATGGTGGTCACCATAGCATGGCATCCTCAAGACCAAGAACCCCTACAACCCCAAGGAGTCCTCATTCTATTGCCAGCACTGAACCTTCCTTTGTCATGTCTGCAACACGTTCTCCCTTATCTCATCACCATCACTTCCCTCTTTGAAAACAACAATTAATAAATAAATACTCTATACTATATATAATAGTAGGTTAAACAACTTTTTTAATTAATCCTAGATACGTAAAAGTTCGTTTTTAATCTCTTATTTTCAAAACATCACCTTTTCATCTTCTCTTTTTTAGTCATTTTTGTTTCTAAATCTGTTAAATATAAACACATCATCACACACCAAAATTTATGCAAGTTTGAATTTTAAAAACCCTATAAGTGTTGAATATTGGATTAACGAAGTTACTAACAAATTAAATTTTGACACATTTTACAAAAAGGGATCGAACGTCAACTTTTTAAAATGAAAGATTAAAAATGAGCTTTTACATATTTATGAGAATGATAGAGATGTTTAACCCTAAAATAATATATTTCAGACTACTCTAGTGCTCCATAATATATTAATTTTTTCTGAGCTTTTTGTTTTCAACTTGATGAATTTTATATTGTTTCATTCAATTTGTTGATTCAACTTGAATTAAAAGATATATTATTTCCTTCTTTATACGTGTCTCTCTTAATTTGTGCTGTGTCTTTTTCTTGCGTCTCTAGCTAAAGGTGTCTACCAAAGTCTCGCGTCAAAATAATCGCCAATACTATCTTGTTTGCGTGCATATCTGATAAGTCTTATATATAGTTTTCATAAACGACGAATACACAAGTTGTTCAAATTTTATAGATTAAATTGATAGAATAACGAGTAAATGCTGAAATATTGATTAATTATTGTAAACTTGCCGGCTTGTGTATGTTAAATGACAGTGTTGCTAGCCAGCTTTTTCACCCAATGTGTGTCACATTTTATTTTATTTTTTTGATGATAAATGTGTGTCACATTTGACTCTTTCTGTTTTACACAAACGTATGAGAGGTATTTAATATTTTCCTGAGATATAGATATTAAAAATTATACGGTATCATAGTTAATTGGATTCTTTGTTAGCATTACGTACCGTTTCATATGGATATATCTTCGTATATGGCACGTTAATTGTATATAAAATTTTATTTATGTGACGAGCTTATCTTTTTTATGTTGAATTTTCTCGTATCCACATCACTTTTTTGTAAGCATTAGCCATTAAATAGGCAAGATGTTATCAAACTAATAAAAATATTTCTTCTTAAGAAAAGTAATCTCATGAAGTATAAGTCAAATTCGGTGCTAAGACGTATGACTCTGTGTGTTGGACCTATCTTCTGTATATGCTAAGACGTCTTGGTTTCAATAACCTATGGGTTAGTTGGATCAGTGAATGCCTCATGTCTTCCAGAGTGTCTGTGCTGGTGAACGGAAGCCCGTCAGAGGAATTCGGTCCCAAAAAGGGGCTCAGACAAGGTGATCCACTGTCCCCGTTCCTATTCATAGTGGTAGCGGAAGGGTTAACGGGAATGATGAGGGAAGCTGTGAGTCAAAATAGTTTTGGTGGGGTGAAGGTTGGCTCTCAACAGGTGCCTGTCAGTATTATCCAATACGCTGATGATACTATGTTTATTGGTGAGGCAAACTTACAGAATGTAATGACAATTAAAAGTATGATGAGATGCTTCGAGATGGTCTCGGGTTTGAAAGTCAATTTCTGCAAGAGCAACTTCGGAGCTTTGGGAATTGAATCTGGTTTGGTGGAAAGCTATGCGCACTTATTGAATTGCAAAATTTTATCCTTTCCTTTCACATATCTAGGGATTCCAATTGGCGCCAATCCAAGAAAGAAAGACACGTGGAGGCCCATTGTTATCAAAATTCAGAAAAAGTTGTCATCATGGAAATGCAAGGTCCTATCAATGGCTGGTAGAGTGTGCTTACTGAACTCAGTTTTAACCTCGCTACCATTATTATTTCTCTCTTTTTTCAGAATTCCACCTAGTGTCAGCAAAGAAATTGTTAGTCTACAAAGAAACTTTCTGTGGGGATGTAAGGAAGATCAACGCAAGATTTGCTGGATAAGCTGGGATAGGGTGACGTTGCCAAAGAAGATGGGGGGATTAGGAGTCAAAAATATTATCAGGTTTAATATGGCTTTGCTGGCCAAGTGGAGGTGGTCGTTGTTTCACCAAAATGATTCTCTATGGGCCAGAGTATTATATTCGAGATATGGTGGGGGGACAAACCTTTGTGCTCAAAGTAGTTCCCGAAGAGATTCCTTATGGTGGAGGGATCTAGTTGTGGTATGTGGCGGACTAGAACAAGACAATTGGTTTGATAGGAAGGTTAAGTGGAGTATTGGATCAGGATCAAGAGTGAGGTTTTGGTTGGATAAGTGGATAGGCCCAATCTGTCTAGCAAGTCTTTTTCCGAGGTTATTCACTATTTCTGAACAGCAAAACAAGTTTATTCAGGATATGGGCTATTGGACAGGCCATAGGTGGGCATGGCAGCTACATTGGAGACGGGAAAGGTTCGAATGGGAGATACCGCTGGAGCAGCAATTAATGCAACGACTCTTGGAGTGTAATCCTAGGGCGAGGCAGGTTGACTCATGGTGGTGGTTGGGTGAACCGTCTGGAACTTATACAGTCAGGTCTGCATATAGTGCCATCACCTCTGAAGCTGATGTAGGATCCAATATTGGTGCACCTAGCAGTGTTTGGTCCATCCCGGCACCACCAAAAGCTAAAATTTTTGCTTGGAGAATGATGAGTAGGGGCCTCCCTACGGTGGATAATCTGGCTAGCAGGAGTATTGTCTTATCAGAAAATGATGCACTATGTGTTTTTTGTAAGAGTGATATTGAAACTGATTATCATTTGTTCTGCACCTGCCCGGTGGTTGACAAGGTATGGAAGGTATGTCTGTCGTGGATTAATTGTCCCGCTCCCCTTCCTAGGTGCATTTTGGACCATTTCAACTTCATTCCTGGACCTTTTCACCAAAGTACACAAGCTGTTTATTGGCGTACGGTGTGGCTGGTAACTACTTGGATAGTGTGGAGGACAAGGAATCTATGTAGGTTCAAGGATAGCAGCTTCTGTTTTGATAGTATGGTGAAAGAGATTCAGGTTCACAGTTGGAGGTGGTTGTCATCCTTCACAAAGTCTTTCCGGTATAGTTTTTCACAATGGTGCTGCAATCCTGGTCTATGTTTAACTAGATGAAGGTCTGAGGTGTCTAGGTAGGTGGAAGATAACTAAGATGCAAGTGGGTGTATAATTGATAGGTTGTTCTCAAAACTGGGTAGGATAAATTATAGTTTAATTCGATCAGTTAGAGAGGGAGGGTGGGTGGGGTAGAGTTGCTCATATTAAGGCTGGAGTAGCGAGTTGTGAAGGGTTCACTGTAACAACTACTGAAGTGGGTAATCTTCTTTTTTATTTTTTTATTTTCTCTTCATGGGTTACAGATGTTTGGTTCTATTTGTAAACTTGTCTTTTCTCTTTTGGTACCACTGGTACCTTTCAATGAAATTTTTCTTAGCTGTTCAAAAAAAAAAGTCAAATTCGGTGCGTGCAAAAATAATTTTTAATTGTAAGTTTTAATATATTAAATAAAACTTGTTAATAAAAAAATAATTATTTCATTAATTAACTAATTTAATCATACCAGTAAGAAAATAATTATTAAAAGACACTACAAAAAAATGTGTGATTTGTGGCGGTTATTTTGGTGGTTTCTGGCGGTTATAAACCGCCACAAATTGAATTACCCCGCCGGATCTACGCCAGAAAATTCAATCTCTTTCTGGCGGTTTGAAACCGCCACAAAATGCATTTTGGTTTGACATGTTTGACAGTTTCTGGCGGTCTGAAACCGCCACAAAATTGCAGCTCTGTTTGACTTGTTCATCATTTTCTGGCGGTTTTAAACCGCCACAATATTCATTTTAATTGATTTTTAAACCTCCACAAAATTATTATTATTTCTGGTTGTTTACATTTTCTAGTGGTTTTAGATTGCCTTTTCTCGCATTTTCTAACAATTTTAAACCGTCAAAAATATACTTTATTTAAAATAAGAATTATTGTCAATTCTAAAATAAGAATGATTTGAGATGCAGAGGAAATAAGGAAACACTAGTTATTTAGTTCTAAATTAACCGTCTCTATGAATCAAATTATTGTCATTATTGTTAAATTTTTAATCATCAATATAAAGCTCAATATTAGCAGAATAATCCTTTTCCAGTTTAGATCCCATCTGAACCATACATGAAAAAAAGGTTCAAGACAAACGATAACAACTACCTGGATGCGTGCCCCAGATTTGGTCTGCAGGCCTTTAATAGTTTCCCCACCTCTCCCTATGATTAACCCAACCTATATAAAAGAAACCCATGTGACTTGAGGTTATATACATTAACATAAAACATGAATAATGACCTTTAATAAAAATAAGATAGAGATACTCATTAACGTATAACATGAATAATGACCTTTTCATTTGGAACTTGAATCTGAATTTGTTCGGAGCCCACAGTAACTTGAGCAGGGGAGAGGCCTCGAGCTACAAGTGAAGGAGAACCCCCAGCATCAGCCTGTAGAATCTCAAAACAAACCATCAAAAAAAGTGTTAGAATAAATGCAAAAAAACAAAAAGGATATCAGCAAACTAATAGTCAATAGTATTTTGTTATTTTCTTATAAACTTTCTCTGCTACATAGGAACTGGCTTTATATTGTTATATCTTTTATTCAAGTGTTTATATTGTCTTAATGATTATGGCATTTTAACTTACTGCTACAACTATTAATTACTATCCTGCAGCTTGGCATTTGTCTAAATTATTCAAGTGTTTATATTATTCAAGTGTTTATATTGATTATGACTTAGACCCTTGAGCTGACACTTCCATATGGATGGACTCACTTCCATATGAATTAACTAAGGTCCTGTCAAAATTGAAAGATGATGCAGCAACAGCAGACAAAAAACTTTAATAGATCCTATCACCGTATGCAAGCGTTCTTTGATCCAAAATGAGCTTTAATTTAACTGAACTTTCTTTTACCAATAACATGTCCAGCTCCTTGACCATTGGTTTTTATACAAGGAAAGCCTCAAGCTCGCTCAGACCAAGCACCAGGACAAAATTCGACACTATTACAATATGTTTATGACCTACGGTTTCTTCCTTTCCATGATGAACCAGGCCGCGTTAATTTGGGTACTTGTTCCTTACTCTGCAGTTTCACGAGAGCATTAGGGAAAAGTAGCAATAGAGCAGGATAGCTTATGCACAACATAAATGCACAACCTTTACCTTGTTCCCCTGGACAGCTCCTATGTATTTTAATCTGTAAATACCATCCAGATTGCAAATCAGGATCCAAGATTTTGAAAAACTTAAAAACTTTTGCATTTTACTAGTTACAAAGCAAGAGGGGAAACACAAGATGAACACACAATCGTAGACACATTATGTGGGCTAAAAGATGACTCACTACAGTCTCAAGTCTACAACAGCCTAATCTGCTGACTAAGTCAAGATAAAATCCACCCAGACATCAGTGAATCTCGCATAATTTGATTCAATTTTTTTTACTACTTTGTATGAAGGAAATATTTTATAAAGTGCTTCAATAATTGAAAAGTACTAAACAAATATGTTCCTTGAATCGAATCCATAGTCTGCTCTAACTAACGATTGGTGATGGGAAATTGGAAAAGGTATCAAGTGGTTTGAGGATTGAGGCCAAAAGGCACCGCACCAATGTTTGTTACAATTTCACCTAAGGCTCAACTAATACATATCATAACGAAGAAGACGTTTTCACTGCTCTTACAAACCAAAAAACTGCAACTAATGTAATTAATTCCAAGTGTTAAAAACCTTCACTGTAAAATCATCATATCAATACAGGAATTTAAACTAGTATCTTTGTGAGATCCTAGTTTAAATTCCTAGATTAATAACAGAGAATTAAAATGACTTAAATATATAACATAAAATAAAAAGTTACATAATAACAGAATTTAATTCTAGCCAGCTCTAATTAACTAGCTACATATATATAAGGTTGGTGAAACAGATTTATCAACATAACTGTAAAGAAACTAACAACAGCAGTATAGCTTAATTACCATAGGTTTGTCATAAAACGGAAGTTTTACTCCCATGCCCGACCTCGAAGCTTGGGAGTCTTTAGAGAAACAACATCCAATATTCTTCCATATTGAGAGGATAAGCAATACAAAGATCTCTTCAATTCTGCCACATCGGACAAAAAAATAGAAAACAACGTTAACAGCAAAAGTGCATATCCAATTACAACATCCAAGATGCAAATTCAGTGCAACCATAAAAGAAATGCAACTTCTTATATTGGCAAGTAACAATGAAGGGAGAGAAAATATACCTTAAACTTCATTGTGGTTAAGATTAAATTAAATGATCGACTTGGGGTCACCTGGGAAAAAAGGAAGAAAATGAAACAGAGAACTCATATATATATATATATATATATATACCTTAAATTAAGTATAAAGAACAAATACATATAGAGAAGTTTTTCCTTTTGTTGATCAAAAACAACTACATGTAGAGAAGCATAGTAGATACATACATAGGGGATCATTGTAGCAGGAACGTGAACATAAAGAGTGCAAATCCTCTTTCCTTCGGAGTGTTGTATTGTAGCAGGAACGTGAACATAAAAAAAAAAAACTCAACTTTCTCTCTCAACAATTGGTAACTATCTCTATAACCCCCATTATTTTCAACCTAGAAATTAATCATCAAAATCTCTCAAACCCACCAAAAATTCTTTCACTGAAACTCAAAAAACCAACAAAAATTGAAAATTTCTATGTTGCCTACAATTTGCAGATAGGATGCTGAATAAAACTTTATTAATGAATAGACGATACAAAACTAGTTGCCACCACTTAGTTATGTAATGCAGTTCCAAAGTGATGGTGAAAGGTGCTCACATTTAAGTCGTTGTACACAGGTTCGTCGTGTACAGAGTTATGTGGACACAATTGACAACCTCAAGGCAAGAAATTATGTTGCATTTAGCAATTCCTCTAACAATGCAGTACCTGTGATTTGGGATGCCTTTGATTTTGGCTTATGTGTTCCATCAATGATGAACCTAAATAATAATAATAACACTCGAAATTAAAACAAATGATTTAGAGCTTCCTCTTTGAGACTACAGAAGCACAAAAATTAAAAAGATAAAAAGATAAGTGTGTTCTAGAGAAACAAAATTGTGATGAATTAAATGAAACTATGAAAGGGACTTTGGAGATAACACGTGGATATTGTTGCCATCCCATCGTCGCTTCACGCGGAAAAAAAAATACTATTTTGAACAATCTGTTGGTGTGTTTGCTTCCTCTTTTACTTGCCTTTTCTATAAAAAAAAAATATTTTTGTTAGTTGCGGGTGATGAACTACACATGTAGAGAACACAATAAAAGATAATAATAGGAACGGTGAAACCTTTCAGAGGTTCCAAGTATCTCACTATGACTTCCAATCCTATCAGTTTCATCCCGGAAGTCCTGTTGGTCAACTGATATCACCAAGATCTGCCATCTCAGCTTCCAGCACCTCATCGTAAAAGCTCAGCTAGTTTATCGAACCAGCTCAGAAACTAGTGCGGCTATATATCTTATCTATAACTTAAGCATTGACGAGTAATAATCGTAAAAGCTACAATGACCAAGGTTTTAATTAAACAAAATCCCCACAATCGTTTATCAATAAATCGAGTTATGCATCCGCAAAAATAGAGAGACAACAAAGAAGATACAAAATTACCTTGTAACCAAACACCAAATCCATTTTCATTGATCACAAAGTGTTCCAGAATCCTTGAGAAGAGAGAAAAAAGGAAAATCGAACAATCTGATTTAAGTCATAATTATAACTAGGAAAAAGAAAATCATGATTAAAGCATAAAAGTAAAAGATTGAGGGATTATAAGTTGTGAGAACCCTAGACTGAGATTTTCGCGTGGAAAAGGGGTTGTGTTAGTAGGGGCGAACGCTGAAGGAAGAGAGAGATGATCGAAGAAAAAGTGATCCAAAAATGCGAAGAAGAGCTTTGTTTCCGATTTGGAGCGCTTCAAAAGTCACAGAAGTGCGAGAAAGAGAGAGAGTTTTGAATTTAAGTTCTTAACTTTTAATTTTATTCTTTTAACAATAAAAAAATATTTTAATTAAATTGGTTACGTGGTGACATAAAGAGGTGGCAGAGCAATATATAGTTATTTAAACATTGTGGCGGTCTTAAACCGCTAAAAATTTAATCTTTTGTGGCGGTTATAATAACCGCTAGAACTACAACCGTTTTTAGCGGTTTATTGAAACCGCCAGAAAATAACCGCTATTAATTACATAATTTTTTGTAGTGAGAAAACTAATATTAAGACATTGTTCTTAATGTTAACCCAACCGTCACATGAATTATATACTGAGTCATATATAATTATTTAGTGATTTAAATATATTTTTAATCTCGTAAAATAAATATTTTTATTTGGTCTATGTAATTTTTTTTTATTTTTCATCTTTTTAAAATTTAAAAATATTATTTTTGTTTCTTGTAGAATTAGTAAATTTTAAATTTAATCTCTATAATATATTTTTTTTTATTTTCATCTCTTTAAAATTAAAACTAATTATTTTTAATTCTTAATAGTTATTTTAAGATAAATAAATAACATTCATTTTAAGAATTTATAATTTTTTTAAAAGATAATAAATATTAATATGATATCAATAATGATTGTAAGTATTATATAAGATAGTTACTTAAATTTTTAATAAATAAAAAAATAATTAAAAATAATCACATAAAAAACATAGACTAAAAATAATAGTTCTAATTTTATAGAGATGAAAAACAAATAACTTTTTTTATAAAGATCAAAACTAAATACTAATTTTATAAAAATTAACAACATATTTAAATCTTATTTAAATATTTAACTTCAAATATTAATTAAAGTTTACATGTAATAAGTGTCAACGCAATTGGCTGAAGTCACGAACAAGATAGTGTAAACAATTAGAGTAATAAATAATATTACTTTTTCGATGTATGTAATGACACTGTCTTTAAAAACTTATATGTAAGAATGAGTGAAGAGAAGAGAAGGGCAAATGAAAGTGTACTAAAATAAAAAATGAAAAAAAAAATTATTTATAAGAGAAGTAAATGAAAAAGAAGGAAAAAAAAGATTTTGTAATATCTCATTTTTAAATCAATATAAACTTATTAGATTCAATAAAAAAAATTAAAAAAAAAACTTATTAGAATTTCACGATATTAATTACTCAGTCTCACTGTGTTTATTAAAAGTTTGTCATACAAAAATTTCAGTTAAAGCTATAATTCAAACAATTTTACACCAAATTATACTCTATATTTACCAATAAATATTAAAAAAAATTCCTATGGGAACAGGGTAAAGATCCTGTCTGCTCTCCTCTAGATTTGTCTGTGTCCGAGAGTTACATGAGTTTAACTCAATTAGTTGAAACAATATGTGTCAATCTTTCGTACCAAGATTGATTTTTATGGATAGAAATAAATACAAGAAAGAGCTATATATCAAGAATATACAAGAGAGAATAATAGCAATAACAAGAAGTTTAAGACATGCTACATCTGGGTTTGATCTTAATTGGGAGACCCATGGATGGATATGGCATTGGTTGACGAGTAATTGCTTCCTCTGGGCTTACTTGAGACCATTCATACAATTTTACAAAGTTGTGAATAGTGGTCAAGGTCTCAATCCTAGCAAACTCGTTTCCTATGCAATAATGAATCCCTGCACCAAATGGAAGGTAAGAAAAAGGTGGAATTGGCTTGGGTGGATTCTCAAAACGAGATGGATCAAACTTGTGTGGATCCTCAAATATATCATCCTTCATATGTGTTCCATATGCTGCCCAATACACCTACAACAAGAAACCAAATCAACATTGAAGTTTGTCCAAAAAAAATTAGTGAAAATTTATTTTTATTCTTCAAATTTAAAATTAACATTTTTAGTTTATGTAATTTAAAAAAGAAAAATTTAATCTTTCAAGATCATTAATGACAAATTAAAATATTTACATTCCATTAACTAGATTTAATATGATATTTTCATTAAATACAACAAATTTAACGATAACATTTTTTATCCATGAATCAGTTGAGAAAAAAATGATATTCACATAACTGAGTTTTATTTGATAAATTCATTAATACCATTTAGACAAAGGGAATAGAATAATATTTTTGAAATTATATGGAGTAAAAATATCAATTTTAAATTTAAGAGATTAAAAATAAATTTATCTTATATTTAAAAGATTTAAATTTTAAATTCATTAAATAATTTATGAAGTTTTGAGGTTGAAAATATTACCTGCCACCCTTTTGGTATGTCATATCCTTCGTAGTTAGTATCTTTAAGTGCCTTCCTAAAGCTGCCAAACAAGGGAGGGATCATCCTCATCAATTCCTGAGCAACTCTCCATGTGTATTTCATCTTTTGTAACTCTGCCCATGTTAACCTCTCTTCTTTTCCTTCCCTTTGCTTTATAATTTCCATTTGTTCTACATATACAAGAATTGAGCAAAATAGTATATTCACACACTCTCATCTAATAACAACACTATAATAAATTTATTAATTTATACAATAATTATCTTTAAAATCAGATTCATTTTACACGGTTTGGAATTGTGGGAATTAAAGGGAGTGTTACACAAGGAGGGGAAAGGTCATTTAATACTGTTTAGGTACTTGTTGTCATATCTATGAAGGGTATTGAATCTTTGGCAAACAGTGTGGTATTCAGTTGTATGGATAATTTGGGAAGGTCAGAAATTGTGTTCAATTTAACACAAAGAAATTGGGCATTGGTGAAATAGTGGAACTACTTAAGCTACAGAAATGGTAATGGCTCAAGGTAAAATGTAGACCAGAACCTTTTTCGAACTGGTGTTTAGAATTCTCTGGTTTTTATTGGGTGTAGTGTGATGGGAAACAAGTTAAATGTTTTGTGTTTAAAAGTTAAACTTAAAAAGAATTTAGCAAAGCAAACAAAGGACTATATCTAGCTCTTTTTATTTTGGACACAGGAATGGCACACACTAGGATAATCTAAACAGTAAGTTGAAGTAGTACCTTCTAAAACTTTATTGTAAACCTCTGGATCTCTAGATAACTTCCATATCATCAAGCTCATAAGAGTGGCAGATGTGTCATGACTAGCAACAAACAAGAAAATAAAGTTGTCAGTAATTAAATCATCAGCTAGAGGTTGGTGATTTTCATCCCTCAGTGCAAGCAGACAAGAAAGCATGTCATTAGTAGAGCTTAGAACTCCCTTTGACAGTTCCTCCCTTCTTCTGTTCATAATAGGAAGCATCCTATCAACAATTCTTGCCCTGGCCCTTTGGCCTTTCCAAAATGTGGTACCAGGGAAATTGATGGGAAGAGAATGAATTGCTTTGAATGCTAAAGTAAAATCTTCAAACAAAGCCTCCCTTGTGTACTCATCCTTGATGTCAAACAATATATTGCATGCTATATCATAGGAAAGTTTCTTCATGAAGACCACAACTCCCATTGCTTCATTCTCTCTGAATTCTCTCAGTAATGTAGCACTCACCAATTCATCCATCTTTTTGACATAGTTCTGGAGGCATTCAGGTTTCAAGAATTTGATCATTTCCCCTTTGACTAACTTGTACCTGCATGAAACATTAACACAGCCTCAAAACAGATTATCTATACTCTAGAGCCTGTTTGGTTACAGTGAGAATCAAGGTGGATGAAAATCAAATTCTGCAGTGAGACCTGCAAATATATCTATATTTACACTTGATGATCTATTGCCTAATCAAATTTTCCTTTGAAATGAATTCATTTTGGGCATGAGCCCTGCAAATGTGAAGTGATTTTACTATACTGTTCAGACAAAATTAAGAATCTGATTGGAAAAACCTTTTCAAAAATACTTCTAAAAGATAAAAATAAAAAGAAAAATCAAAATAAGTTATTCTATAAATTAAAATTAACTTATTATAAGTTAAAAAAAAAAAAAAGAGAGAGAGAAACTAATAAAAGAAAGTTTCTATAGATAAATTTGTATACAAAATAATTTTAACTTATAAAAAATATTTTTTTTTATTTTTAAAGTTTTTATTTTCTATTTTTCTTTCTTAAAAGTACTTTTGAAAAAAATTATGTAAAACAAACTCTAAGTCTTTTAAACTCACTGTTAAAATATCCTTCCCAAACACAAATAAATCCTTTTAACCATCTCTTTCAAAATCATTTCTATCAAAATTTGAAACAAGAACAACCAGCAATTAATTCCCTTTACAACTGTGCTTATATTACAGTCATGAGTTATCCAACTACTACTAACATCCCAAAATCTCTCATCCATTATCTAACTATCCATCCATCTAGACATAAAACCCCTTATTTCAAATTGTCATGATTTGAATCAAAATCATCATCATATAAGGATTATTTTGACATTTCATCCAAACATTTAAACAAACAACCGAGTTACAGTTGAAGATTAGGTACCTGGGTCCTGTAAGTTCAACTAAGCTTTGCCTTCCAAGTATCTTTTGTAGGGTGAGTGGTTTCTTAGCAGAAAGCACATCTTGTGGTGAACCAAGGACAAATTTATTTCCTGCTTGTCCAATAACAAACACTGTAGGGGACCCCATTAAAGAGGTTTTGAAGACAGGACCATACTTAGATATCCGTTCCTCCAACCAATCAGAACCCTTGTCTTGTCTCTGTGCTTTAAGAAAACTAAGTGTCTCTCCGATGATAGGGTACCCCAGAGACCCTTTTGGAACATTTTTTGTTTGACTTTTTGAGAGCCATTTTGAGAGTAGAAAAGCTAAACTCAAAGTGGATGCAAATAGGACAAGGAAAGGTATCCCCACAACCATTGACTTTTTAGCCTTAACGAATGTTGAGGTTGATTTGCCAAATCAAACGAGTTACTTCAGATCATTCAGATTAGTAGCTATACATGAATCAGATGACAGAAAGACTCGGATAAATCGAAAGCATACATGGCCTTTTTAGATTTTCATGGATGAAGTGACATTGGAAAGAGAAGACATAGAAACATATTTTTTTCTCTTTTTAATTTGGTACAACTAACCATAGAATAACTAAATCAATTGAATAATCAAATTGATTTTGTACCAAGATGTTTTATATCTTAAATTTTTAACTCCAGAGATCCTACAATTTTAAAATGTTCCTTTTTAATTTACCATACGAGAAATTCTTTTTTTCAATCACTACCAAGGAGTTTTTCATTGAATATCAAAATTATTATTATTTTTTTGACAGCTTAACGGAAAATTAGATAATTAGATTTTTTTAATTTAAATTTTCTGTATTTATAAGAGTTAAAATTTGAATTCTAATCAAATGATTAAGTGAAGTCTCGCGACTTATTTTTGCTTTTAGAAAAAACATAAAAACTCTCTCCAAATGATGAAATCATCCCTAGATTGACAACCGCATTCCATGCGGTTTAATTTTCAATTGCTGGGATCCAGCTTCAGTTGATTGACAGATGGCAATTAAATTTGTCAAGTTGAATTTATTTTTAATTAATATGAAAAGCTATTTACATCATTTATTTGTTTTTAATCTCTCAATTATTCATTCAAATAAGTGGGGAAAAAATTCTTCATTTTCTTATTTTTATTTTTATTCATTTAAATGACACATATTTTAGTTTTCGGCTACTTCTATTTTTCTTATTCATTTTCTCTCTTATTTTGTTTCTCTCTTATTCACTTGGAATTTAAATACTACATTAAGCAAATCTTTAAAATAAAAAAAAAAACACACACACACACACATTCTAAAGTGTCTAAGAATTTATATCTTCTGATACAATATACTTAGTTAAAAACTAATTAAGTGGTATAATGAAAGTTGGAAGGAGGGGGAAGGAAGAAGATGGAAGAGGGTGGAAGTTGGTAATATTTTTTTAATAATCATGTTATTGATATAAAATATTTACTGATTTTTTGGATAAATATTTTTTTTTTGAAAAATTTAGTTGGTTACTTTTAATTAGATTTTTTTTTCAACTACATTTTTTTCACTCTAAATTTAAAATTCAAGTACTTAAAGAAACTGAGTCTAAATATCATTCAAATCTACAATTTATTAGTAAAAGTTAGTTATTTAAGTGTGTTTGGTAAAAGAGATTTGAGTGTAAGCCACATGAATATGTGATGAATTCTCTTGCTTTTTGATAATTCATGCCCCTAATATGAGAGGATTAGAAGGGAAGCTTTTTTATATATTCCTTTTTTGCCCTCTTATTGAAGTCAAATTCATAATAAATAAAAGACAATTGTGTAATTTAATTGATAGTGTTAATTTTATTCTTTTATATAAACTAATATAAGCCAATCAAAAAAAGTTATCTCACTTTCACATCTCTTTTACTTCCCTCTTACCAAACAATTTTAACTTTCACTCTATTTCTTACTTCATTTTCATTCCTTCTTTTTTTTTTTCTCTATTTCTTTCTTCTTTACTAAATATAACAGTCAAAGTAGTAGGGGTAATTGAATAAATTTGTAACTCAGATATTAAATCAAAAATTAAATATATATTCATTTAAAATTTAAAAATATTTAATATTTAATTTTTTTAATAAATAAAAATTATATATATATATATATATTATAAGATTAATATTAATTTTTCTCTTTCAAATAAAAAAAAATATTTTTTCCTATTATCAGTGTTTTTTTTTATTTGGTTCATTACAAATATATTATCAGTGCTTTAACAACCTAACTTTTGTGGTGCCAAAAAAACCTAACTTTTGTTTTCTTTGATATATAATCCGAAAATTTGCGCGTTTTGGTTTATGACCTAAATTTGTTGCGCATGGGGTGCAATTGCAACTGAAACTGAAAGGCTTGTGATCCCCACTAGCCATTACTTCATTAGTTTAATATATTTTTTTATGGGAATTACAAAATAATTATTATTACTTGTTACTTTTTGTATGACAACTTTTTCGTGAGTGAAAGTCAATTTAAGTTTGAACTAATTAATTTTAATCAACTTGAGTATATTATTTTAACTCCTGTAGCACCAACATTCTAAAAGAGATAATTTATTTTGTGACCAAAATTAGACATAATTAAAGCATGTTTAGAAAAAAAAATCTTCAAATTTTAGTTTTTTTTTTATAGAAGAAACAGTTTGCATTTACACAATAGCTGAAATTTGTAAAAGAAAAATTTTAAATAGAAGTTTTTTATGAATACTAATAAGAAAAAAGACACGAAGTGTCTTTGTTAAAAAAAACTAATAAAATAAGTGAATACTCCTTCTAATCTATTTATAAGAAAAAAAATCTTAAATTTTTTGGACTAAAATATAAATAAATTTTATTGAAATCAATTTTATTTAATGCTCTTGAAAATACTCCTATAATAATAAATAAGAGCATTATCTACCATGAATATGATTAAGGATATTTTATAATGTGATGTATATTTTATGTGAAATTGTGAAAATTAAATATATTTGATGAATTTTCTTAATCTATGAGAAATTAGTTTTATTCACTTATATATAGGTTCATAGGGAGTAGTTATTATTAATAGAGTAAATAGCTTCTTTTTTTCTCTATTTTACTTTAAGAGATAATTAGTGTAAAAAATATTGAAATATAATATATAATTATGAATGTCTTAATAGAAGATCAAGAAAATATTTCCTTTATATATTATTATAAATTATAAATTAAAATTAAAATTTGTAAGTATATTTCAACTTTTTTCTCTTAAATTAATTTTAAAGGACAATAATATTACTAAATTCACTCAATACTAATTCCTTGATAAAAAAGATTTTTTCTTTGTTGAATTCAAATTTCTTACATATTCAAGAGAGAGAAACATTAAAAAAAAACCTTTTTTAAACTACATATCTAAGCTTTATTCTTATTAACTTAGATTAGTAGGCAGTCCATTTCAAGTTTAGATTTAGAAAACATTTTTCAATCAAATTCTAAATCTAAAATCAATTTATGAATGATCAACATGCTTTAAGAATGGAAATGAAACCACAATATAATAAAGAGATCATAACATATATAAAGATCAAGAGTCACATGAAGTATGATAGTTTACATTCAATCCCAAAAAAAAAAAAGAAGGTTAGATATTCATTGCCATGAGAGTCAACTTACAAAGAGAAAAGGGAGAAGAAAAGTCTAGTTAGAATGTCCTATTTTCATTCCCAAATGTTGGAATCGTCTCCAAGATCTTCAACTTCAATAGTCTTTGGTGATAGAGTGAGAGAAAGTGATGAGAATGATCAAAGTCTAGAGTTAGTGCTCTTGTTCTCCACCTTTGGCCTTAAGTTTGGTGTGATTTTCAAAATACAGCAATTTGATTATCATAGATTTGCTAAACCCTTGGTGAATTCGCTTGAGTGAAAAAGAATCTTCAAGGTGAAAAAATTGAATTCGCTTAAGCATTAAAAAATTCTCTTTATCTTTTGTTCAAGTGTTTGGGAGAATTTTGAGGTAGAGACTTCTTTTTTCATTTTTTAAATTTGCTTAAGCTTTTGTTCAAATACATGAACGAATTTTTGGCTATTCCATTTTCATCTTCTTTCTTCCAAATTTGCTCAACTCTCCAATTTTCTTTGATGGGGTTATTTTATGATATTTATTTGAGAAAATATTTTATAAGAGTTATTTTTATCAGAGGAGCATAATATAATTTTATTCATGAGTCTTTATATATAGAGAAAATTTGTTATACAAAATCAAATATTGATATTATCCTATTCTAAAAATAAGGAAACAAATCCTAAAATAATCAAACAGATTAAATCTAAATATTTGAAATATAAATAAAATATTTTTATCAAAATTTAATTTATTCTCCTAAAGATATTTAGACATATTCCCAACATTCTTCTCATGTCTTTATCCAATTTTCTCTCTATTTGTCCTACAAAACAACACTCACCATATGTAATCAAAAAGTAATATAATTAAAATGGATTGAATTAAAATGAGATAAGTATAAAAATATTAACAAATTGTGCTATCTTGGACATTTCTAAAGAAAAAGGGAAGAAGTTATGCCAACTTACAACTAAAACATGCATGATACCTAGGTAAAAATGACATTTAACAATATATCAATAATATTATATTTCTCTCTTTTTCTTTTCATTAGTGTTAACTAATATGATTATTTTTAACTATCAAGTCATAATATAATTTTTATAAATTTGAAATTCACTCTGCCCTAGCTATAATGACCAAAGTTAGAAGAAGATATTGAAATAAAGACTTACCAAGAAGGGGGATTGAATTGGTGTTCAAAATTTTTTCACAATGCAACTCTCCCTTTCTTTGAATTTTGCAAAACTCTTTCTTTAAAGATGTTTCTTAAAAAGACATTCTTGATCTTTTGAAATGATTAAGTCATAATGATGAATTAAATATCTATCAATCAAATTTAGAACATAGAAACAATTCAATCAAGATATCAAGATATATAAAGCAATATAAAAAAAAAGTGTAAGGAAGAAGAAAATCACACAAGGATTTACACCGGTCCATTTTCCTCATAAAAGTTACATCTAGCCTTTTGTAATCAATTATCAAATTATGAGACTTACACTATAAGCAAGAATGTAATTATAGATCACCTTAACTAGATCACACCTAGATCCTAGATCATAGGCATTCCTATTACCACCTCATAGAAATCCTTAGTTAAGAGCCTAATTAAGGAGCCCCTTCCCTTACCTAATTAAGAACTCAAGAAAACCTATCTTAAGATTTGACTCTTCTTACATGGAATTCAAAACTCCCACAAGAGAAATATAACCCGATTTCTAAAGATAATATAAAAAGAATGAATTGACAAGTGTGAAACCACTAGTACATAATACACATTTTACGTCGGTCATTTTAGGGGTTTTTACGTCAGAAAAACTTCTGACGTAGAAGCAGGAGACGTAAATTTACGTCGGGGCACGAAAACCGACGTAAAATTACGTCGGACATGCCTAGGTCCGACGTAAAAAAGTTATAAAAATTTATAATAAAAAATTGAGTACAAGCAGAATGGCCCGTTCTGCTTGATAGACCCAAGACTGTGTCTCCAAACCCAGACTTGGTCACTTCTCCAACTTCAAAAACTTGCGCGAAATGCAACAGAAACATTATTACGAAAAAAAATATCTCAGAAAACACAAACTTGATAGAAGATACTACCTCATAGAAGAAAAATGCAACTCTTCGAAGAAGAAAAACGCAACCCTCCGAAGAAGAAAAACGCAACCCTTCGAAGAAGAAAAACATCATCACGCGAAGAAAAACAACCACGATTTGAGGAGGAGACGGAGGGATGAGGAAGAAAAACAGATAGAAGAAAGTGGACGATTTGAGGAGGAGGCGGGAGAAGGAAGCCATGAAATTTTTGAACTAGCTAGTGCGCGCAAGACACCTTCTTTTAAGCATCCTGTGGGTTATTTACGTCGACCCTAATTAGGTCTGACGTAAATTTTAACATCTACGTCGGACACAATGAATAGTCGACGTAGATGTTAAAATTTACGTCCGACCCTTAGAGGTCCGACGTAAATAATTTAAGAAAAATACGAAACGTGCCATCGCGCTTTTATTACGTCGGTTCTTTGTATATTCGACGTAAAATGGGTGACGTAGTATCCTATTTTTCCACTAGTGAACTTCTCACTTTAATCTTTATAGATTTCTTGAGAACCAAGTACAAGGTTCTTGAATTATGAAATGTTCAAAATCATTTTCTTGATAAATCCAAAATGTTTCTATGTTGATGAACGCATGTTAAACCTTTCTTACACTCAAAGAATGAAAAATATTTTTAGTGCTATGAGAAAATCCCACATGTTCTTTGAACATTATGAATTCCCTTTTTAAAAAATGAGAGGTGTAGGATTTATATAGAAAATTTTCATAATTGATGTAATTAACTAAATTGGTACGTAATTGGTTACATTGATCATAGTTGCATTATGAAATTTCTAATAACGTGTATATATGTAATGTAATTGATTACTGAATGTTGTAATTAGTTAAAACAAAAAGTTTTTCACTTCTAATGTTTATAACCACATATAATCATCATAATCAACTAATTGGTTGCATTTGCAACACGGTCCAACGTTTTAAAATTTGAATCATTTCAAAAGATTTTTGATCGAGTTATTCTTTTATAAACCTTTCAAATGAAATAGTATAACTCTTATACAATCAATTACTCTGTTTTATAATGAGTTACAATAGAGGATTTTAGTTTCTTAGAACTTTATAATACACATTATAATCAATTACTTCGTTTATATAATCAATTTCAACAAAATGTTTTTATTTTTTATGAAAAAATCAAATGAAAGATATCAATATATTAAATTTTTTCACCCAAGACCTAACATACGGTTTTTTGTGAAAAATAGAAAATAGTATTTAAGTATAAAGACAAAATAATAATTAAAGGAAATTCAATTATCAATTTTTGTGGAATTGATTACTTTACAATCAACAAACTCGGTGCAAATTAAGTAAGTAGATACATTGCAAAAGAAACAATGTAAAGATGATAAGTGTGATTAGGTTTAAATTAAGTGGGGGTAGAATTGTGAATTTGTGATAAGATAAAAGTATATCATTTAAGATATGTTGATATTATGTTTAAGTCTAAAAATTTGTACAAAATTTTATATATTTAATTTTTTATATAATGTAAATTTAATTGATTTAATTATTGAATTATTTGATATTATACTCAATATTATGTCTATCAAATTTTACATAATTTTAAAATTATTTAATAGTCAATCACATTACTTAATTTATTTTAATACATAATATGATATTTAAAATTTGTGTAAATATTTATTTTTAAATAACATATTTATAAAAGTTTAAATAATGTAAAATTTGATATACATGATCTTGAATATAATATTACATATTCAACACTTGGATTGATTAAATATGCATTATTCATAAAAGTTATTAAATGTATAAGACTTGGTATAAATTTATTAGACTTACACTTGATGTCAACAAATTTAACTTTCTCTCTCTCTCCCTCTCCCTCTCCCTCTCCCTCTCCCTCCTTCTTTCTCTCAATCTCTCTCTCTCCCTCTCAATCCCTTATCCGCGGGATACACGCAAGCCCCCAAGGATATACAATAGGATCATCTCAAGGATCTGAAGAGCAGAACTAGCAATTGAAAAAATGATAACTCAAAGAAGGAAGAGAGAAAGGTTTTTTCGGGATGATAAAACAGTGTGCCATAAGCCTCTATTTATAGAGTTTCAGAAACCCTAAAACCCTAAAAACCACGTAAATCATCCGATAATATTAATCCAAATATGACCGTTTAGAGAATAAAATAAAAGATCCTGTAACGATAAGATGCAATTTTAAAGACGAAATCAAATATGAATTTGAAACATGAAAAACGGTCATTTTCGGATAAGGTTTCTCTATCATTTTCACACGCACAAGGGAGGAAATCGACATATTTGAATTACAACGGGCTCATAAAGCTCATTCTTACGTGCACAAACCCACCACCCTTTACTTGTCCCTTTGGTAGTGTTAGGAGCACTTTAATATATAAAGGCTCTACATTTGAGTAGTTCAAGTAATGTGAAACTTTTTTTTTTGTTGAAATATATATATATATATATATATATATATATATATATATATATATATATATATATTGTGTGTGTGCATGCGCGCGAGCGTGCAATAAATATTAAATCTTTTAAGATAATTATAAATCTTAAGTGACAATTCGAATTGGTCAATAAAATTAGATAATGATATTTCTTTTTTATTTTTCCTTAGTTAAGTCTTACCCAATATATCATGAAAAGTAAAAAAGGGCAAAATAACTTTTTGTTGATTGTTTTCTAAATTCAAGTTATCTTCTTCTACATGTAAAGAAAGAATAAATCAATCAATGATAGAGTTAAACTATCTCCTACTAGATGATGCCATAAGCACAATGTTTATTAAGAAAACCTAATTTCTTTTTCTGTATTTTTTAATAAAAAATTAATAAATCATGATTTTCTCTTAATACTATAATCTATTTTTTAAGTTCAAGATTCAAAATACAGGTAACTTGATTATAAACTGGTGCCACTTGTATCAATATTTTAATTAAATTAAAGAAAAAAATTATTCTACTAATTCTCTCAATTAGGTCGTCACATTCAATTAACCCGCACACATTCTTAATGGTCACAATAACTGGCCTGATTTCCGGAAAATGGGTCCCTTTAAAAGCATATTTTTAAATTATAAATGGACATGTGTCCATCATGATCAAACTTTAACGATATAACGAACCAGATGCATTATGATTCAACGGAATTAAATTAGACAGAAAATGGCTTGATTATATTCCAATTAATTAAGACTTGAAGGTAGTAGTATTTTGAAAAAAAATTATTTTGCATGTTTGATATATTACGATACATAAGGATTGGATGTTAATAAAATCATATATAAATATAAAAGAAATATTACTATTTGGGATTGAGTGTCTACGTAATTGTTAAATGTCATGTCAATTATTGTACAAATATTTGTTAACAAATAAAATATTTAATGTCAATAACATACCTGCATTGGTTTTTTTTTTTTTTAAATATTTATTAATGCTGTCAAAGAAAATATTAATGTTTAAGTCAATCTTAACACGACGCCACAAAAGGGAGGGATCATTTTCTCCGTTTCGAATGCAAAGTATCTTTGGAGGAGTAAAAGGGCAGCATCATCATTATACAAACTGAGCTTAAATTATTTTTAAAGTGCAACATCATTACCAGAATGATGGCTTCCATTAATTTTAAAGTGATAGTACAAATTAAGGACTAAACAACTTTTCGAGAGCATGCATGCTTTACTAGATTAATGAATTGCCCTCCACTTGTGGATTAAAGAATCTAAATGGTTCCAATTTTATGACCATATATATTGAAGACTTGGTTCTTTCAAGTAGTGATGTTCACAAAATCATCAAGAGTAAGCTATTATTGGATGTAGGATTCAACATAAAGGATCTTCGTGAGCTCAAAATTTTTTCGTTGGCCGTATACATTGAGATAAGACATTTTCATTATCACAGAAAGTATTCCCTTGATCTCCTTCCACTACAACAAAATTTAGTATTACCGACAATTATTTAATGGCAATAAATTAATTGCTTCTATTCTATTATTTAATAAAAATATTAATGACTATTATATAATGGTCACTAAAAATGTATTTACATCACATCAAAATTTACTATTAGCGACAATTATTTGTTAGAAAAAACTTAAGTCCCACATCGACTAGAAATAAAATAATTAAAGAGTATATAAGTGAATGATAACTCTCACCTTACAAGAATGTTTTATAAGGTTGAGTTAGGCCTATAATTTACTATTCTAAGTTGGTATTTAGGAGATAAAATAATTAAAAAAAATTTAAAAATATATACTTAGAAGATAACCTTCATCTTCTAAGTCCCACATCAATTAGAAATAAGGTAACTAAAGAGTATTTGTACTCATCTTACAAGTCCTACATCGACTAGAAATAAGATAATTAAAGAGTATTATAAATCTTTTCTTAAACTTTTAGCGGCAATTTTAAATGTCAGTAACTAATATGTAAAATGCCGGTAAAAGAATTTGTAGCAATTTTTATTGTCACTAAAAGTTATATTAAATGCCACTAAAAGTTTATTTTATTATAGTGTTCTAGACATGTCAATGCTTATTACCAAACCCAATTATACTATGATGGATTGCAAAGCTAATCTTTCTATTGCTTCATGTATGATTTATTATTTGGTATTAACATATATAATGTACTTATTGAACAATTACCACCATACACCATTGGCCCAATATTTCATATATATGTTGTGAGAACTAGTAGTTAGTTGATGTTATCCTTAACTCTAATTCATCTTCAGGTAGTTATTATAATTTATAAGATCCTACAATATGTCAAGGATTCCCCAGAGAAAGGACTATTCTTTCTTTTGTCTTCAAATACCCAACTCAAAGGATTTAGTGTACTCCAATTAAGGTTCTTGCTTGAATAAAAGGAAGTCTATTAATAACTTTTTCTTTTAATTTTTTAGGGTCTTATTTATCTCTTGGAAAAGCAAAAGACAAACTACAATGTCTAAGTCATCCTTTAATGTTGTGTGTATGACACTTGTTCAAATACGTCATTTATTTGCTCAAAAAAATAGATATATCTTGCTCATATAGAGCAATGCGATGCTAATGATAAAAAAAATAGAGTAATGTATATTGTGACAATCAATCTACACTTTACATAATTATAATTAGCTATTTGATCAATAAAAGAAACACACTAAATATTAATTGTTACATATTAGAGAGAGAGAAATAAATTAGTTATTTAAATTTTATTTGGATAAATTTATCCAAAAGTATTTCTATAAGAGAAAAATGAGAGAAAAATCAAAATAAATTTTTTCATAAGTTGAAATTAGCTTATACATATGATTTAGAATAATTTTTTTGGAGAAGCTGATATGAGAAAGTTTCTATTGACTTATGTATAAATTAATTTTAACTTATAATAAAATTTATTTCATTTTTCAATTGATAAGTAATTGAATTTAACATTATATATTCCCTACAAAGACAATATTAAGTGAATTTTGTATGATATGTTCATTAATAAATGAATTTTATTTGAGATATCCCTAATAATATTTAAGCACAAAATATATTAAAATAAGATTTATTTAAAACTATAAGAAAGATCAATTTTAAATTTAAGAAATAAAAATAACTATCTAATATTTAAAAATTAAAAACATTTATAAACCTTATAATAGTATATGAAGTTGCCATCATTGTCTTTCACGCTTTGATATTAAACCAGTTTAACTTTATAGTACTCTTCCCAACTTTTGCTTTTTTAATTCAATTGTTCACATCTACACTCTTAAAATTTCCGAAAGTCAAAAGGCCAACTGTACAAGAAAAATGTTTATTGCACGATACTTGGAAACATATCTTCACATCATGGTTAAGCAACATAAGTTTTAATTGAAATAAACTATTTAAAAATTAAATAATTGTCTATATATATGAACCTTAGCATCAATAATTCTAGGTTGTATAGTAACATGTCAATTTCTTTGTTGATTGAATCATGTTATTTTGCATGTGAAGCTACATGCAGTTTGAAAATGGTGTACACGATTGAAAATTTTATTAATACTTAGAATGAATTAAATAACATTTTTGGATTGCATAAGGATGTAAAATGGGGATTTTCTTCATTCATATTGAATCATTTTCTAAGAAGTGGTTCACAAGAACCACAGGAAAAAAAGTATAAAGAAGTTTACCTGGTACAAAGTTTGTAGATTATCATTTTCAAAGAGAAGCATGTTAAGAAAAGAAATTTTAAAAAAAATATACTAAAGTTAATGCTTTTTAGGTAATTTTTCTGTTCTTGTTCCTATCCAAGCAAGGGGGAAAAAATCTTAATTTTAGAACTCCAAATGAGATAACTCTGAGGGTTTCTGAATGAAGAAAATTATTGTCATCTTTAACATCCATTTTAAGGCGAAATTAGACAATCATTTATATCATAATAAGTGACATTAATTTGGAGAGATTTGGTCAGTGTATCAGATAATTAAAATTAGATTAATTAAATAGAAAAATGTTGTTTCTTTTATCATCAATTATAATGAAAATAAATTAATAATTTTATAGCTAACTATTATGAAAAAAAATTATTTCCACATATAAAGATAAAATGTTTCACTCCTATTTCTTTACAAATTAATACATTTTAAAAATTGTACTAACTAAATACTATAAATAAATTATTAATTTTTATATCAGAATTCATAGTTCATAATTTTTGGATTAAAGACCATATTAATTGTATTTTGTTTTTTTATATATTAAACATGATTTTATTATTATTACTTTACATTTTTTAAAATTATTAACTCAATTAATTTTATTTTGTCATTTTTTCTTATCTATGAGATATAATTATTTTTATATTTTTTTTCTTCTAAAAGTTTTCTTTCCTTCATAAATATCAACTAATTGTATTATTAACTTAAATTATATTCAAAATTTACTTTTTTCTCTTTGTAAATTGAAATTATTTTCATTTTGATAATTTATTACGTGTAACTATAGATATTTCTCTTGGTTATAAATAAAATTTTATTTTTACTTTTAAATAGAATTTTTAAAATACAAGTATAAATGAATTTTATCTATAAATAATTAAATGCGACAAATTTTGTTAATTTTTAATTATAATCATTACTTTTAAAAATTATATCTACAATGATATTTCATTAATTAATCATTGATAATGTATGAAAATTAATTTTTTTATATATTATATAAATTAAAAAAAAATTTAATGGTAAAGAATTTGGATAATTTACATAAAACTTTTTTATGTTTAGATGTGATTGTAGACACTGTCCACCGATTTTAATTTGTTAACTGAAATAAAATGTCTTGGTCAAGAACTTTATGGCAGAAAGTTTGGAAGAAAAAAATATCTGCAATATTTGCTGTTACTTTTAATTATATAAAGAATATAAAATAATAATTTTTTAAAAATGAATTTTTAATATTTTATTTGTTTTCAACGTGGGGAAGAAGAAAGACGCGAGGGAGAGAGAGAGAGAGATAGCGCGTTTTGGTGTTACAAACAGAGCATCGATCGGAAAAAAGCCACATAGAAGAGAATGGCCACACAAGCGCAAGATCCGCCTTCAAACCCTAACCCTAATTCCAATGCCACGTCAGCATCGCCATCTTCTTCCTTTTATATGCGCTCCGCCGCCGGTAACGCCATTTCCGCCGCTCCCATCGCCGGCTCCGGCGAGCACTCGCACCACCGCAGGGCGCACTCCGAGGTCAATTTCCGGCTGCCGGACGACATAATGGACCTGTCGCCGTCGGATCCGTTCAACGGCGGATCCTCCACGGCGAGCTTCGAGGAGATCGGATCCGAGGACGACCTCTTCTCCACCTACATTGACGTCGAGAAGCTCGGCGGCGGCGCCAACGGCGGCGCTCGCGGCGGAAACGGATCGGATCAGTGCGGTTACGGAAACGGCGCTGGTACGAGCGGCCACAACGACGGCGAGAAGAGTCCGAGCGCGCGGCCGAGACACCGGCACAGTAGCTCCGTCGACGGTTCCACGTCGACGAGCATGTTCGGAGAGATCATGGAGGCGAAGAAAGCCATGCCTCCTGATAAGCTCGCGGAGCTTTGGAACATTGATCCCAAGCGTGCCAAGAGGTCTCGTCTTTCATCCTTCACTGAATTTGTTTTCGTTCACAGTGCATCGAGTTTTCGCTGTTCGATTTTGGTTTCGGAATCTGAATGCGATGGTTTAACGTTCTTGTCACGTCAATGCAATGGTTTAACATTTATGGTTAACTATTTAATTATTTTTTCTGTATGGGTTTTCAGAATTTCGCATTGCTACATGGAAGGAAGTCACAGATTTGTTATTTATTTATTTATGTATAATTTTTTTGATTATTTAATTTCCTATTTAACAATGAAAATGAGGGTTGGCTTGTAAATGTAATTAGCTGATGTTCGACTTTTTCGGACTCTTTTGACATTGATGTGGGAATCTTATGTTTGACATTGATATTTTTGATAGTTGTTTGTTTTCATAACTTAGCGCGTGTGTAGATTCATATTACATGATCTTTCAATTGATAGTGGCATTGATACACTACTTGGTCACTTAATTGTATAAGTTAGTTGAAAATTGCTCCTTAATGAGATCCTGGTGTTTGGGAAGTGATTGAATTTTTCAATAGACAGTGAGAGGGTTTCACGCTTCCATTGCATGTCAATTACAAAATTGTAAGAAAGCATGATTAATGGTGGTGCATTAGAGATCGCATGATCAGTCCGGAGAGTTTCAAAACTGCAATATAATTGCAATTTCTGATTGCTTTTTAAAACCATCTTCAATTCAGAATCTTCGGGTTTTCTGTAAATTATGCTTAATCTATTGGCATTATAATGGTTATGTAAAGGGATGCATCATAATTTCTGAATAAGCAGAGAGACCACGAAGAATCTTCATTTATAGTGTATGTTATTTTGGTAGTTGTTTCAGTCTGTATGAATAATAATTCTAGAACTGCTGTGGGATTGTAATTTCTAACAGCTATGCGTGCTTGTTGAATGCTTGAGCATTTGAAACTGCTTTCTAGCATATATATTTTTTAATTTTCAGTACTTGTGTTTCAGTAGTTGCTATGGATATTTGTTAATTATCATTCTCAATAAGTATTATTGTTAATGTATAGAATACTGGCTAATCGGCAATCTGCTGCGCGTTCAAAAGAAAGAAAGGCACGCTATATACAAGAACTTGAGCGCAAAGTTCAGACCCTTCAGACTGAAGCCACAACACTTTCTGCCCAACTCACTTTGTACCAGGTTTGTGTTGAGTTTTATCTAAAAGCATTTTAGTATTTTATATCCTCTCTGTAAATGTTATTGTATAGACGTGAAAAACCAGAAATTCCTTTGTACAATAGCTTTTTGTTTATTGGCGCTACATTTTATTCATTTATTGGCTTCATATTTATGCCAGAAATCTCTAAGAAATTGATTGAGCTGGGTTCTAGTATATACTACTGCAATTTCTTTCATTTTTCTGCTTATGATTATTGTCTGACGATTCTTATAAAATTACGTTATTTCCCGCTAATATTTCTTCAACCTTTTTGTAAGCATATTTTCTCACTAGCTTCTCAAACAACGCATTTAAATTATAACATGAAAAATATCTTCATTGGTATTACTTTAATGACAAATATCACATTTAGATAATTAGATGCACTCTTATTTTTTTCTTCACGAATTCCTTTCCTCTTTTTTATTTATTTTTTATTTTTACAGAAATATCTATATATCATAATAGGCTAGTGATTTAATTTTTCAAATTACCTTGGTAATTCTTGCTACACTTGTTTGTTTTTCGTTAAACTTCTCCATTATTTGACTTGAGTTGTAATGCATAAACATGTGGCTAAATAAGGAATGATTTATACCACTTCTTGATTTTTTATAGAGGGATACAACTGGTCTAAGTTCTGAAAATACCGAGCTTAAGCTTCGTCTACAAGCCATGGAACAACAAGCACAGCTTCGTGATGGTAACAGTCGATTACTTTCTTTTGATACATTAGCATGCATATTTTACATTTTTTACACGTGTTTAAAAAATATTTTGTTAAGGTGATTAATTAATTAAGAATTTACCTATGATCTGTTGTATATTGTAGCCCTTAATGATGCATTGATGAAGGAAGTTGAGAGGCTTAAGATTGCTACTGGCGAGGCATTGAACCACTCCGAGTCTTTCAATCTAGGAATGCACCAAATGCCATTTCCAGGGTCAACTTTCTTTTCAATCCCGCCACATTCAGGTCCTCCTGGTCACCAGAACATTCAGTTGCCTCCATTTGGCCACTCCCCAAGTAGCGTGTCAACTCATCAGCTGCAACAAACAAATTCTCACCAAATCTCAGATATATTGCAAAACGACCAACTTGGTCGTTTGCAGGGACTTGACATTAGTAGCAAAGGATCACCCATGGTGAAGTCTGAAGGCCCCTCAATATCTGCAAACGAGAGTAGCTCTACATTTTGAATTTGAATTTGACCTAAATTGCTTGACCTTCTGACTTCCTCCGTGGCATTCCCTTCTCTTCAATTGTCTATAGTGTTGACATGTAGTCTAAAGAAGGTGCTCTGTTTCATTAAATAGTCCTTTCAGATTAAGGGTTAATTATTAATTGTTTATTCTTAGGGATGGTCCCCAAAAAGGGGAAGCACCCTTGGGGTTTTGTCGCAAAAGTTCACGCAGTCATCTTGAAGCGTGGCGTTTTGGTGTTTGTGGGTTTTAGATCAGTGGGAATGAAAGGTCATTCTCACGATATCTTTCTTTGTGGGGGATCTTTATCGATGCCGCTTCGGTCATTTGTATCATCATTTACGTGATAACTTGTAAACTGTGATTTGTTGTTGTGTTTCATTTCAAGGATTTGTAAGATGAATTATCAAAAACAAGAAAAAGCACGTGTAAGATGGACTTTTATAAAATGTCTTATTATTGTAGTTTTAGATTTATTCATAAAGGAGTTTTGGACACAGGACATGTATTATTATTTTTTATAATTATATTATTAGTACAAAATATATTTTGTGACTAATTTTATTAAAAAATTTATCTAATCATTTTTAGTAAATTATTTTTAATGATAAATTTTTTATTTAGTAAAATCTTTATATTGAAATCTTATATAATTAAACAGAATCTATTAGCTTGAACCAATGATTTATTTGTACCGAGGCATGTATTCTTATGCTTCTCAGATCAGGTATTTATGAATAGCTATCATGACTTAACTGAATGTATCTGACTGTTGTAAATTTATAATAACTATTGTGGGGGACTGCATCAATGATTCATCAATTTGTGGATAAGGTTGGAAATGTCCTCCACGTATTTTGATTTTGGCTTTGGTAACAGCTGCTGTCCTTTGTCGTAAGTTTTGGTGATAAGAACGACAATCGCCCGTTCTCGTCGTGCCATCTGTTTTCAACCTTTTAACTCTTTCTCTCTCTAATTTCTACCTACTTTTTGTCTTACAACACATCAATAATCAAAATCTGCTAGGCTGGTCCCCAAACTCTGAAAAGATAAAGGCATATTTGTGTTATTATTTAGCTGTCTTGTCTTAGGTGACCAAGACCCTATACACTATAGTGGAAGTAAACTGCCACCCGAGACGAATTTTAGACACAAGAACAATAATAAAATAAAAAATAAAAAATAAATTAATAAAAAAATTATTTACCAAACTAAATAATTTTAGATAGGTCAGACGTGGAAGAAAGAAGAAAACGTCATAATAAGTAGGGGGTGAGCAACGGGTGAATTTGGTCGGGTTCGGGTGAAAAATGTCCAACCCATTGTAAATCGACTTTGAAAAAATGTAACCCATATCCGACCGACTGAGCTTTCGATTTGAGGCGGTTCGGGTTAAAACGGATTCGGATTTAAGAGGGTGGATATAATCAGGTTTGAATTTTTTTGTAAACCAATTTATCTTAAGAAAGATATGCTTAAAACGATAAAAAATATTTTTAAAATAGTGTATAAAAATAGAATGAAGGTGACAATAGATGGTGTAAGTAGATTCGTAGTTGAAACATTTACAAACTAAAGAAGCAAAAATAAAAGATAACAAAATTCATAGTTGTTACATGGAAAAGAAATATAAAGTTAGATTACAAAATCATAAGAAATCACAGTCACACAAAATGTACTCAAAATGGGGATAAGAAGATGGAAAAGAAAGACAAAGAAAGAAGCAAAAAGATAACTTTAAAAATGGACTAGTGTGTTGAGAAGTTGAATGAGGAAGGAGAAGACAAAATAAATATCTAAGTTATGAGAAAAAGGAAAAAAATAAGTTACAAATTGATGGTTATATTATACTTGAAATAAAGACTTTTAAGTTTGGACCATTGTTGTTTAGTTATACAAAAGTAATAAAAATTTAAACTTATCTCATTTTCGGTTGAGTTCGGTTTTTGGCGGGTTTAAAAATTCAAAACCGAACCCGCCCAATATAACCCGTATAAAATTAAAATTTTAACCCGATTTACCTATAAGACCCGCCCGAACCCACCCAAAAACAATATTTTTTATCGGATTTTTCGGGTTCGGTTCGGGTGTCGGTTTAATGCTCACCCCTGATAATAAGTGACAATTTATAAAAAATGTCACTCTGAGTGTCACGTTGACACTATTCATCATAGAAAGTGTCACTGGTACTGATGTTTCTGTTCATCACAGAAAGCAACAGAAAATGTCAGTATCAATGACGTTTTCTGTTCATCAACAAAAAGTAACACAAAACGTCATTGGTACCGACGTTTTATGTTTAAATCTGACTCCTCTCGGACTCTGAAACACAGTACACGTATCAGAAAAATGCACTCTTTCATTAATCTATTTGATGATTTTTTCCTCTTTTATTAGAGAAATGTTTTGCACACCCAAAACATTCTCGAGTCACTGAGCCATTGTTGTAAGTTTGATAACCCTATTTCAAACATGTTCATATCATCTAATAGTATAATTATATCCTGTCTGCAGATTGGGATTTCCCATTCCATCATGCATACTTTGTATCATTAAACAATACACAACCTTAAAAAAAAGTATTAGGTACTAAATATGGTACGTATAACCATTTCTCTTCTCCCAACATGCTAGTGCAATCCTATAGGCGCCGGGGAAATTATAAAAGAGTTGAGCAAGAAAGAACATTTTCAAGAAACTATATCAGTTAAACATCTAGTAGGCAAAAAAAAAATACAAACTTATCCTCTCTGAGAGTAAATCACTCAGATAAGAAAAACACACTAGTTTTTTTATTAATTTATTTGTGTATGAGAAATCAAAACCCAGAAGTATACATCACACTGGAAGAAAGAAATAATTTTGCTAAATTGACATCATACTCTACACGAGACAGTAAATTAAAATCCCATAAAGGGACTAATTCAAGTGCAAATTTTGAAATCATTAACAATCAACGACTATAAAAATGAAGATTAAGGACATTGGTTGTATAGGGTAAAAATTTGCTGAGTAGGAAAATTAGGGTTCACGAATAGCAATGACAATTGACGAAGGTTGTCCTTCAGTGAGCCTTTCTCCTCTGGCGCATTGCTTCTGGGTGGCTAATCTATAAATCCAATATACCTGTTGAATAATAAAGAGTACGTGTGTTTCAGAGTCCAATAAGAGTCAGATTCAAACACAAAACTCAGTACCAGTGACGTTTTGTGTTGTTTTTTGTTGATGAACAAAAAACTTCACTTCTGTTGCTTTTTGAAATGAACAGAAAATGTTAGTACCAGTGACGTTTTCTGCGATGAACAGTGTCAACACGTCACTTAGAATGACATGCACTCAGAATGACATTTTTCACAAATCCTTACTTACTCTGACGTTTTTTTCTTTTTTCTTATTTAGTTTGGTAAATAGTTTTTTTTATTAATTTATTTTAGAAATTTTTATTTATTTTTTATTTATTATGGTTCTTCTACCGGAATTTTACTTGGAATATTAATGAAGTCCCATTTTACCCTCAACTCAGAATTTGGTAATATAAATGAGGGTCGTGAGAAAATAAAAATCTTAAGAGATGGGCTTTTTGTTATTGTTAAGGGTAGGTCCAAAGAACACCCCATCTCCCCCTTTGAAAAAATTTGAGTGACGCCGGTTGGGAATTTTAATTGATTTTGTTTTCTGATGAATTGGCCTGTCAAAAAAATAAAATAACAATTGATGGATATTTTTTCATGAGACAATCCTATTTATAAACGTTAAACGAATTGAAAAGTTAAATCTATATTTTAATGATACTTGTTGGTGACCATGGTACTTGGTACATTCTTAACCAATTTTTGTCTTATTGATGCAGACTTTTTCAGATACTTGCACCTCAATTCTCAGGATGCTTACAAGTTATACGTACGCGAGTTCAATGGGTAACCCTGGCATGGCAGGATATGGACATATGGTGGCAGTTCACTCTTTCCATATATATGATTCTGCCCACCACATGAATACTTATTATGCAGCCCTATGAAATATATGACCAATAAGCCAAAATCAATCTTTAAATTCCAATTTTTAATCGAAAATTTAAGATCAAAATGATTCCAATGATGATCAATCACAAAAAAACATTAAGAGCAAACTTAGAAAATGATTAGGATATGAAATTAATAAAAAGAAATTGATAAGACATAAATATGTTTTTTAATCTATGTAATTTTAAAAAAATTATTTTAATTTTATATTAAAATTTTATTAAAAATTTTATTAAATATTATTACATAAAATTTATTTATTAATATTTCTGTTACTGTTAATAAAAAAATCACATTAAATTCAATTAATATTACATAATTATCTTAATTTATTATTTTCAAATATATTATTAGTGACTTAAAAGATTAAAATAAGATATTTGAAAATTATAAATATTATAAATAATGATTTTAAATTTAAGAAATAAAAATAAATTTATCTTAAATTTAAAGAATTAAAAATATATTTAAACTAATTGATGAGATTAAAATTAAAATTATCCTTACGTTATCCAAATGAGATTATAACACTAATAAACAATAAAACAGAAATTATAGGGTGAGATAGACATTCAATCTTCAAGAAATTGTTCCCAATACATCAATCTCCATTGATCCAAGTGAAAGCACTTTTTTATTTTGTACCTTCCACCGAAAGCTCTTTTTCTTTCTCTGAAATCTTGTATTTGTAGATAAGCATCAAGCAAATACTTACCGAGCACATTCATAGTCACCCGTTAGTGTTCGGAACAAAGTAAATGGATACTTTGTATCGAAAAGAAGGTTACTCAAAAAAGGTTATCAGCAAATAGGGGTGTTCATGGATCGGTTTTTCCAAAAAACCGATTCAAATTGAACCGAACCGTTTTATAAAAGTGGATCGGTTAACCGATCCATTTTTTATAAAGTGGATCGGTTTGATTTTTTTAAAATATGGATCAGTTTTTTTGAAATTGGATCGGTTCGGTGCGGTGCAATTATCCACTTTTTTACTCATATATGAATCGGTTTTTTTAGAAAACCAAACCGAACCGAACCGATCCACTTTGTAAAAATGGATCGGATAAATGAACCGGTTTTATAAAGTGGTTCGGTTCGGATTTTTTCAAAATGGATCGGATTTTTCAATATGGATCGGATCGGTTATGGATCGGTTCGGATCAATTTGGATTTTTTGCACACCCCTATCAGCAAATTCGCACATTTTCAACCTTTTTAATATTAATGTGTTAGATATTAATAAAATATACGGTTTGGAATTTTATTAAAAGCAATGTTTTCGAAATTGTACTTCAATAATCAATCAAGGTACTAATTCAAGCTCTAAGATTTAACGCGACTGCATACATAAGACAGGATTTGAATCTCTGACCTTACTTAAACGAAAATCAACTATGCTTGGAATTACTAATTCAAGGTTTAAATTATAATAAAACATATATTAATAAAATAATAATAATAATAATAAAATAAAAATAAAATAAAAATAAAAATAAAATAAAATAATATTAAATAAGTTTAAATATTTTTTTATTCTTGAAATATACTTGTTTTTCGTTTTTGATCTCTATCTTTTTTTGTTTAACTTTTGGTTCTATAAAATATTTTTTATTTAATTTTAGTTCTATTGTGACTTTTTCTTTTATTATTATTTTGGATGACATGTGAAATATTAAGTGACTTAAATTCACTTGAAACAATATCTAAATATTTGACACAAAATAAAAAACATTAAAAAAGTTACGATTGAGATTAAAAGCAAAAAAAAAAGTGTTTTATAAAATCAAAAAGATATTTAAGCATATTAAATAAATATAATATTATAATTTTATAAGAATAAAAATTAAAATTAAAATTATTCTATAGGCTCTTAACAATAAAAATACACATAAAACTCAAGTAAATGTAACATATTATTTAAGGTTAAATTTTAATCAATTACAAGTTTTATGTATTAACGCACATAGCTATTTTACGTGAGAGTAATTTTTAGGATTAGTTTTTTATGGAAGCATTTTTAGAGATTTTTTAAACTTTCGATCTAATTATTTATTTTTATTTATCATAATTATTTACGAATTAAACTTTAATATTTAAAAAATAAATTAAAAATAATTTTGTGCCAAAATATAAATTATTTATCTTAAATTTAAAATATTATTTTCATGTTTAAAAATATTATTTACATAAAATTTAAATATAATTTCTATATTCAAATATAGTTTATTATAAATTTTAGTTGTATATAATAAACATTTAGCCTATGAAATGTATTAAAATACTAGTAAAATATAACAATATTTATTAATAATAACAAATTTACATTTAGATAAAAAAATCAAATAAATTATAAAAATCAAGTTATAAAAATTGTAAGCTAATATAAATAATTAAATCATATTTTATAAAAAAAAATTATTAAAATAATTTATTTTAGTAATGGTTGATAAATAATTTATCTTATAATTCTTATTAAACATGTTTTTTTTTCTTCTTAAAAGTATTTTAAAATAAATTATAAAACAATTGAAAGAAAAATATTTTTCAATAGGACCGGTTCAAACCAAATCCTTACACGAATTTTAAACTAGTTAGGCTGGTTTTGAAATCTTCCAAATTTTGTTAGTCATTAGACCGACCACCAAATTGATTTTGTGGAACGAATTAGTTTGATTCAATTTTTAAATAATAATTAAAAATGACATTTATGTATTTAATGTCCTTCAATCCTTCAAATGAAAGTACTATTCGTCGTAACATAATTTTTTTAATTTAATTAATAAATTTAAATTTAAATCTAAGCCATAGTAATCTTATCTAATTCAAATCGGATAACTTCAAACACAAAATAGTGGTATAAGAAAATATTATCTTTATGGAAGATATTTTAAGAAAAAAATTATATATCGATAATTGAATGGACAAAAATAAAACGTCTTGGATGAGGAAAAATATAAAATAAAGGTCATATAGTTGATCCGCTAATCTCGCGAGAATGTGAGATTTTTATTTTTAGTTAGGAATTGGAAGAATATCTTCCATGGATTATTATATGAACTCTGCTAAGTGTTGTGTGATCCATTTCATGAGTCAAAATCAAAATTGTCACAAACATGATTTCATGATTATTTTTTCTACATGTCATTGTTGAATTGCTTTGCCTTATTCGGAGTATTTAATTTCCAACTTTGGAGTTTGGTGCAGACTTTTTATACTGATCAATTCCAACCATCATGCATGTCTGGTTGAAACAAACAACATTCGTCATATCAATTGACATCTGATTTTTGAAGAAATGGTGACACCTCCAATTATTATTCTCCCCACAACTTTCCGAAAATAAAATGTGGACAACAAAGTATGAGGCTAGAAAATAAAAATGAGTAGAATCCAGTCGAATTTTTATTCATTTATTTATCTCATATAAAATAAACTAATATAAAATTAGTTAGAAGATTAATTATGTAAAATGTATGATAAATAAAAGTATTGTTTGATATATAGAGAGAAAAAGAGAGAAATTATAAGTTTAAATTATGTAAATAAGGTCAAAAATTTAAGACCTATTAATAAAAAAAGGTATGATTGAAAAATAAAATCTTATTAAAGATGACTAATCAAATGTATAAATATTTCATACAAAAATATAATTACTTAAATAAATTAACCTTAAACTAATTTAACTAATTTTGAGTCGGTGTTCAATTTATTATGATAATGTGAATTTGAAAAAGAAAGCTCAGGGAATGTTCATGTAACACTATATCAATGGTAATTTGAGATATTTATCTCAAATTGCCAATATAATAAATAAAATAAAATATAAGTTATATAATTATTTTTTTTTATCTAAATGTCACACGACTCATTTGATGTGATAGTGTGATTATATGAACGCGCGAGTCAAACTTTGATATTATATTGTTATAAACTTTATGTTTATGTCAATATTTATATGAAAAAAAGGTTGAAGTTTAGAGAATATACAAAAAAATAATAATATTTTTTTAACTATAATATAAGTATAAAATATTTACAATTGAAAGTGATGATTAATTTTCATTAAAAAATGCTAGTGCTCATAAAAATAACTTTTCTATTTATCAGCCTAAATCCTTTAGATATCAATCAAAACATACAATTATTACGACCTACATCATTTCTATTTGGTTGTTTCCAAGGAAAATCAAGACTAAACGAGGACGCTTGATCGGAATAACATCAGTTCCTAAAAAAAATAACCTAAGAAAAATTGAAACAAAACAAATGGAACTAAACGATCCAAAAATATTAGAAACAATTGTCAACCAAAATCATATGATGACTACATAAATATATATTTTATAATAATATAATGTTTATTATTAAAAAATATAAATATATTATAATAATCCATTAAGTTATTACACTTAACGATTCAATTATTAAAAAAGAAAAAGATATGTATATAACTAATTTTTTAGAATTAATATGCTAGTCATATATGGATATAGACATTATGACATACATGTAAGATTTTAGTCAATAACTAGAGTAATAAAATTTTTGTACAAGTATATAAATATGTACAATAATCTAGATATTAAAATAATAATCTTAGTCAACAATCAAATCTACTATATACAACTAGTCTAGCTACATTGAGATAGCTTCAAAAATCAACACCACCACCAATTCGATATGGTCAAAGAAGCACCACTCCATCTTATTTCTACTTTGTTATCATATCAAGTATGATCATTGCAGTCCAATAACATGAAAAACATGTAAAGGTAAAATAGTATTCAAAAGGAGTCAACATATAATAAGTATAGAAGCAAAACAACTATATTACTCACATAAACAATTTAACCTATTTCAAATATTACAATATGTTTTTCAACTTGAACAACACAACAATGCAACTCATCACAATTTTATATAACATGTGAGCAACATAAAATATAACATATCACATACACAACTTATTATTCAAATTATACAACATGGCATATGCATCACACAACTTAACAAATCAACCACATATGTACCACACAAATCAATTACATGTGTTGTCACACATTTCAACTAGAAGATCTCTCTTATAACACAAGTAAGCAATTTAAGTGACTTGACCCTATCGAGCCAACAATAATATGATCTTTTCAATTCAACTAGATCAACAACCAATTTGGATAATAATCCACAACAACATAGTTTCTTAGATTTTACCACTTAAACTAAGAAGTTTAGTATTTCTATCAAGATAAAATAACTTGGGTATGAGTTTATCACGATATTAGCTTGCATAACTAAGCCACCTATGGGATTAGCTCGTTGACTACCCTCCCAATGCTATGTCCTTCCAATACTTAGTTAGGGATTTTGGCCCCAACCTTGTACCTTACTTGGTTAGTCACCTTACAGGCTTACACATGTATGTTTTGGTCTTGCCTATGTACGGATTAACATTGGTCACTTATAATCAGTATAAATCAACCTGATTCTATATTATGGTCACTTATAGCTAGGACCTTGTCGACATACTACATTAACTAAGGTTCTAAAGGATACTCAACTATTCACTTTAAGAGTCGACTACTCAAGAAGGATTTTCAACAACTAGCTCATAGAGCACCACAATAATATCCCCACAATGGGATATCCAACATTTTTTTAAACACGTTTTCCTCTAGTCTTAAGTCAATCAACACAACATGCCTAAATGTCATAAACATCCTCAGCAACATCATCTCAATAGTCAAAAATTAATCATTTATATACATTATCTCAAATCAATGTATATAGAACCAACACCATCCAACTATTCAACAATGTAAGTCTTCAATATACATTATCCCAAATCAACGCATAAAGAACTAGCAACATATATCAACATACAACATGTAATAAATTCAACTAACCTATACATGTTCACCATTTTTTCAATCAAAGAACAAGTTTTCATTAGGCAACCCACATTCAGGGCCAATCTTATCGCTCTTGGCATTATTGAGGCAAAGAGCCCTTCTGCTCGCCCACGTCCAGCGTCACTCAACTTGCATTTGACATGGATAAGACAGAGAGCCTTTGTTGCTATCGCCTCTATCATGGTTAAATTCCATGACTAACCTCATTTCAAGTAGAGAGTCTTTGCCTGACTCACGTTCGACGTCACTGAATTGACACTTGATGTCATCTAAGTAGAGGGCATCTTTCTCGATCACGCTTGGCATCCCCTTCACTAGGGCTTGACATTACCAAGTCAAATTATCTCTCCTCACACTTGACACCATTCAAACCATGTCTAGCATGACCAAGTTAGAGGCATTTCTCTTTCTTCATGCCCGACGTTACCAATCTCATGCCCAACATGATCAAAGTGTATAGCCCTTGATTTAAGCCACACTCAGTGCCATGAAAGCATGCCCAAAGTGATGGTGATTTCTGTATTTGGCAAGATCACAAAATTGCTCAATTTGTACCTAAAACTAAAAAAAAGACTAACATGTAAAGGCATAAATTACACATACACAACCATTTCAACTCATTTCCAACCAAAGATACAACATGCAACAAGGATTTTACCATCATTCACTTCAACATATTCCCAAACATATTCAAACACCTAAAACCTCTCAATACAAGAATTTCATCATTCAATCCTCAACACAACCGCGTTTTGGATGTAATCCAACATACAACAACAAAAACCAACAAAAGTTCAAGTCCTAGTTTCCCTTACCTCAAAATCGAAATGAAATTGGGAGGAAGAAGAATAAAAAAAGGAATGGGCTCCAAACAACTCCGTACGAACACACCAACACTCTAAATCTTCAACCCAACTGGCCTAAATCCCTACTCAACTGTTCACAAAAGCTCTGAGGGCTCAAAGTGGTCAGTAAGATGTAGAGTGCTTCTCTATAGTTAATCCCTCTAAGATTTCTTAAGAGTGAATTTATGAAACTTAAATCTTAAAAAAAAAAACCTCACATAGTTTCTCCCTTACAGATCAAATTGGACCTTTATTCAGAGAAACCCCTTAAACAACTTAAACTCCTCAAGAATTAATAAATTCCTAGAGTTCTCAACAAATTAACATCAAAATCACCAAAACATATATTCAACCAAATCGACAATTATTAGTAAAAGTGTACAGTGTTACAGGTTTACATTACATTGATACATAATATATGTTATTGAATCTCATTCAAAATTAACACTAAAATTTTGTATAGCTATATGACAAATAAATTTATATCTACATATGTTGTATTTATAGTGACACTTTTTATATATCACTATACGTACGTAACATTTCTTGTAGTGTATTCACCATACATAAAAGTTAGTTAAATCCCTTCCTTACCTTTTATGTAAAAACTCCCATCTGAAACCTCTTGCGGTTTATCATATAGATAGCTTAATCCCTAGACCATTATATAAGACAAATGTATATTCATTCTAATTGACAATGTGGGTTGAATCTAATTAACTTGTCTATTTTTTATAGGTTGAGTTAGATAGATAAATTTACCGGCAAGTCTAGTTTATTCGTACCCCAACCTATTAACTCACTTTTTTTTTTTGTTTTGCTTTATGCTCTTAATTATAAGAAAAATTTATAGTGAATTTGTGTTTGATCACTATTTTTTTTAATAACTTAACTTCTCTTTCTAGATACTTATTTTCATTTTATATAAAATAGAAATATATTGTTTTAATCGCATATTTTTTACAAGTACATTTATCTTGTATAGTGTCTCTTTTTAATAGAAATATATATTAATTTGTTCCTGTACATGAAAAAAATATAACCCTTCGAATCAATTTTACAATAATAATAATAATGCAGATTAAAGTAATAATATATATTGAAATATTTCAATTGAGATTTATTTTAAGAAAAAAAAAATGGGTTCGTTGAAGGTGACTTAATTAACTTGTGAACTCACTATTGTTAACTCGCCAACTCATTATTTTTAACCCACCAACTCACTAAAGTAGGCTAACTTGCCAGCACAGTGTTAATTAAGTGGGATGGTTGTATTTTTCAACTCATTTTTTTTTATGAGTCAACCCGTCTTGTCGTTTCTTATTTGATAGATCAACCTACCTCATCTCCTTTTAAGTGAGTTGATCCACTATCACGCATGATTCTAATATAATTTACTTGCAGACCATAATTAGGATCGACTCAATATATTATTAGACTTAAAACAAATATTAAAGTGAGACTTTTTAAAATTTAATAATAATCTTTCGATAAAAAATAATTTTTTTAAAGATGAACCTTAAAAAGATAATTATATTTATACATTGATTCATGGTATATACACCTATTCACATTAATAAGACACCTTTATTATACTCTCTCTCTTTCAAAATACCCTTAATTAGTATTTTTATATTTTCTAATTTCTTGACTTTGCGAACCTCCTTGCCTTCAACGTTCATTTTTTTTCTAAGCATTCACACCTCTTTCAAATGCATCCATTTCCTCCAATTCTCAAGATTTAAAATGAACTAAAATTTTAGAATTTTAAGATTCTTACGCATCCTTCGTTTCACTTGCACTCAGCTTCTATAACACTAATTTTAGTATTCTTAAAAAAAATTTAGAATAATATTTTCATGATTCTAAAAAAGTGCGTACTTTACATAACACTAAAAAACACATTATTGAATAGTTTTTTTCTGGAAGTATGAAAAAAAATCTAGAATTGATGAAATACCTTGAAAATTTGGGATTTACTTATACCTTATGAAGACATGTATGTACAACAAACTCATTAAGCTATTTTTTATTTTAAATATCAAATTAGTTGTTTTGTATAAGTCATATTAAATAAATTACATAAATTATAAATGGAAAATGTAGGGAACAATATAAAGATGAGGTATGATTGTTTGATTGTTGGAGAGAGAAAGAAAAAAAACAAAAATAAAAAGAGTGAACGAAGAGATGAGCTTGAAAAAAAAGAAGAAGAAATATGAACAAAAGAAAAAGATTATCTTCAAAATAAAATTTATTTAATACGAAATAAATTAGAAAAGTATTTAGTAATTTTATTTTAAAAAAGAGAGAGGAAAAGGTGCCTATTTAAAAAAAATGAAGCGGAAGTGTATATATGTGTTTAGAATTTAGGGTTTAAGTGTATATCATGAGCATTATATATTTATTAGAGATAAATTTTATAATAAAATTTAAAAAAAAAAAGAGTGACTTTAACTATGATTTTTTAAAATATTATATAAATATTAATGTAAAATACTTTTAAAAAAAGATATAAAGTAAAGACTATATATATTCGTCTCATGTTTAGTTGATCATTATCATAAGAATAATTACTTTTCATGGATTACTAAAATATATTTTTTTATTTTTTTAATATTATGAATTCGATTATTATTATGTTATGATTATTTATGATAAAATTATTTAAATTTAAATTTTATTATATTCTAAACTAAAAACTTATAAAATACCCCCTCCCCCTCTTTTCTAACACGTGGTAGGATGATAGCAAAAGCACTAAAAACGCCAAATAAGAAAATAAGATGCCATAATGGAGCTCGACTACTTGTTAAAAACTTCATCTCCAACATCGATCATAATCAATCGACAGTAACAGTTGATTTAAAAGTTTTAAAAATTCCACACAACTAAAAAAGGAATAAATGATTAGCCAAAAAAAGTTCTTTTAACCCCTCATTCAGTAATAAATTGTCTTGTAAGCTAATTTCGCTAGGTTTTGTAATAGAGTAAATAATCTTTGCAATGATAGCGTATTCTTTTTTATACCCTTGTACAAATACAACCTGTCAAATTATTTTCGGGGAAAGCTTTGTGTATTTTGCAAAAATAACCTTTTTTTTTATTATTTTTTTTTTTATAAAAAGAAACCAATTCTCAAGACATGCTTTAGATGTCATAAAAAGTGATCTGCATATCGTAAAGATATCGATGTGAGTCCAACCTAATGAGTTAATTCGCTAATTACATGTCTAAACTGAGTTAGGCTAGGAAAAAATAAAGCATATTAATTTTGGCTAATAAATTAATTCTAATTTGATTTGGTTAATCCATGAACCAAAAAGGTTTGAGCTTAACTATATTAAGTTGTCTCGTTTAACTTACAATAATTAAAAATATATAAAAAAATTATATAATATTTTATGTAATTATCATTTAAAATTTTGATTAATATTTTTTTTATATTTATATTTAAATCAATGATAAACTTGATTTCTTGATAGAAAAATTATAACTTTTTAATTTATTTATTAAAAACAAAAATATATAATTAAATTTTATTTTTCTAATTTTTTATTTTAAAAAATTTGATGAATCAATCCACTTAATTCACTAACCGTAATAGATCGAAGTTTGTTAGAATTTTTTTAACTCATAAAAAAGAGAATATAGGAGAATAGATTATATTGCGCATTTAACACCAACTTTAATGAATCGGTTTGATTCACTTTTACTCATCTAATTAATAGGAGTGACAGTTGAAAGATCACCATCTTTGTTAACTGTTATTTGGTCCTCTCTCTATTTTTTTTTTTTTACGTATAAGATTTATATATAAAAATTAAAAAAATATTAATATTTTAGTTTTTTAAAGTATTTATTATTTATTTTTCTGTTACATTCTTTAAGTAATTATAGAAGAAATAGGTACATTAAAAATGAATAAACATATTATTCAGTAAACACACATTAATTATCAAGAATAAAAATAAAAAAATATAATAAATAATTAATTTTAGTAAAATAATAATAAAAAAATAAAAAAATAATAATACTAAAACGATTATGAATAAAAACGAAAAGAATATTCGATTTCCATATTCTCGTGTTTCAGAAAACACTTCTGTTGAGATACCTAGATCAACAACAACAAAAACATTCTTAGCTATTCATTAATAGAGAACATTTACAGTTAATTCTTGCAACACTATTAAGGCGGCACTCAATAATTTGAGGTTGACACATTAATATCATCAGAACGAGCACACCTATACAACATAGTTTGGCGGTTCCGAAACATTTAGAAACCCTATTCATCCCTATGCTCCATATATACTTCTCAAATATCTTCCACATACGCAACTTCCAACTTTCATCATGAGACGTTTTTGAATTTTCTCACACACGCAAACACCAAAAATTCTTTGGCTCCATCTCCAAATTTCTCGCAGCCCAAAGACACTGCCAAAACCCTCCAATGCCCCACGTACCCCTCCTCTTCACTCTATATAATGCAAACCCTAATGCTCATATTCCATCGACCAAACTAGGCATAAACAAAGCCAAAGGAGACCCTGAATAATGGCAGTGAGTAGAGTGGAGTTGGTTGGTCTAGTGATGGCATGCATGCTCATGACATACTCATACTCTGAATCAACCTTGACATGTGATCAAGTGACCATATGGCTGAGTCCATGCATACCCTATGCAGTGATGGGAGGGAACGTGTCTGCTTTGTGCTGCCAAGGTGTTTACGATATCAACAAAGCATATAAGAATGGAGATGATCGAAGAGCTGCATGCCAATGCATCAAGGATAAGGCAGCATACATCCCTGGCATTAATTACAACCGTGTCAATAAAGTTGCTAGCAAATGTGGCACCAAGTGTCCCTACAAAGTCTACCCTACCACCAACTGCTCAGCGTAAGTGTGCCCTACACTCACTTCTACAGTAAAATTATACAACAATTTGTATAATATTATTTTCTTCTTATGGAGTATCATTCATTACATTTATTATGCATGATGAAAGATAAAAATAACAAAATAATAATTATTCTTTTAATTGTTATAATTTTATAAATTTTATTTTTTAGTCTCAATATTTAAAAATATTTCACTTTGTTTTTTTTTTAATCCTTATAATTTTATAAATTTTATCTTTTAATCTCCATGACAATAATAAACAGAGATTAAAATAAAAAAATAATATATAAGAACTAATTAAGATAAAATATTTTTTATTGAAAATATATAATAAAATGTTTAAAAAGCAAAGTTTAGGTAATTATAGAAACCAAAAAGTGATTAAATACGTACAGGAAGTATCATTAGTCTATTTCTTTTTTATTTAGTGGTTTTTTTTAATTTAATTATCCCAAAATTGGTCACCGAAAAAATGATATTCACACTGACTTTTGTGGATTTTGATGTGATGGTGCAGGGTCAAGTAAAGCAGCAAAGGGTGCAATTATCAGGTCTATGGTTCACTCGTAGTAGTGGAAAGATTATTCTATGAATATTGAAGATATAGTGGACATAATTAGAAGGAAATAAGTGTATTGATCGTGTTTAACGATCTTACCCATGTCTTGAACTATATATGTCAGCAATAAAGACACCCCTTTAATTAATTTATCATTTTCTCTCTTAAGGCTGTAGTGATGTGAAAATGAACATGGAAATAATATAGTGCAAAGAAAATATATAATTACGCTCACGTCAATCATCGGCACACACAAATTTTATATATGAATCGACTTTCATTTTTTTCAATTAATATATCATTTATGCAGCTGTCTGCCGCTGCCTCTGCATCGTGTTTTTATATATTATGGTACAACATTAAGATCGTGACAACATAATACTAATAGACACCCAAAGTTGGATCATTATTTAATGTTAAAAATTCGTTATACAGTAAATTCTGATGGGTGAATGTTGAGCATTTATAAAGAGAATAAAATTGGTGTATGCAAGTAATTCTCTTCCACCAAGTTGACCCATTTTAAGGAAAAAGTAATACAATTCAGTTAAGACTTCATACCTAAATTGAAATATACCCATTTTTAAGAATAAAGTTATATATACTTCCTATCAAGACTTCTTACACAAGTTAAAAATGGAACATCAAACCTTAGTTAAAAATTATAAGTATTCAACTACTTGCACTAATAACTTTTAGTCAATCTTGTATCATCATAAGCCACCTTAATAATTTTGAATTAATTATAATTTTTGTTAATTTTCTCATGGATGGTTTAAAATGTTTCTTTATTAATTCTAATGACATAAAAGAAAAAGATCACGACAATAATATAAATGAATCATGGTCCATGAATATTACAAAATACAACACGTTATAAATATACAAATGAAATCAAATAAATATTTCTTTATTTAATCATTGATTCGAATAAATTTGATTCCTTTAATTATTTTAAATTTTTAATTCAAATTACTACCATAAATAGCAATCTAATACCGAATTATTATTTATTAAATTTTATAATAAAGACTATATGTATAATAACTTTTAATACATTAGTATAAAATTCTTTACACTAAAGACTCATGAAAATTAAACTTTTTAATTAATACTAAAATAATGAGTAAACTTCTTTAATATAAATAAAATATAATACATTTATATATCATTAGTAAAGTAATATTTCATCAAGCTAGTTTTAAGAATTTTCAAAATTAAAAACCAAAAACGTTTATACTTTTATTTTCAATAAATAATTTTTTGAATACTTTTTAAATTTATATTTCACACATTTAGAAACCCGTGCGATGATTATCTAGTTAAAAGTATAAATTACAAATTTTTGCAAATGAAACATTATATGTGTGACTTACCAGTCCAATTGCATAAATTCGTCCAATGAATCAACCTCGCTCATATACAGAAGTTTAAGTAATCAAGTTAATGAAAACTTACACCTTTGTGGCCCAATCGCCCATACCAAGTTGCAAAAAATAGAAAAGAAAGTAAGACAAAAACACAGAAAATTCAAGTTGATGCTGGTGATTTTTGGAAATACGCCATCTATGACTTAACTACTAGATAAAAACATGTACCCGTTAGATTAAAAATACATGGCTATCATCATACTCGTAGCGTATCAAGGAATAACTGCATTTACAAAAGAAATGAAAAACATCATACAAAATTCAATGTTAATTAGTAGTAGTACAATTCAGACCTCGAAATTGCCATGATTTCTTTTCGTACCGAACATACCAATACCATATTAGGGGAACCTGAAATATAGACCTCAAGTTAATACACCTTTTCAGTAAGCTACATCTACATTACTTCTTCTCTACCATTATTTAAATGCTAATGCATTTTGTTCATCACGTTTTGAACAACGTTACCAAGTTCAATTAGTCAATCTATAAAACTCTCCACATATTAGCTTCCAATAATGAATGCAAGTAAAACAAATGCAATCCTCAGCTTGCCAAGATAGTCACATGCATTATAATATGTTCTCTAGTCTCTACTAGTGTCTTCTGTTTTTGTAGGACAGACACAAGGAATGACAGTGGCAAGTTGGCCACAATTGATTTTTCACCAGGTACTGAGATACTGAAGTTTTTTTCCTTCCATTTCTTAATTCATAAAGAAAGAAAATTAAAATCTCCTTGAGCTTTTAAGATGCAGAAGTCCATTGTAAGTTGAATATCATACAAGAAACATTACTCTATTGAATTATCATAAGCTAGTTTAAAACATGAATCAGGCAACCACAAAGCTTTCAGATATGTTTATGCTATATTCATCATCAAAACCTGCAATTACAAATCTAACCTTCAGCTGAGACTTGAAATCAGAACAGAGATTAATGATGCTTTTGAAAGGGCACTTATATAATGGGCTTTGGATACCAGTCGGTCCTTGCTAACTGTACTATTTGGATCATGTTTCAACAAAAAAAACGAGATTGCAAAGAGAGAACCTGATATCAAAATTGTCATTACCTGAAAGTAATACAAATTTTTGCAGATAAGCATACTGTAATGTTGTTTATCTCATAGGCCAACATGAATACACGATACTCAACAGACCATGAAGTATGAACCAGGATGAGAGGCAAAGAAAGAGCACAAAAATTTGAATACACTCGGTCATCCAGGATCACGAAACTACTAGTTTAAAAGAGATATCAATTTAAAATGCATTTTACCAACTTCCAATATTACACTTTTCATCACATTTAACAAGCTCTACATGCTATAGTATATAATTTGCCGGCACCATGGAGAAAGGCATATTAAAACTTGAGCATAACACCGTCAGAGTTTCATGGCATTACTGCTTGGTGATAGTGGTGTGGTGGCAGTATGGCATGATGGAAGTACCATGCTTGGATTGATGGATGGTTAGCTTTTTATTTTTTATTTTTTTGGTGTGTTAGGGGGGGGGGGGGGGTGGTTGGAGTTTGTCTCAAAATGTTTTAAAAAAACTAAACCATGTTCTGATTTGTTTGTTTAATGAGTGTTGCAGGGAAACTGAGAAGCAATCCCCATGCCTTCTCTGGCAACCCATTCTTCTGCAGCATCTCCCAAACTCGGCCATTTAGGTGTTGACTTCTCACATCTTGCTTCTCACCACCTCTCTGTTCTCACATCTCACTTCTCACCACCTCTCTGTTCTGAAATGAATCCACCCCCATCCATGACCCAACAACAAAAGCCACAGTTCCAAACAGTTGATTCTCTTCAACTATACAACCCACTTAATCCACCACAAGACCCAATTTACAAAACACTGTTAATCCTCACTCATTGTGAGTCCTGCCCAAGGGTTTCTTCAAGTCTCTCTAATTTTCTTTCCTTTTTAATTTGTAACTCATCAAACCTTAAGCTATTAACCCACTCACCAGCCTTAAATCCACCAGTGTCCAGTCTTCATAACATGCCCGAATTTAAGCTTTTTTCTGCTTGATTTATTTATGTAAAGCTTTGTGCATTTTTTTGGTGTACACGTTTGTGAAAGTCTTATTTATCTTGACATGCCAAAAAATGTTTTAATCATATTTATTATTCTTTATAGAATTTGTTACATGTTTATTATTACCTTCTATATTTTGCAGTTTATTAATATGGCTCCTATGAGTCCACCATTTTCAACAATGCCATCCACCAAATTCCATGGCAGATTTTTGGGTTGCTAACATTAGGCATTAATGCAACTTATTTAAACAATGCCCTCAGTCCAAATTATGAGTTCACCAGCACCAGGAGAACACACCCACTAGTCATTTTATGAAGTCTTGCTTACATCTATGTAAACTAATTAGATTCTTTATGATTGAGTGTTATTAAATATTCTTTAAATAGGCTAAGTTGCCAAAGTCTTTGTACTTTTTCAAATTACAATCACCTCGCTATAAGAAAAAAATCTTGAGCCTTTTTCTTCAGTTCATGAGGTGTAGGTTTCAGTTTCACAACTGGTGATAGCCCTCTCCCTTACCTGACAAAACACCCATTTCAGTTTAGTTCTAACAAAACAACACCTATATCAATCATGTCTTTTAACAGCCTTTAAAATCCACAATAAAAAGTTTCGAACTTCCAATTCCATCAAACCTCTATAAGCCAAGGGTTTAGGCAAAACAAATATGACCATATCTTTAATGTGGACAGCATACAGGCTAAATTCAATAGAAAAAAAAGGACAGAATCATAAAAATACTATATTGACTAAATTCTGTAATGATGAATACAGCCATAAATCTCAAAACAAAAAGAATCAAGCAAGAAAAAAAAATGCACATATTAAAATGAATATCAAACCAATTAACCAATAGAAATATAATTTAGAGGAAAAATGCAAGGAAAAATACCTCCCAAGATATTTACACATGACTGTTCACCGTATCATGTTTCTCCACTTGTCCTTTAGATCAACCTTAAAAAAAATTTTAAAAAATGAGTTATATTACAGGTATAAGTCCGGAAAGAAACATGGAAAAGCATTATGGTGCATAGATTGCATACTCCACTTCTATTTTCAAATACGTTACTGTAAAAACTTCGGATTGTCGCCCAGTTTCCTTCTCCAAACCTGTGTGCAAAATATGGAGAATGAGAACATGAAATCATAAGCACAAAACTGTTACTAAATTGATTAGCTTTCAATTGCATGTATAACTTATAGCTATGACAGTTCACTAGGAAAATTATGGTTTGACTAGTTTAGAACAAGCACATACATTTGTACACCGGCCCTTAGTGTTTCCTCTTCTAACGAAGACCATTTCCTTTTCCTCCTCCTTGTCTGTCTTGCTTGTGATGAGTTATCTGTTGAATCCTCCCACTTCAAAAAAGAAGGAAATAAGTAATATGCTAATGCAAAAATCAAAATTGTACACAAGTACAAAGTTTCCACAAGAAGAAAAAGAATCCATCAGAAAAGACTTTTAACCATCTAATTGATCAACATTGTCTTTGTGGGTCTGCATGTCGAATCCACAGGCACTGGATCAAGTGGCAGTAAGGTTTTAAATTGTGATTACCAACATTGAGGTATATTTAAATAATAAATGGGTTTTTTATAGAACTTCCTCCAGCAGACAGAAAGCATTTTTGCATGAAAAAATTAATCTAGACCAAAATACCATTATTTAGATAAAAACCTTGGGACAATTGCTAAAAGTTAAAAATAAGGAATCTGCCCTGGATTAAAACAGATAATAACAAACATGATTACCTCATAGGTACGTGCAGTTCTATTCCGTTCCATTATGTTAGGCTGATGAACATTACTACAAGGATCGGGAGACTTCTTAACAAGATTGGCATCTTTAGGCTGAAAAAGTACAATACTTCTGCAAACATCTGGATCTGGTACATCTACATCTTCACTCTGGTTTTCAATAGGTGGTTCAATATTCGTATCTCTTGTTGCAGATTTCGATCTTATAACTTCAGATTTATGCAATGCATCAGGAAGAGGATCCTCGACCAATGCTTGTAACTCCAAAGAACTTGATTTAAGGGATTCCCGAACTTTACTAGCTTCGGCACTAGGTACAGGATCATGTTTGCTCTTCCATTTTGCTGGCTCCACTTCCTCAGGATCAGATATTTTAACTCCCCTATTACATGTACGAAGTGCAGAGTGCTTGTGTTTAAGCTGAGATTTCCGTTTCTGAGTTTCTATTGGGGACATGCGTACAACTAAAAAAATGTAAATAACAGTCAAACAGGTGTAAAATAGCAATCGTCAAACAGTATTGTGAATTTTTTCATTGAATTTTATTTCAAATAATGAATGACCTAGTCTGCGCTTGTCTAGTTGTTTGAGCATCCATTCCACACATTCCAAAAAACCAAACTTGACTCTATTCATTTGATGGATTCAAGTTGAATGGAGAGTTAAGAGTTTTTACATACACCTCTGTTCATTTTAACAAAAGTATAACATTTTTCTATTGTTTAAGCTGAACTTAATTGACAAAGTCCTGCAGTGAGTGGGTACTCGGGAAGTAAGGAAAAACAAATCACTACTTGGTTACACTTGACCATAACAACACTGGTACAGACAACATATAAACAAAATAATGAAAACACTTCTTGTGCCCATTCATATCACAGTTGATACTTAATAACACAAACAATCAAACTACAAATTGTCTTCCTTCCATACACACAGAGACTACCTTATAATTTCCAGGGTACTAGAAAAAATACTCATAAGAAAAATGCCGGCTACACTCACTCTAACACTCTCTTGCCAACACTCACTCTAGTATTGGTTGAAAATCACAAATGTTAGTGAGTCCTACCACTAAATCAGGAGAGAAGCTTATTAAATGAGATGCAAAACCCACACAATTTATGAATTCCAACCAATAAAAAGGAGAGTATTAGAAAGAGATTGTTAGGAGTGTTGGCTAGCACTCCTCTTCATGTATTCAGTCAGACCGGGAGGAATAACAAAAAGAGCACATATACATTTCATGAACAAACTAAGCAACACTACTTCCACCACTTCTAGTAGCTATCACACCTTGACAACATTAAACAAACATTAGTTCATTCAAAGTTTCAAATGAAAAGAAAACCCTTCAATTCGAAATTCACAATTCATAACAACAACAGTAAAAAGCACCTTTACCTCTCTGGGGAGGCAAGTCACCCCCACCCACTTCCTCATTTCCATCACGCGTTGCCAAATTCTTCATGCATGCATCACCATCATCATCATCATAATCAGAACGCTCTTTCTCCTTCGCCGAATTCTCCAACCCTTCTTGACCCTTGGCATTCGACATCGATTCCAGAAACGAAGGACCCATCGCTTCCCACGCTTCCTTCAAATACGCCCCCACCTCATCAAACGCTTCCTTCCGACTATTCAGCCCCGCGAGCCTCTCGCGAACCCTAGGGTCCCAAACCGCGGCCTCCACGTCGTCGCGCCACCGCGCCAACTCGCCGGAGGAGGCGATCCCGCTGCGGCGCGCCTCCAGCGCCGCCACGCGGCCGCGCCAGATGCGGTCGACGGCGGCGGAGTACTCGGCGGAGGGGGCGTCGGGGACGGCGGCGAGGTACTTGACGGTGCACTCGACGGCGACGGCGCGGTAGGCGCGGCGGAGGGAGGCGGCGGAGGCGTCGTTGGAGTGGGGCTCGAGGAGCTCGAGGATGTGGAGGGCGGTGTCGGGGAGGGAGGCGTGGAGGAGGAGGGTGTGGAGGGTGCGGAGGAGGAGGGTGTGCTTGAGGCGGAGATCGGCGCCGGAGAGAGGGAGTGAGGTTAGGGCTTTCTGGATGAGGGAATCGGGGACGGAGCTGCGGAGGAGGAATTCGAGGACCCACCGGGAAATGTCGCTGTCCATTTCAAAGATGGGGGGTTTCGGACTGGAGAGGAACACATTACACAACGACAAATAATACTTTTCTTTTTAGTTATTCACTTTTTTTTTATTATATTGTAATTGACTGTTTATTTTAGGATGGTAAAACAGGTATAAAATAAATTTTATTTTTATTTTATTGAATTAAATATATTTCATAAATTTCTTTTAAATTAGGGATTTTGATGACTATTTTGAAGGATCTAATTCACCTAAATTAAAAAAAATGAAAATAAATATTTTAAAAATAAAAAAAATTAGTTTTTATAATTTTATTTATTTTACTTACTTTATACTTTATTTTTTTTATCATTTTTAATCTTTAGAATTTAAGATAGATTTTTTTAGTTTTTATATTTTTAATTTTTTAATTTTTTTAGTTCCTATTATTAATTTTTTTTATAGCATTATTTGTTTTGTGTCAACGTGATAGATGTTTTTAATTTTATAAAAGTAAAAAAAATATTTCAACCATGAATGTGTAAGTTAAGGGTATAAAAGATACACAAAACGTAAAATTAAAAAAAAAAAGTAAATTTGACATCGTTGCAAAAAATTAATTATAAAGACTAAAAGGATTAAAAACAACAAATATAAGACTAAAAAATATATTTTAAACTATAAACACTATAAATGATTAAAAAAGATAAATATAAAAACTAAAAATATTTAATAAATATAAGCATTAATACTATATTAAAAAAATATTTGTTTAGTTAAGTGTCTCTAAAAAAATATTATATCAAGAACATTAAATATTAAATACTATATATCTTAATACTTATATTTACTTTATTTAACTTATATATTATTTTTAATTTAATTATTTTAAAATATTACAAAAATTATCATATAATAATAAAAAACTTATCAATTATCACTAAAAAATACTTATACTTATAATATAAATATAATATATGTTTATATATTGTTAAAAATTATAAATATAAATTATATAGCGTAATATATGTTTTTAAAATTTAAAATTAACATTAAAATTGTGTCAATATTAAATATATCTATATTTACATATATTATATTTATAATAACACTTTATATGTAAATATATATATATATATATATATATATATATATATAATATTTGAATTTATTAAGAAAGTAACATAATGAAAGATAATGGTATAACACTAACATCTTCTTGAGTGTAGAAGTTTAGTTTGTATAGAAGACGTTTTTGGTAATAATTTGTTTTTTTTTATTGCAAACAAACATAATTTTAACCAAAAGTTTTAAAAAAAATGTAAAATATTATATTTTAGAATCCTTCGAGAGACGAAAATGTAATTTTCAACGTAAGAAGATATGACAGCATGTATATCTTAAGGAGAACATTATAATTTTCTTTTAATTTTATGTTACCTTTAAAGATAACAAAAGAGGTTGAATTACATGTGATGTGACAACCTTATATAAATTACCTATTTTCTTAAAGCACTGTGTTTTCTTATACTAATTTCAACGTACTTGTTCATTTGGATTTAGAAAAGTAATTTTACTAAGTGAATATTATAGATTTTTTAATATTCTCATAAATTCTCTAAAAAAAAAAGCTATTTTTTACGCTTATGTTTAAATAATTTTCTCGTATGATAAAAAATTACCCCTTTTTCTTTATTGGCAGCAAAAAGTTAACCTTTTAAAATTTGTTAAGTCATTAGGATTGGATAATATTGAAGGATCTAGATATTTTAACAAATATCATAAATTCATGCATTTATACATTCATTATATATGTTAAGAATGAAAAAAAATGTTTTAGAATATGTAACGTGAAATATTCCTAAGCAAAATTTTACCTTTTATAATGATCTTATTCGGTTTATGTAAAATTACATTGTGCGAAAGAATACACGTACGTAGCCTCATAATTTGTTTTTGAATTTATCACATAATTTATTAATTTCTTCTTTAGTAATCTACTATAATTAGATATATATGATACGAAGAATCTTATATATTAGTACTAACCATTAATAGGCTATTAAAAACTAGAATCTATCTTTTTTATACTTACGACACGTCGAACTTAGAACTATACATACTACTCTAATTTTTTGTCCCTAAATTAATTTTAATGGTTCAAACTAGAATCTATTTATGTATATGCATCATGAAATTTAAGATAAATGATAGTAATATGTTAATCTTTGACATACTGTTTTAAAGACATTATTTTTAATTGGTTAAAATTCATTAAAAAATATATAATTTATTTTAATTAATAAAAATAAGTGTAATAAGAGAAATATTCACTAACACACTCTTCGAATGATGAGAATATTTTTTAATTATATACACCCTTCTAGGACTAACTAAATTTAAGTAATTTACTTACTCATAGATGTTGTAAATTTTAGAATTTAAATGTGTGATTCTTTGTATCTTTCATATATGGAACACATTTAAAGTGACATTTTAATGTCCAAAACCAGTTGGCATTTGTCACACAAATTCGATTACTATCAACAAAGGTTTGCCGGAAAATCAGACCACTAGTGAATCAAATTGAACTATATAAAGACATTGTTGGTGGCGATAGAAACCACACCAAAAAACTCTTTTCAATTTTCTTTTCGTTTCTCTCTTTTTTTATTCACTGTCATGACTAGAAAAAAAGTAAAACTCTCATTCATCGCCAATGATTCTGCAAGGAAGGCAACATACAAAAAAAGGAAAAAGTCATTGTTGAAGAAGGTTGAGGAACTTAGCACTCTATGTGGCATTGAAGCATGTGCTATAGTTTATAGCCCCGATGATCCTCTACCACAGGTTTGGCCTTCTGATAACGGTGTTGAAAGGGTGGTGGAAAGATTCAGGATTATGCCTGAGTTGGAGCAAAGCAAGAAGATGGCGAACCAAGAGAGTTTCATTGGACAAAGGATCTTGAAGAGTAAGGACCAAGTAATGAAACTTATGAAGGACAATAGGGAGAAGGAGATGACCATGTTCATGTTTCGTTGTCTTACTGTAGGGAGGGTTCTTCCTGATAATAACATGACTACTAGTGATTTAAGTGATCTTTCATCGATGATCGAACAAAACTTGAGGGACATTAATAAAAGGTTGGAAACTCTAAGTGCTAATGAGATGACAACAAACCAACCTCAGGTGCAAACTCCAGCATTGGCTGTACCAAAGACTAAAGAAACAACATTGGTGAATTCTGGCTATGGGTTGGATATGAATGCTAACCCCGTGCCAAGGCAAATGTTTATGGACTTGCTTAATGGCAATGGAAATCAGGCAATAATGCCTCATTTTGGAGATGCTGATCTTCAACTTCAAACTAGTTTTTGGCCTAACCTATTACCTTGAAAGATGTTTGTGCTTGTTATCATCCCTTGGGAGATTATTGTTATTTTTTTTTTCTCTCTCTTCATATTTCATGAATAACTAGTTTTCATATTTCATGAAAAAAAAGAAAAAAAGAGAAGTTCAAGTTACTTATCTCTTAAATCTATTTTTCATCATAATTTTTTTTAACACCTCTTATTCCTATTACTTTTTCTTATTAAAAAAGTAATGAAAATGAAAAATAATATTAAATAACATGTTACTTTACCTCATTTTTTTCTTCTTTTTTTTTAGCTTCTAATTGCATTGATTCTCTCTTTTGCATCTTATTTCTATTCATCGCATATTTAATAAGAAAAGTAAAATTTTGACAAAAAAAAAAACATAAAAATAAGACAAAACAATAGTGAATATCATGTTAATAGTTTGAAGCTTTAATAGATATTTTCTATATAATTTTATTTGTATTTTATTTAGGGATGACAAAATGAATTTTCAGCCTGAACCCATTTAGGCTGGCCTCACCATTGACCTACCAAAAAGAGTCAGGAACTAGCCTATCAAGTGAAAATTATAGGCATGTCTTGGCCTGGGTACCAAAAAAATTTAAAAAAAAAATTAACATATTTATTTTGGCCACCTCTTTCAATATATTTTTTTTCTTAGTATCTAAATGACCCAATAAATTAGTGTACCTAAATAATAAAATAAATATTAAATTACATCATATTTGATTTGATTTGCTACGTATCAAATATCAAATTTGCTACATAATAAAATAGATATATAATTATAACAATAATAACTCTTCCAACAAATATGTAGCACAAACAATCTCAAATTACATATAATAAAATAAATTAATTGTATAACATATTTGTTACACAACAAATTACAAATTATTCACATAATAAATCTCATGTAACTTATTTAAACTTAACATTAAAAATAAGATAATAATAATAAAATTAGGTGGGTCGACAGGTTTACCCACCTCAACATGACAAAGTGGGCTAGATGGAATTAGATATCCAACTCATTCTGTGAGTGACAATTCATTTTACCATCCCTAATTTTATTGATAAAATATATTTGGAAGCATTTATAATTTTAGTTTTTAATTAATTTCAAACTCTTGTATCGTTTAGTTTATAGATCAATTATTTTAATTACATATTTTTAGTTTCAATTGATATATTTTTTATAATGTGTATACTACTAATATTTTTGTGCTGTATTTTAGTATAATGATTAAAATATCTTAAAATAGTGCATTGGTTAAATTAAAATATCTTAAAATACAATATAAAAAATAAGAAAATAATAATATAACTAGTGCATTGGTTAAAATAAAAAATATTCTATAAAAGATATTCAAACTATAATTGAAAAATTAATAAAATACACCTATTATTTATCAATGTCAATATCTTAAAGTATAATGCTGAAATAATAAAATAAATGTTGTAAATAGTATAATATAGTTAAAATAAACAATGTAGTATAAAAATAATAAAAGTAATATTAAATATAAATAAAATAAATTTATTATCTATCATTATCAATATCTTATATAATAAAAAGATAAAAACAAGAAAATCCCTTCTTGTGTAAAAAAAAAAAAAAAAAATCATTCTTATCATGTTTCTCATACATACAAACAAGCAAAGATGTAACTCTCAAATTTGATTATGCCTAAGATATAAATCTTTAAGATTATACAAGGGGACCTTTCCTAGTTATTATATTCCATTTTATGCACATCACAAACATTTATGCTAATAATGTATGTCACATAAATCCTTATATATGCTTAATTCATATCATATGTATTCATCATCACAAGTTTACATTATGTATCACATTCATGTCATATCACGGCTAGGTAATCATGTTTAGACTTTATTTCGGTTAAGTCTCGATTTAGACTTCATGCATAACCATCGTATGATCCACGCATGAACACCTCATACATCATCATTAACCAACCTCAAAAGATGATCACAAGGTTAAATTATACTATTAAGTTACACATAATTCATTACTCAATTAGCATACTATATTCTTTAACTAACAAAGGTTATTAAATTGATTAAGTACTCCAAACACATCATTAAATACATAAAACATGTAATTCAATGCATGCAGGGTGGCATCTGGCATCGGGTACCATATGCATCGATATAACTCACAAAAAGAGTCTACGTTACTCTCTAAAATGACTACGTCTGATATGACTACACTCATGATCGTCAAGATTGCACCAAGGAGCCCCTAATAAGACTCCTATGCTCAACATGGACCATCCCACACTTGATGTATGTGCCATAGGGAGTAGCCAATGCTCTTTATTACTCCCACACCTGACACCATGCCAGAAACTATTCCTCTATAGAAAGTGCAAAAAATTGCACAAGACATATACAAAAACCCAAATCATGAGACCCAATTGGTAAAAATGCACATAAAGCCCAATTCTACACAAATAAGCCATCAATTAAACATCCTTACATCCAAAGTATCACTATAACTTACTAAATCATTTTACTCTATACATTAGGGTTTTTATATGAACTACAAACACTTATAAATTCATGGTTAAAACAATTAACAGGAAATCAATTATACATATATTGATCTCAATCATCATAAATAAGACATATAAGAAAAGTACAAAACACAAATTCACAAATTATAAGATAAAATTGAGATTTTTTCTTCACATCATAGATGAACAGATAAGAGATTGAGAGTTAATCTCTCTATATGTAGGTATTCCACATTATAATGAGACTACTCCACTACAAGAAAATGACGATTTTGCGACGGTTATATGGCCTACATTGCGACGGTTAGAACTGCCGCAAAGACAACATTGCGACGGTTTGGAAACCGTCGCAAAATTGTCCGTCACAAGGCAATTTTGCGACGGTTAATAGAACTGTTGCACAAACCGTCGCAAAATTGGAATTGCGATCACTGAAGCACCCAACGCACTAATTGCCTCTATATTAACATTGCGACCCTTTCATCAACTGTCGCACCAACTGCCTCTAAATTAATATTACGACCCTTTTTTTACCCGTCGGAAATTATAATTTTTTTTTAATTTTAATAAATTTATTAATGTAACAATCCTCATATTTGGCCTCTCAAGGGTTTTATTTCACGATATTTCACTGTTTAACGTGTTTTATCCTTACTTGTGCAATTTCTAGGAAACTTCCGAGAAGCTCACCCATCCTTGTACTACTTCAGGTCAAACACGCTTAACTGTGAAGTTCTAATGAGTAAGCTACCGAAATGTATATGTATGTTGTCAGTATAACTTGTACAAATTAATTCATTTAAGTCATCCTCAAATATACAATCTCATATTTGTACTATAATAATAATATATAATAATTTTATATTACGAATAATAATAATAATAATATATTTAGTTATTATTTATTTATATGTACTTACTTTTATAATTAACATCTACTTATTTCTATTTAAAATAATAATTTAAATTATTTAATTTTATAATTTATAATGATAATATAATTTATAAAATTATAAATATTTATTTATTACATACTTATAAATTAAATTATAATATTTTAAATAAATTATTAATTAATTTAATATATTTATTTACCTTAAATCAAACATATAAAATTCAAAAAAATGTATTTATCCTTGTTTTATTTTCTAATTATCAACTATTAATAAAATACTAACTTAAAATCTTATCTAATTATATATAATATTCTCATATCAAATTTAAAACCAGATATTAGTTATACAAAAATATTAAGATCATATAGTAAATTGTCAATAAGATTTTAGTTAAATAATTTAAAATAATTAATGTTTCAATTATATTGTTAATTAGCAAATAATTTATTCCAAAACTAATTAATTTTTTTATATTATAATTATTAGTAAAATTTAATAACTTTTAAATTAACAATTAATTGGATCGATGAAATTCAACACACACCATGAGTTATTGAGCGGAATAACTTTACCAAGAGTTATTTTGTAAGTTATCTTAAATTAAACATATAAAATTCAAAAAATGTATTTATTCTTGTTTTATTTTTTAATTATCAACCTTTAATAAAATACTAACTTAAAATCTTATCTAATTATATCATAATATTTTCATATCAAATTTAAAACCAGTTCTTACATTTTCGACAAATATAAATTTTTCTGAAATATTTCATCAATAATATAGCTTTTCCTACAAAAATTTTCTCATCGAAAATATAAATTTTCCGACAGATTTAATTTTGTTTTATAATAAATCATCTTCAATTAATATAACATTTTGTATATATGATTTAAGAGTAAAAGATACGGTTGAATTTACAAAATTTACATTTAATATAAAGTTATTGAGGGGTGTAACACTTAGTAAAATTTACACCGATGTAATTATAAACCCCCTTATATATATATATATATTGTTATCTCGTTTGGCAGGTGTACCAAATCGTATAAGTAATTCAATGAAAGTATGAGTATCGTCTCCCAAGGAACTTGCGTAACACTTTGCAATTTCACTTGTTATACTAACTAAGCTACCAAAAAGCTATAAGAGTTTGATTTGCTATAGTAAATAATGTAAACAAGCAATAACAATTCTTTTTGGTATTTTGGTAAACACTTAGAGTAAAAAACTTGATTCTAATGCAATATTAATATATTGTTGGGGTTTGACTTCACTAAACCTTCCTCTCATGCTTATCACTAAGTTCACAATAGTTATTATTCAGAATTTATCAATCACTCTCAAAAGTAACCAACCCTAATCTCTTACAAGTTGGCATCTAAGTTGTTAACTTAAACTATCAATCTCTTGCATAGTTTAACCAAGAAACCAGCTTTAAAAACAAGAGCTTAAGAAAGACCAATGGCATTTACTCTATCTCTAGCAATAAGCACCATTAGCTGCTCTATTTCAAGTCAAAGGTTTAAAATCATTTCTCAATCTCTTAAAAACCTTAAGTTCAAGTTAAGGGTGATCAAGCCATAACAAGCATTATGCACAGAAAAAGAGCAATAAAACTGAATAACAACTTAGATTGATAGCTTAGAGTTTATACATGAGAATGAGTTTAGTTACATCAAACCCCAACAAGGGTGAGTTTAGCTACACATAAACATGTAGAACTCTACAAATGATGAAGAAAGGAAGAAGCTTGATCTTGAAGGTTCCAGAGCTCTCCAGCCGCCACACACACTCCAAGAATGATCCTCCTTGCTTCTCTCCTCGAAAATCCCACTTTTAGGTCATAAAAGCTTTTGTCTTATGTGAATAATGACATGTCAGCACAATCCACGCTAAGCGTGAGAAGCCACGCTAAGCTTGAGGATAGGTCTGGAGTGAAATGAGGTTCTGGGACTCCCACGCTCAGCCTTAGTTCTATGCTCAGCGTGGGGATCAAAATTCTGTTTCAGGGATTCTGATGGAGGACCATCCAAGGAAGAGGAATACATGAAGGCCATTGGACCTTTGACAAGGTCCATGGTAAGGAAGCTAGAAGAGACATCTAAGGAGGAGGTGCTTCTTAGACCCTTGCTCACCATGAGCATTGTGTACTTTTCTCCTTAGTAGTATCTTGAGTAGTCCCATTGTATATATTGTATATAGTAGACTTTGTATAGGATTGTTTTGCCTTTGTATTTTGGAGGCACCTTTTTTTCTTGTTAGAAGTAGGCATAGGAGTGGCATTAGTAGACTAAAGTGTGCTCCTAGCATTTTAGCCAAATGTGGTCTTAGGATAAAGGTTTTACATATTGGACTCATTTAACTCCTAATTTTTCATAGATTTGATTTAGCTAGGTTCCATTCACATTGAATGAACCTAACTAAACCAAATGAACCATTTTCAAACCGGGTGGAGTTAAATGAAACCAATCAAAACCGTCCACACCTTTGTGTTCACACCTTGTGTTCACATTGGTGCACACTTGGCCAAATGCTTGGACCTCTTTTCTCTCCTACACAAGGGCGATTTAGGAAGGCTCAACCATGGTTCTTAGTGAACCATGGTCTAGCCTTTTCTTGCTCCCTAAGTTGGACGGACCCAACCATGGTTCCTAGTGAACCATGGTCTAGTCTAGCTTAACCCCTAGGTGGCCACGCCTATATAGCCTCAAATTTTCACTTGTATAACACTTTTGGCATTAATGAGAATTGAGTATTCAAATTAGAGATCAGATTTCTCTCCTCCCAAAGGTCCTAAACCCCTTTGTGCAAAACCAATCTCTTATCACTTTTCCAAAGACAAGTGTGGCGGGTTGAAGAATGCTTATCCCTTCACCAAGAGTGGCGCATTCTTGAGAGGCTTTTCCACCATCTTAAGGTGGCCGTGAGGTTCCTCCCTCCATTGGAGCCTTACACAAGCATTGGAAGGATTCTAGGAGCCAAAGATCTAGGGAAAGACTTGAAGGAAGCTACATCAATCCGGCCTCCTCCAAAGTTCTTCCATCATTTGGTATCAAGAGCTAGGTCTCCAAGTAATCCGAATTCCCTTGCTTCTTTGTTTTCTTTTTGTGAATCTTGCATAATCTTGCTTGAGTCTTGTTCTGTTCTCCTTGTCTTCTTTTCCTTTTCTTTGAGTCTTGGTATGTGCCTTGAGTGATTCTTGTGTCACACTTATAAATCTATAGAACTCACTCACATTGTCTTGCCTTTCTTGATTCATTTTTGCTAATCCTTGTGAATCAATCTTGGTATGTGCTGTAGGTAATCTTTGTGTATCTTTCTCTATGATTTAGGATTGTCTTTATTTTCTTTTGTGTCCCTACAAGTTTCGGTCCAAAAAGAACTCCAAGAAAGAATCAAGAAAACAAATCTTTTACATTTCTTAAACTACTAGTTTTGTCTTAGAGTCATGTGTAGTTGCTTTGCTTGTCATTAAATCCGTGTAGTCCCTTTTTCTTTTTGAATCTTGAAATATTAATCTCTGAACTTGAAGTTGTGTCATTGCTGGTTGCATGTTAAAATCATTCTTAGAGTGCTCACAAATTAATGCCTATGCATGTTATTAGACCTAACATGTTCTAGAGTCATTTTGTGAAATTCTTTGCTATTAGTTTCATAGCAATTGTTGACCAGCAATTCTTTTGTGTGTCTTGTGCTTGCTTTGATTAAAGAAAACAGAGAAAGAAGTGCCTAGAAAACGTTCTTTAAGTGTGCTAAAAGAAGTGACAAAATGGAACAAAACTAGTACTAAAAAGTGCTGAAAATTTTGCCTAAGTGCACTTGGAATTTCTCCTCTTCTTTCTCTTCTTTTCTCCACCACTTGGAAACCTTTGAATTTGTGATTGGCCTCTGTTTAAAGTGCTTAACATTCTGTGTTTAAAGAAAAAAAAAAAAAAAAGAGAATTCAAAAAGAAAGGAACAAGAAAAGAAAACAAAAGAAACAAAAGAGCATAGAAAGATTCAAGTTGAAAAATTAGCAATTTGTAGCACTTGGCCTATTGTTTTTTGTGCGAATTTTTGTATGTGGTTTCCTCACTGTCCAGTGGCTGAAAAGAGTTTTAAAAATCATCTTAGCATTGCACAAATTTTGTTTTTGGTTTTTGTAATCAAATCTAGTGCCATTCTTAGGAAAATCTTTTGAGTGCTAGCTTTGAAATTAGTCTTAATTGTTGCTTTGTGTCTTTTTGGCTCTCTTTGTTTGTCTCATCAATTTCCATTAGAGTTTTGCCCTTCCCAAATTGTGCTTTTCAGTTTTACTTCTTTGGCCTCTTTCCTCTCTTGTTTTGCTTGCTAAGCTTGGTGAAGTTATAGGCCTTGTTCAAGTCATTACACTTGGAAGGAAGGTATAATTGAGGCATGTGGTTGACCTCAAAGGAGTTTAGCCTTGAAGGAGGATTGAGGTACATAATTGCTGAGTGAAACACATTAAGAGAGGCTGACTTGTTTGCTCCTTGTGCAGCCAAAATTTGCTTTGAATTTGTAGGTGAAAATTGGTGGCAATTGGTGGCGGCCTTGGTGTAGATTGGTGGCGGTTTTGGTGTATCTTTGTGGCGGCCTTGGTGGAACCTTGTGGCTGTTTGTAAGACCTTGAAGAGGACTTGGTTCCAGCCAATTTGGGGCGTTTCCCTGGGGTTCAAAACTGCACCAAACTGTCCCAGCTGCCTTGGTGGAAGATAGGCCAAGAAGAACCATTGTTTTGTATTGACTATTTGAGTTGTAACTTCATAATTTTGTTGAATAGTTTTGTGTGATTTCTCTTGTATTCAACTTGCATTTAGGGGTGGCTGTTTGGACATTAAGTAAGCTCCACCACCTCCTAAATAGTCCTACTTAATTTCTATTAGCCTCGATTAGTGCTTGTGGAAGGGTCCCCAAAGGCTTTAAGTGCCACCTTGGGCTTCCACTAGGAACCGGCTAGATTTAGTTTTAGCTTTCATAAACCGGATTTCTAGGTTGGTGAAAGTGTCCCAAAAAGCCTTAGGTGCTACTTGGACTTTCACCTTAGGATAAGCGACTAGTATATGCTTTATTTGCTTTCATTTTAATTGTTTAGCTCCTAGGTTCGTTTAGAAGGCTTCTATTGCCTACTAGGGGTTTCGTGCACACACACACACTACTTTACTTGTCTTGTGTGGAACTTTGTTTTGTAAGAAAAGTACAAAGGGGTTTAGTAATTTCCACTTGAAGAGGCTTGGTTATTAAGTGGCTCCTTGTAGCTCACCTCCCTTGATAGTGCAACTTGTATACTTAGACCTCTAAGTACTTAGTACTACACCAAACAAGCTTTTGTGAAAACTTTTATCACTCACTTTGCAATTTTCAAAGACTTGTGAAAACCTTTTACCTTGCAAAAATGAGTGATCATTCTCATAATAGTAGTGTGCATGGTCATCACTCCCCTAAGAGCCATAAGAGTACTAAGGAAGAACTAAGGGAACTTAAGGAATACATTAGAAAAAAAGAACTAGAAAATGAAAAAAACAATGAAACAATTAGAGAGTTGTTAAATAAACTTGTTGTGGGTGAGACTAGCAAACCCCACGGCCATGAGGGTCATGGACCTTCTAGGTCCAAAGGCTATCACTCGCACACACATTCACTAACAAGTGAAGGGTTGCATAGTAGTCATCATGATGATGGTTACTACCAAAGACCCCCTAGGCACCATAGGCCTAGGCATGAAACAACTCCTAAAGAACCTAGGTTTGACCTTCCTCCCTTCCATGGCAAGGATAGTGTGGATGACTATTTAGATTGGGAGATGAAGGTTGAACAACTCTTCACTTGCCACAATGTAGGTGAAGACCGAAAGGTTCCCATGGCTACTCTTAGCTTTCAAGGGTATGCCATGTATTGGTGGACTTCCCTAGTTAGAGAAAAACAAATTCATCATGAGCCTCCAATCCAATATTGGAATGAGCTAAGGAGTGCCTTGAGGAGAAGGCACATTCCTCCATACTTTGAGAGGGAGTTAATGGACAAGCTCCAAAGACTCCAACAAAGAAATTTGAGTGTTGAGGAATATAGGCAACAAATGGAGTTGCTTATGATGAGAGCGGGAATTAGGGAGGAAGAAAGAACCACCATAGCTAGGTTTCAAAGTGGCTTAAACCTAGAGATTAGGGATAAAGTTGAGCTATTGCCCTATAGAGACCTAAATGAACTAGTTCAACTTTGTGTGAGGGTAGAACAACAATTAAAAAGAAAACCTAGTTTTAGGAAGGAAACTACCCCCTACCCTAAGAAAGACTTCAAGAAGGAGGGTACCCCCTCCTATTCAAAGGATAAGTCACTAAAAGAGAAACCTAAGGAAAGACCTTCCCATGATACTAGGACTAGCTCCATAAAATGTTTTAAGTGCTTAGGAAGGGGACACATAGCTTCCCAATGCCCTACAAAAAAAACCATGATCATTAGGGGCAATGAGATCCTAAGTGAGGAGAGCACTTCATCTTCTTCATCCTCCTCAAGTGAAGAAGACGAAAGCCATAGTTCTAGTGAGGAAGCACCATGTGAGGGTGATCTATTAATTGCCCATAGATTGTTGACTAACCAACTTAAGGAACAAGACCAATCACAACGAGAGAATCTCTTTCATTCTAGATGCAAGATTTTCAAGAAAACATGTTCTCTCATTGTTGATAGTGGCTCTTGTAACAATTTTGTAAGCCAAAGGTTAGTTGATAAGCTTAACTTGACTACTATAGCCCATCCTAAATCTTACAAACTTCAGTGGCTTAATGAGGATGGACCTATAGAAGTCAAAGATCAAGTAAATGTGCCCTTTTCCATTGGGAAGTACAAAGATGAAATTTTATGTGATATCATTCCCATGGATGCAAGTCATATTTTACTTGGTAGACCGTGGCAACATGATAGACAAGCCATCCATGATGGTGTCACCAATAAGATCCGCCTAGTCCATCTAGGTAAAAAGCATACCTTGATCCCTCTTACACCTTCCCAAGTGTTAGAAGATCAAGTGGCCATGAAAAAGAAAATTGTGGAAGAAAAAAAAAGAGAGAGAAAAAAAACCTCTTAAGTTGTGAAAAAGAGGAAGAGAAGGTTATAGAGTTGGAAGGAAGTGTCCCTTCCAAGGTAGTTGTTCCTAGGAGTCAATTTTCTATAAATCATTCCATTAAACAATGTCTCCTAGTTGATCAACCTCTTTTCCTTCTCTATGCTAAAGAGACACTTGCTGCCACAAATCTTGGATTTGAGTCTCTACCAAAGGGGGTTCAAAACCTTTTAAAGGAATTTGATGACCTATTTCCCAAAGAAGTTCCAAGTGGGCTTCCTCCTTTAAGGGGAATAGAACATCAAATTGATTTGGTTCCCGGGGCAAGCCTACCCAATAGGCCCGCCTATAGGACCAACCCCCAAGAAACAAAAGAAATAGAGACCCAAGTTGAAGATTTGATGAAGAAGGGATGGGTTCAAAAGAGCTTAAGCCCTTGTGCTGTGCCGGTTCTTTTAGTTCCAAAGAAAGATGGGACTTGGAGAATGTGCACGGATTGTCGAGCTATAAATAATATAACCATTAAGTATAGGCATCCAATCCCTAGGTTAGATGACATGCTAGATGAGTTGCATGGAGCACTCATATTTTCTAAAATTGATCTTAAGAGTGGTTATCATCAAATAAGGATCAAGGAAGGAGATGAATGGAAAACCGCTTTTAAAACCAAGTTTGGATTATATGAATGGTTAGTCATGCCTTTTGGTTTGACCAATGCTCCTAGCACCTTTATGAGGTTAATGAACCATATCTTAAGGGATTGTATAGGTAGATTTGTAGTTGTTTATTTTGATGATATCCTAATCTATAGTAAAAGCCTTAAAGAACACCTAGAACACCTTAGAAATGTCTTGCTTCTTCTTAGGGAAAACCATCTCTATGCTAACTTAGAAAAATGCATATTTTGCCAAGAAAGTGTGAATTTCTTAGGGTTTATAGTTAGCAAGGAGGGGGTTAAGGTGGACCCCGAGAAGGTTAGAGCCATCCAAGAGTGGCCTACCCCTAAGAATGTGGGAGACATTAGGAGTTTCCATGGTTTAGCGAGCTTCTATAGGAGGTTTGTTAAAGACTTCTCCACCATAGCATCTCCTCTTAATGAGTTGGTCAAGAAGGATGTGCCTTTTGTATGGGGGGAGAAGCAAGAGAAGGCTTTTCATAACTTAAAAGACCAACTTACACATGCACCTATTCTAGCTCTTCCAAACTTTTCTCAAACTTTTGAGCTAGAATGTGATGCAAGTGGTTTAGGGATAGGTGCGGTCCTACTTCAAGGTGGCCACCCCATTGCTTATTTTAGTGAAAAACTTAGAGGTCCCACCTTGAATTACCCCACCTATGATAAAGAGCTCTATGCTCTTATAAGAGCCCTCAAAACTTGGGAGCATTATTTAGTGACTAAAGACTTCATCATTCATACCGATCATGAGTCACTAAAGTATTTGCGAGGGCAAGGTAAGTTAAATAAGAGACATGCTAAGTGGGTAGAATATTTAGAGCAATTTCCATATGTGATCAAGTACAAGAAGGGAAAAAGTAATGTGGTGGCCGATGCCCTTTCTAGAAGATACACATTACTTACTACCTTGAGTTCCCAAATTCTTGGATTTGACAACATTAGGGAATTGTATGAAAATGATCTAGATTTTCAGTCCACTTACAAGCAATGTCTTAAAAGGGCCTTTGATGGATTCTACATCAATGATGGGTACTTGTATAAAATGGGAAAGATTTGCATACCCAAAGGATCCATTCGAAAGCTCTTAGTAAAGGAAAGTCATGAAGGAGGTCTCATGGGCCATTTTGGAGTTGATAAAACTCTAAGTTTTGTAAAAGAAAAATTTTATTGGCCACACATGAGAATAGATGTCCAAAAGCATTGCTCAAAATGCATAGCTTGTTTACAAGCTAAATCAAGAGTTATGCCTCATGGACTCTATACACCTCTACCTATAGCTAGCACCCCTTGGGAAGACATTAGCATGGATTTTGTACTTGGTCTCCCAAGAACCCAAAGGGGTCATGATTCTATCTTTGTGGTAGTGGACCGATTTTCAAAGATGGCTCACTTTATTCCATGCCACAAGGTAGATGATGCTAGCCATATCTCAAGACTATTCTTTAAAGAAGTTGTGAGATTACATGGAATCCCTAAAACAATAGTCTCGGATAGGGATGTTAAGTTCCTTAGTCACTTTTGGAAAACACTTTGGGAAAAACTAGGAACTCAACTTCTATTTTCTACTACTTGTCACCCACAAACCGATGGGCAAACTGAAGTAGTAAATAGATCCTTATCTACTCTATTGAGGGTCATTTTAAAGAACAACAAGAAGTCTTGGGATGAACATCTTCCTCATATAGAGTTTGCATATAATAGGGTAGTCCACAAGACTACCAATCTTTCTCCTTTTGAGGTTGTTTATGGCTTTAACCCTCTCACACCTTTGGATATACTTCCTTTGCCTAGTACTTCTTCTTATGTTCATAAAGAAGGAGTTTCTAAGGCTGATTTTATAAGAAAACTCCATGAGAAGGTTAAAGACCACATAGAAAAACAAACTCAAAAATATATGGAATACAACAACAAAGGGAGAAAACAAATTATTTTTGAGGAAGGAGACTTAGTTTGGCTCCATTTGCGAAAGGAAAGATTTCCTACTCAAAGGAAGTCTAAACTAAGTCCGAGAGGAGATGGTCCATTCAAAGTACTCCAAAGAATAAATGAGAATGCCTACAAAATAGATTTACCTTCTGATTATGGTGTTAGTAATACATTTAATGTTTGTGATCTTATGCCTTTTTCAGGGAATGCTAACATGGATGATGAAGAGGTAGATCTGAGGACAGATCCTTCCCAAGAAGGAGGGTATGATGGAGGACCATCCAAGGAAGAGGAATACATGAAGGCCATTGGACCTTTGACAAGGTCCATGGTAAGGAAGCTAGAAGAGACATCTAAGGAGGAGGTGCTTCTTAGACCCTTGCTCACCATGAGCATTGTGTACTTTTCTCCTTAGTAGTATCTTGAGTAGTCCCATTGTATATATTGTATATAGTAGACTTTGTATAGGATTGTTTTGCCTTTGTATTTTGGAGGCACCTTTTTTTCTTGTTAGAAGTAGGCATAGGAGTGGCATTAGTAGACTAAAGTGTGCTCCTAGCATTTTAGCCAAATGTGGTCTTAGGATAAAGGTTTTACATATTGGACTCATTTAACTCCTAATTTTTCATAGATTTGATTTAGCTAGGTTCCATTCACATTGAATGAACCTAACTAAACCAAATGAACCATTTTCAAACCGGGTGGAGTTAAATGAAACCAATCAAAACCGTCCACACCTTTGTGTTCACACCTTGTGTTCACATTGGTGCACACTTGGCCAAATGCTTGGACCTCTTTTCTCTCCTACACAAGGGCGGTTTAGGAAGGCTCAACCATGGTTCTTAGTGAACCATGGTCTAGCCTTTTCTTGCTCCCTAAGTTGGACGGACCCAACCATGGTTCCTAGTGAACCATGGTCTAGTCTAGCTTAACCCCTAGGTGGCCACGCCTATATAGCCTCAAATTTTCACTTGTATAACACTTTTGGCATTAATGAGAATTGAGTATTCAAATTAGAGATCAGATTTCTCTCCTCCCAAAGGTCCTAAACCTCTTTGTGCAAAACCAATCTCTTATCACTTTTCCAAAGACAAGTGTGGCGGGTTGAAGAATGCTTATCCCTTCACCAAGAGTGGCGCATTCTTGAGAGGCTTCTCCACCATCTTAAGGTGGCCGTGAGGTTCCTCCCTCCATTGGAGCCTTACACAAGCATTGGAAGGATTCTAGGAGCCAAAGATCTAGGGAAAGACTTGAAGGAAGCTACATCAATCCGGCCTCCTCCAAAGTTCTTCCATCAGATTCTCTACCATGCTGAGGCTAAGCGTGGATCTGGGGCTTAGCCTGGGGACTTGACTTCCTTCCTTCTTTCCTAGCTTTCTCCTAAACTACAAAACAACAACCACATACTTGTAAGTTACCTAAAAACATGATTCAAAAATAAAATGTGATCACCTAACAATTTAGATATGTTTTGAGTTAAAAACAAAGTCTAAAGCAAGGAAAATTGATATAAGTGCTTCAAACTAGGTCATAAACTTAATGAAATCATAACACTTATCATATATATATATTAAATGTGACTTTTACTAAGTATTATACCGTTCAATAACTTTATATTAAATGTGAATTTGGTAAATCCAACTGTTAGATTGAAAGTTCATATCTCTCATAGATTATATATACAAAACTTTATATTAATCCAAGATGATTTGATACTTCATTTTTATAAAACAAAATTGATGTAATATATTCATTTCAAAATACACTAAAATATAAACACTTTGATTACCTTCCAGTTGTTGTTCAATTTTAACAAAATTTGATATACACTTATAAAGTGATATGAACTTTCAATTTAATGGTTAGATTTACAAAATTCACATTTAATATAGTTATTGAGCGACATAATACTTAGTAAAAGTTACACCGGTATAATTATAACCCTCTATATTATATATATATATACACACACACATATATATATATATACACACACACACACACACACACACACACACACACACACACACACATATATATATATATATATATATATATATATATATATATATATACAGGGACGGATACACGTTTAGAATAGTGGGGCACTTGCCCCCACTACTATTTGACATATACATAATTTTTTATCTAAAAAAATAATATATTTTAAAAAAAATTATATTCTAATAAAATAAAAATATAGATTCATAAAAAATGTTTATTTATTTGATATCTGTCAAATTTTTGAAAGAAATTAATTCTCATGTGATAAAAAAAATTTCTTAATAATGAATTAATTTTTTAAAAAAGTTTAATTATAATATATATATGTATATATATATAGGGCTTAATATTCACATATATAATGTAATATATTAAAATAAATAATTTTTTGATAAAATAAAATTTGTACCATGCAAGTTTATCTTTTGTATTTTTTATTTATTGTATATGTTGATTGAAAAAATCAAAATAGTAAAATTGTATATATTGATTAAAAAACTCAAAATAAGAAAAATCAGAAGATTTATGTTCTATTTAGAATTGTTATTATAAGATATATTTTAAAATAAATTATCATCTAAAAATATATATTAGATATATATTAAAAACATATTTATATCATAAATAAATTAAACTGGATTTTTATAAAATTTAACATATTTATTTTTATATTTTTAATAGTGTTAAAAAGATGGACATTTAAAATAAAATTTATAAAATTTAACATTGTAAATTATTCAATAATATGTGATTTGATAATTCAAAAATTAAGTTATAAAATGATAATTATATTTATTTATATACTCTAACACATCTAACACATCTTACATACAAGATAAATTCATAAGTTTGTTGAAAGATAAATTTATATTCTAGTCACGATTTTGAAATTATATAAAGAAAAAAAAATCGTGTACCTCATGTTAAAGGAAGTATATAGAAAATTGTTAATAAAATATAAGTTCATTAAGATAATATACATAATACTTCAAAAAAAAACTTTTAAATTCTAATAAAAAAATTGTCTTGTAGATTGCAACGGTTTATAGTAAATCATCGCAATGCTGAAAAGTTTGCGACGGTTTATGACTAACTGTCGCAATGTTAAAAAAAATTTGCGACGGTTTATGATTAACTGTCGCAATGTTAAACAAATTTTGCGATGGTTTACGATAATCCGTCGCAATGTTGAACAATTTTGCGACAGTTTTGAAAAACTGTCGTATGAAGGGTCGCAATATCGTCGCAATGCTGAAAAGTTTGCGACGGTTTATGACTAACTGTTGCAATGTTAAAAAAAATTTGCGATGATTTATGATTAACTGTCGCAATGTTAAACAAATTTTGTGACGGTTTACGATAAACCGTCGCAATGTTGAACAATTTTACGACGGTTTTGAAAAACTGTTGTATGAAGGGTCGCAATATCAAAGCGACGATGGTTTCTAGATAACTGTCGCAATTTGTCCGTCGCAATTTATCATTTTCCTTGTAATGCTCATTCTCTTGTCACCTCAATGAATGATGATGGTGTGGAATTTTAGGATGATCTTTGGTAGCTTGGTTCCCCAAGTTCTTTAAATGAGAGGAAAAAATACATGTAAAAAAGCTTAAAAAGAAAACTAATGCTAATCTCTCATAAAAACTCTCTAACTTGCCTTTAACTTATCAATTAATAAAATAAACCACAATTACGTTTTCTTTTCCTCATTAAATAAAGCATTTAATTGAAGCAATATAAAATAAAACATATTTCTTTCAACACATATATGTATAATAATTTTTACAACCTTTTTTTTTATTTAATTAAAATCACCCATATTTATAAAACATTCCAATTAATTAATTAAATCTTTTATTAATTTATTTAGAAAAACTTGAAGTTTTAGACTGAACGAATATTGTTGTATTTTTCTATTAGCAATAATATTGTTGTATTTTAACTAGAATACTTGATTGAACAGCTTTAAAGATCGTTATTTTCTATTATTGAAGACTAAATATAAGTTTCAAACATTTTATATTTTTCAGTTAATAATTAAATTTCTTAAATTAATATTGCATTTAATAAACTATGTTTAAATCACCATCAAAATAACATTTTTTTAATAAAAGTAATTTTTCAAGCTTTTAAGAAATTTTAAATTATTAATTAATTTTAATATTTTTATCATTAAAATAATTGTAAATAATTAATTATTTTTCAAAATTTAATTTTATAGTTATACTTTATTGTACAATTTTTTTTATAAATATATATTTTCAAACTTTTATTTTTAAAGGAGCTTCTATGTAAACAAAACGAAAATTAACAGACAAATTTTACTTATTTTTTTAAGTTATAATTTTTTATAAATATATATTTATCAAATTTTTATTTTTAAAGTAGCTTTTATGTAAACAAAACGAAAATTAACAGACAAATTTTGCTTATTTTTTCAAGTTCTAATTTTTAACTAAATCAAAAGTAACTTTTAAAGACAAAAATGGGTATAAAATATAATAAGCTAGAAACTAGCGTTATTTTTTTTAATGTATATATATATAAAAAAAAAATATTGCTTGAAGAAGCATTTTTAAAAAATGTTACAAACTACATTTTTTTTACTAAACACTATTCATGAGATAAAACAAGTTTTTTAACCAATAAAAAAACTAAAAGCTAACTAAAATCACATAATCTGCATGCTGTGTGTTCGTTATATGTAATATGATCCAACTTATACATTTTTCAATATTCGAATTATTTGTCTAATAAAAATTTACTTTTTATGCTTTTATTTAGGTCACTTTACTTTGATGTTATTATTTAAATAAAAAAAACTTTGTTAAGTCGTTAGGAATTAGGATTGGATATTGAGCGTTCAAAATAGTTTATAAAATGCCATAAATATGCACATTTATGGATTTATTATATATATTAAGAAAGAGAAATGTTTCTAAATTCGTGTAATGCGACATGATCACACAAATAATTTATCCTTAAGTAATTTAGTATAAATATATAATATGAATAATCTTACATTCTAATACAAATCCTAAAAATGCTACTAGAAATTATGATTTGTCTATATTTAGGCATGAAATTCAAGGATGAGGAAAAGACTTTTGACATATACACCTGTCTGGTATAGCAACTCATTAAGTAATTTACTCACTCAAACATATTCTAAATTTTAGAATTTAAATATCATTAAAGTGATGGATTCTCTATATCATTATGTATGGAATGACATTTACAGTGACAGTTTAGAGCGCAACACTTTCACACAAAGTAGAATACCATCAACAAAGGCGTACTCGAAAATCAAACCATGTCTATCAATTAGTCTATATAAAGAGAATGTTGGTAGCAATAGAAACCAAACCACAATAAATAACTCTTTTCCATTTTGTTTTTGTTTCTCCCTTTTTCTGGTCATCATCATGACCAGAAAAAAGGTGAAACTTGCATTCATAGTCAATGATTCTGCGAGGAAGACGACATATAAAAAGAGGAAGAAAGGAATGCTGAAGAAGGTTGAGGAACTCAGCACCCTTTGTGGCATTGAAGCATGTGCTATTGTTTATAGTCCCTTTGAACGTGAGGCTGAGGTTTGGCCATCCGATGAGGGTGTCCAAAATGTGTTGGGAAAGTTCAGGTCTATGCCTGAGTTAGAGCAAAGCAAGAAGATGGTGAACCAGGAAGGGTTCATTGGACAAAGGATCCTGAAGAGCAAGGAGCAACTGATGAAACTAGTGAAGGATAATAGAGAGATGGAAACAACCACGTTCATGTTTCAATGCCTTAGTGTGGAGAGTGTTGAGCCTAATAATAACACACATGTGACTGATTTGAATGATCTTTCTTCAGTGATTGAAGTGACTCTTAAGGAGATTAGTAAAAGGTTAGAAACAATGAATGTTAATGAGACGATCCCAAACCAATCCCAATTGCAAGCACCATCGTATCAACTCCAGATGCCGACACAAGCATACCAATCCATGCAGACACCAACGTTGTCAATGCCAAAGTCAGAAGAAATGACAATGATGAATTTCGGCCATGAGTTGGATACGAATGCTAATCCCATGCAAAGGCAGTTTTTCATGGACTTGCTCAATGGTAATGGTCGGGATGAGATGATAATGCATCCTCCTTCACTTGTTGATGCTGATCTCCGACTCCAAACTGGCTTCTGGCCTAACATGTTACCTTAAGAAAACATGTCATTGTTATCTGTCTTATGGGGAATATGTTTTTTAGTTCAATTGTCTTTGATTTGGTTTGGATTTTTTCAATCGTCCATGTTTCAGTGTGATGACATAACGGTAAGGCATTACTGTTTAGTCTTCAAATTTTTTATTTTGATTCATCAGATGGCTTTGGCTTGCATGTTTATTTCCAGCTTCCAAAACTTGGTTAATTATTATGGTTTGTGTTTCCTTTCGGAATGTAGTGGTTTGTGGAATAAATATAGTCTTTTTTGTTGTGTGGTTATCCCATGTTCAATACCCATATCCACAATTCTATATGTTTCATTGTGTATTATTTTATTCTAAACGGTTCATAAGTGTTTTTTTATTCACCTCATAAGTTTTCAACTTATCAAATAATAACAAGGATTTAATTAAATTAAAGTCAAAGTTCTTTTTTATTATATAAGTCTATTTGATAAAAGACTAATTTCGCTCGTAGTATTATGATTATTGGAAGTCAAATGATTTTTCACACATAATATGAAATCAAAGTCACAGTTATGATCTTGTTGCAGTGCAATTATCTATTAGCAATATTTTTAATTTTTATTTTTCAAAGAAATTATTGAAATTTAATACTATATATAATGCTAAAGGTACATGTTTTCATATAATAATACATTCATGAATTTAACTTATTTTATTTATTTTGACATGATTTATATAAAATAAACAATTTAATTATTAAAACAAAACATTTCATTTAAAAAAAAGATTTATGTAAATATCAACTATTTAATTAAAAATTAACAAATATTTACTGACGGAAAATATGTTAACAATTTGTCGCAGAAGAATCTCCTGCAGAAAATTTCTCGGTAATTTTTCATAGAAAAATCAGTCAATATATTTCCATAAAAAATCTGTCGGTAACTTTCTACATATATATAATTTCGTCGGTAAAATGTATCCAGTAAAAAAATTATCGATAATATTAACGAAATTGCATTACCTACGGATTTTTTCATTTGAGGATGAATTTGAATAAAGGACTATGTTGTTTGTAATCAGTATGGGTTCCAGATGAAGGAAGTTTGGTATCAACAAACAACCCTTAGGAGAGCTTGTACCTTTTGTACATATCCAACATGTGAGAATACGAATTGAAGATATCTCTAGAGAAATGCTAATTGGGACCCTGATCAATTATATACTGATTTGCCTGTTAATAATAAAAAGACCATTCCTAACTTGTGCCCCTGTATGGTAGACAATGTTCCTGATACTTAGAGGTATTTATACTGTGAAAAGTATCAATTCTTGAGGTGGTTCTAGAGCACATAGTTCTTAACTATTATATATATATATAAAATATAATTAAGTATAATTAATTTTTCTTATAAATTAAATAACTTAAATAGGTGTTATATAATGGGGTTATAAAAATTTAGACGATGGAGAGTTACCTACTCTGCTTGATTCACAATCACAAGTGACATATGACGTTAAAAAGTCAGTGGATGTGAATTTGGAGGTTTCAGAGTTTCAGGTGAGGCATTACTTATTTTGCTCAATCCTCCTATATCCAAATGTTCAGTTTTGAAGGCGGATGAGATGGATATAAGGTTCCCATGTTAGTAGAAGTAGTTTTAGATTCCCATGTCTTTTTTTTTTTTTTTTTTTTTTTTTTTTTTTTTTTTAAATGTTAAAAATAATAATCAGTATGGGTTCCTACTAAACTTTTAGAGATACTGTAACTTTACATAAAATACATGTTATAAAATAGGATAAGTACCTCTCCTTTCTAAATAACAAAAAAGTATATAATAAATATAACATATATATAATATTAAATATTATTTTATAAAATATATAGCAATACACATTATATAATATTAATTTATATATTATATATTATAATATATTTATACTATAAAATTTTCTTTTAACATTTTATCTTATATATAATTATAATGATTTTCATATGTAAATTTAAAGGGTTGTTAACTAAAATATTAAAATGAAATTTATTTTTAATGAAATATTTGAATAATAATAATTTTAAAATATTTATTTCTTTTTTATAATTTTAAGAAAAAGTAAATAATAATTTTGTTTTTTTTATATATAATATAGTTAAAATGATTACTTTTCATTTGAAAATTTTAAACAATTAATTTTTTTATAAAATTTATGTGTAATTATGATGAAACAGAAATTTTGCCATTTAAACATAATTTACTTTTTTATTGGTCTATATTAAATTAATATAAAACATATAATATAATAAGAGTTAATCACCTATATACTGCAGTGTAAAATTTTTTACACTGGCAACCAATCAGATCTGTTAATAGTGCCTTTTTTTTATTTTAATTTAATTAAATGAGAAAATGACATGACACTATTAATAGATCTGATTGGTTGTCAGTGTAAAAAAACTTTACATTATAGTGTATAGGTGATTAACTCATATAATAATTTTGTTGAGCTTGTTATCATGATACACACCAAACATTAAATAAGATTAAACTTTATTTATTTATTTATTTTATCATATCTTACTCTTATTCTATATCTTACTCTCACATCCTATTTTATCAAACCTAGACCGATGTTTGACTCAATGGAAACAATAAGCGAGTGAGGTATTGATCAAATAAATGAATTATTAATTAAATCACATAAATTGGTATAAATAAATTAAAATAATTATATATATATATATATATATATATATATTAATTGTTAAATATAATCAAGAACTAATGTGGAGTAGTGGTTTTGTAACATTTTATGGTAGGACTCATCCCAAGCGACCGTACAACAACAAGCACATGTCTCAAGACATGAGCCACTAGCAGTAGAGCACCTTTCATGCGTTTGAAAATTTGAAGAATTCATCAAATGGGTTGTAAAGATCAGGTGACAAGAGGACGATTGTCCAAGTGTAACTGCATACGAGAAAGAAAGGCTTGCTGTCAAGGTATAATATGTTTAATCTCACTATGTCATAATTCTCTCTTGAATTGCATACTCTATTCTGGCTTATTCATTTGGATTGGATAAAATCTTTTACATAGCCAACTAATAACATGTTACATTGGTATGATTTTTAAGATAATTATTGTAAAAATTAATAAGCTTATCATACTTGGTGATTTGTGTTATACATCATTGGTGCATTGACTTTTTTCTGTATTCATTTTACTTTATAGACTCATGTGGTAGCTATTTTTTGTGTAGGAAGAGGTATTGAAATAGGTATAAGGGATTGGACTTTTCAAATATGTGGACTTGTTTTTGTCAAAACTCTTGTAACAAACAAACATCAGCTTCAATTAATGGAAATATGTTACCTATCATTGTTGCAAGTGTTTGTTGCCAAGGAGCAGACATCACACTTATTTTGGATGTTGTACATTTTTGGGTTTGGCTCTGAATTATGTGTCTAAAAAAGGCTCAAATTATGTATGACCTAAATTTTGTCCAGCTCAAATTTTGTTTCACTTAAAATTCAAGTAGAGAAGGTTTCTTAGATCACAAAAAAGAGAATGAATTACACAATCATCGGAGAGAGAAAGAAGAAAGGAAGAGAGTAGAAAATTTGATTCGTATACACAGAATATTTTCAATTAAATTGCGATCCTCACTTTGTTTACAGTTTCAGTTGCAACATTGAAGAATTTCGTAAATATGTCATTGAGTGTTCACATTCTACTTTTGAGGAATGTCAAGTCATCTCATCATACCACAAAGCTGCTATCAAACAAGTATGTACTATGATTGGTGGAACTTGACATAATAAGAAAAAAATGATTATCACCTCTTACACTAATTCATATAATTCTTTCTTATTTATTTTGGTAAACACAATTGGAGCATATATGAATAAAGAGTAAACTTTGACCTTGTTTTCTTGATAGAGGTGGTCACTTTTCTTCTATTGGAGGATATCACCATGAAAAGAACATGACACTTATTTTGGATATTGCACGTTTTAAGTATCTTCCTCATTAGGTCCCACTTGAAGTTCTTTGGGAGGGCATGAATTATGTCGATGACACTACTGGACTAACTAGGGGTATACTTTCTTGTTTATATTTTATACTATTTTTTAATGATTTTTATATCTATTAATTCTAATCCTACTATTTAGAATGAAAGACTTAGATCAACAACTATAAATTTGCTCAAGTAAAACTATATATAAAAAAAACCTTAAATGATAACACTTTTTGTTACATCGTTTAAATGATATTTGTTTTGCTCAACTTTTTACCCTGTTCAAGTTCATGCTTATATCAAGGCCTCACGGTGGGGAACTTGACATGTTTTATACTCTAGTATTTTTCTATCTATTAAATAATGAAATATTGTTGTGTGTTTATCGGTGATTTCTTTATTTTGTATATGTTTTAGATACTTTTATGTTCTGAAATTGTTTTACTGTATGCTAATAAGGATTAAACAATAGTTGAGTGAGGTTTAATACTTTAATTCAATATGCTTTATGTGGTAAAAGTTCATACAAAAGGTTGGAAAGTCAATTTGCTTTATGCAAGTTATGTGTATGTTTGTAACTTGTATCTTTTATACTCTATAATTAAGTAAATACAAGATGGCTGTACATTGTGTTATTTGTATTTTTCATTATTTACATTGGTGTGTCGGATGTATCTTGCAAAGCTGCAAATACAAGATTTGGTTTAAAATTACAAAGTTCCTAAGGGATGATGTTCCAATTCTATTAAAATCAGAGGATATGAAAGACATTCATTATATTCTTTCAAGAATAGTCACATCATTTTCATTTAATTTTGAAAAATTCATCAAATGGGCCGCAGAGATCAGGAGACAAGAGGACGGTGGTCTAAGTGTAACTGCAGATGAGAAAGCAAGACATGTTGTCCAGGTATAATATGTTTAATCTCACTATGTCATAATTCTCTCTTGAATTGTATACTCTATTGTGACTTATTCATTTGGATTGGATAAAATCTTTTACATTACCAACTAATAACATGTTACATTGGTACGATTTTTAAGATAATTATTGTAAAAGTTAGTAAACTTATCATACATGGTGATTTGTGTTATACATCATTGGTGCATTGTTTTTTTCTATATTCATTTTACTTTGTAGTCTCATGTGGTAACTATTTGTTGTGTAAGAAGATGTATTGAAACATGTACAGGGACTGGACTTTTCAAATAGGTGGACTTGTTTTTGTCAATTTCTTGCGACACGTCAATTTTAGTTAATGGAAACATGTTACCTATCATTGCTGCAAGTGTTTGTTGCCAAGGAGCAGATGTGACACTTATTTGTACGTTGCATGTTGTTGGGTTTAGTTCTCAATTATGTGTTTAAAAAAAAACCCAAAATTTTGTATGACCTAAATTTTGTCTAGCTCAAATTTTGTCTTACTTAAAAATCAAGTAGACAGGGTCTCTTAGGTCACAAGAGAGAATTAATTACACACGGTTGGAGAGAAAAAGCAGAAAGGAAGATTGTAGAAAATTTGGTTCACAAACACACAGCAATTTCAATAAAATTGCGATTCTCACTTTGTTTACCATTTCAGTAGTAACATTGAAGAATTTTGTAAGTATGTAATTGAGTGTTCACATTCTTCTTCTGATGATTGCCATATGCATGTCATTTCATCATACAACAAAGTTGTTATCAAACAAGTATGTATTATGGTTGGAGGAACTTTGACATAATAGAAAAAAAATGATTTCTTATCACCTCTTACACTAATTCATATAATTCTTCCTTATTTGTTTTGGTAATTTGATAAGTGCTCAAATTGCATATTTTTATGCTTAATTTGGCACTTATTTTGGATGAGATATAAGTAATTTTGGTTATGTTTGACCCTCCAAATAGATGAACTAAGATTAATCTAAGGAGTTACAAGAGTGTAGTTTCTTTGGCTAAAAATATTTCCTTTTTGTGTAGGTTTTGATGAAATTGGAAATCCAAGGCTATAGCCCCAAAACCAGAGCTGCAGCCATGAAGTATGAACCAAAAAGAAGTGTTCCAGAGAGTTGGAGCTCCAGCCCCCATTCCAGAGCTGCAGCCTTGGAGCTTTGTGCGTATATAGACCAATTCCAGAGAGTTGGAGCTGCAGCCCCCATTCCAGAGCTGCAGCCTTGAAGCCTTGTGCGTATGGAAACACTTCCAGAGCTGCAGCCCCCATTCCAGAGCTGCAGCCTTGGGTTAAAAATCCCAACTTTTCCTTGGACAGAACATATGTGGGGCCCAAAATTAAGGAGAAAAATAGTGGGGGACAAAAATTAAGGAAAGAAACAAGAAACACATGAGCACTAAAATAAAGAAAGACAAGTTAAGGAGAAACAAACAAGGAAAGAAGGGAAATCATTAGTGGAAAACCACTAATTGAACCACTAATGCAGGCTACAGCTGGACATCCACTAGGCTACAGCTAGAGACCAATTGGAGGGGGCAAGTGTTTTTTTTATAGTAACAAACTGATTGGGGGGGCTGCAGCTAGGGAGTCACGTAGGAGGAGTCCGGAACCTCTGTTTTTCATCTGCAACTTTGTACTCTCTTATGGAATTGGCTGCAGAATTTGTAATGGCCATGAGTGGCTAATTTCATTGAGGATTGGTTGGATGTAACTACTAACTCTTCTCCTTCTTAAATATATGCATTTTAATCTCATTATTTGTGTATGATTCTTTACTTAATGCTTATATCGGCTTGATCACCCGTTGTATGAATTTTTGGTTTTTGAATCCAGTTGGAAAACGTTTTTGAAAACCCGAACTGAATCTTGCACCTAATCAATTCTTGTTCTAGGGATAGACTTGATTTGGTTAGTCACATTGTTCAAGTTCTTGTTCTTAATGCGAAGTGTTGAACTCAAAACATAGAGGAATCATGTTTTGAGCTTAATGACTTTAGGATTCAACCTTGAAGAATCTTGTTGGATTACTTAATGAACGTGGAAATAATGGAATTAGAATAGCATTTATTTTAAGAAGATATATGAGTTAGCAAGTGCTTCCGAACCAATCCTTGTTTCTTAATCATTGTCCTTATTACATTTGTTTTATTGTGTTGTTTTAATCTATTTTCACTCATCTGAAATTTGAACATCATTTTCTTATAAATCATTAGAGTAAGAATTACTAATCACTCAAATCCCTGAGGACGATCTTTAAATACTACTTCGAAACTTGGTTCACTTGCCAAGTGATAGGTTTGCGAAAATCCTCATCATAATTACAATTGAATCATACATAAATGAAGAGTAAATTTTGACCTTGTTTTCTTGATAGAGGTGGTCAGTTTTCTCCTATTGGAGGATATCACTGTGAAAAGGACATGATACTTATTTTGGATGTTGCACGTTTTAAGTATCTTCCTCATTGGGTCCCACTTGAAGTTTTTTGGGAGGCATGAATTATGTTGATGACATTACTGGACTAACTAGGGGGTAAAATTTCTTATTTATATTTTATACTATTTTTAATGATTTTTGATACCTATTAATTCTAATCCTACTATTTAGAATGAAAGACTTAGATCAACAACCTATAAATTTGCTCAAGTGAAGCTAGAAAAAAAAAACTTAATGATGACACTTTTTCTTACATGATTTAAATGATATTTGCTTTGCTCAACTTTTTGCCCTCTTCAGGTTCATGCTTATATCAAGGCCTCACGGCGAGGAACTTGACATGTTTTATACTCTAGTATTTTTCTTTCTATTAAATAATGAAATATTGTTGTGTGTTTATATTGTCCGGTGATTTCTTTATTTTGTATTTGTTTTAGATACTTTTATGTTGTGAAATTGTTTTACTGTATGCTAATAAGGATTGAACAATAATTGAGTGATGTTTAATACTTTAATTTGATATGCTTTATGTGGTAAAAGTTCATACAAAAGGTTGGAAAGTCAATTTTCTTTATGCAAGCTATGTGTATGTTTGTAACTTGTATCTTTTATACTCTATAATTATGTAAATATGAGATGGTTGTGTATGTACATTGTGTTATTTGTATTTTGCATTATTTACATTGGTGTGTCGAGTGTATCTTGCAAAGCTACAAATACAAGATTTGGTTTAAAATTACAAAGTTCTTAAGGGATGATGTTTCAATTCTATTAAAATCAGAGGATATTAAAGACATTCATTAGATTCTTTTAAGAATAGTCACATCATTTTCATTTAATTTTGAAAAATTCATCAAATTGGTCGCAAAGATCAGGAGACAAGAGGACGGTGGTCCAAGTGTAACTACAGATGAGAAAGCAAGACATGTTGTCCAGGTATAATATGTTTAATCTCACTGTGTCATAATTCTCTCTTGAATTGTATACTTTATATTATGACTTATTCATTTGGATTGGATAAAATCTTTTACATTACCAACTAATAACATGTTACATTGGTATGATTTTTAAGATAATTATTTTAAAAGTTAGTAAACTTATCATACATGGTGATTTGTTGTGTAAGAAGATGTATCGAAACATGTAGATGGACTATGCTTTTCAAATACGTGGACTTGTTTTTGTCAATTTCTTGCGACACGTCAACTTTAGTTAATGGAAACACGTTACCTATCATTGCTGCAAGTGTTTGTTGCCAAGGAGTAGATGTGACACTTATTTGTATGTTGCATGTTGTTGGGTTTGGTTTTCAGTTATGTGTTTAAAAAAAGCCCAAAATTTTGAATGACCTAAATTTTGTCCAGCTCAAATTTTGTCTTACTTAAAAAAAGTAAAGAGGATCTCTTAGGTCACAAAAGAGAGAGTTAATTACACACAGTCGGAGAGAAAAAGTAGAAAGGAAGAGTGTAGAAAATTTGGTTCGCAAACACATAGCAATTTCAGTAAAATAGTGATCCTCACTTTGTTCACCATTTCAGTAGTAACATTGAAGAATTTTGTAAGTATGTAATTGAGTATTCACATTCTTCTTCTGACGATTGCCAAGTTATTTTATCATACAACAAAATTGTTATCAAACAAGTATGTATTATGGTTGGAGAAACTTTGACATAATAGGAAAAAATGATTTCTTATCACCTCTTACACTAATTCATATAATTCTTCCTTATTTATTTTGGTAATTACAATTGGAGCATACGTGAATGAAGAGTAAATTTTGACCTTGTTTTCTTGACAGAGGTGGTCACTTTTCTCTTATTAGAGGATATCACTGTGAAAAGGACTAATACTTATTTTGGATGTTGCACGTTTTAAGTATCTTCTTCATTGGGACCCACTTGAAGTTCTTTGGGAGACATGAATTATGTTGATGACATTACTGGACTAACTAGGGGGTAAACTTTCTTATTTATATTTTATACTATTTTTAATGATTTTTGATGCCTATTAATTCTAATCCTACTATTTAGAATGAAAGACTTAGATCAACAACTATAAATTTGCTCAACTGAAACTATAAAAAAATTGTTAACGATGACACTTTTTCTTACATGATTTAAATGATATTTGATTTGCTCAACTTTTTACCCTTTTGAGGTTCATGCTTATATCAAGGCCTCACGGCGGGGAACTTGACATATTTTATACTCTAGTATTGTTCTTTCTATTAAATAATGAAATATTGTTGTATGTTTATATTGTCCGGTGATTTCTTTATTTTGTATTTGTTTTAGATACTTTTATGTTGTGAAATTGTTTTTTTGTATGCTAATAAGGATTAAACAGTAGTTGAGTGATGTTTAATACTTTAATTCGATATGCTTTATGTGATAAAAGTTCATACAAAAGGTTGGAAAGTCAATTTGCTTTATGCAAGCTATGTGTATGGTTGTAACTTGTATCTTTTATACTCTATAATTATGTAAATACGAGATGACTGTGTATGTACATTGTGTTATTTATATTTTGTATTATTTACATTGGTGTGTTAGATGTATCTTGCAAAGCTGCAAATACAAGATTTGGTTTAAAATTACAAAGTTCCAGAGGGATGATGTTCCAATTCTATTAAAATCAGAGGATATAAAAGACATTTATTAGATTCTTTCAAGAATAGCCACATCATTTTCATTTAATTTTGAAAAGTTCATCAAATGGGTCGCAGAGATCAGGAGACAAAAGGACGGTGGTCCAAGTGTAACTGTAGATGAGAAAGCAAGACATGTTGTCCAGATATAATATGTTTAATCTCACTATGTCATAATTCTCTCTAGAATTGTATACTCTATTGTGACTTATTCATTTGGATTGGATAAAATCTTTTACATTACCAACTAATAACATGTTACATTAGTATGATTTTTAAGATAATTATTGTAAAAGTTAGTAAACTTATCATACATGGTGATTTGTGTTATACATCATTGGTGCATTGTTTTTTTCTATATTCATTTTACTTTGTAGTCTCATGTGGTAACTATTTGTTGTCTAAGAAGATGTATTGAAACATGTACAAGGACTGGGCTTTTCAAATACGAGGACTTGTTATTGTCAATTTCTTACGACACGTCAATTTTAGTTAATGGAAACATGTTACCTATCATTGCTGCAAGTGTTTGTTGCCAAGGAGCAGATGTGACACTTATTTGTATGTTGCATGTTGTTGGGTTTAGTTCTCAATTATGTGTTTAAAAAAAGCCCAAAATTTTGTATGACCTAAATTTTGTCCAATTCAAATTTTGTCTTACTTAAAAATCAAGTAGAGAGGGTCTCTTAGATCACAAGAGAGAGAATGAATTACACACGGTTGGAGAGAAAAAGCAGAATGGAAGAGTGTAGAAAATTTGGTTCGCCAACACAACCATTTCAGTAAAATTGCGATCCTCACTTGTTTTACCATTTCAGTGGTAACATTGAAGAATTTTATAAGTATGTAATTGAGCGTTCACATTCTTCTTCTGATGATTGCCAAGTCATTTCATCATACAACAAAGTTGTTATCAAACAAGTATGTATTATGGTTGGAGGAACTTTGACATAATAAAAAAATGATTTCTTATCACCTCTTACACTAATTCATATAATTCTTTCTTATTTGTTTTGGTAATTACAATTGGAGCATACATGAATGAAGAGTAAATTTTGACCTTGTTTTCTTGACAGAGGTGGTCACTTTTCTCCTATTGGAGGATATCACTGTGAAAAGGACATAATACTTATTTTGGATGTTGCACGTTTTAAGTATCTTCCTCATTCGGTCCCACTTGAAGTTCTTTGGGAGACATGAATTATGTTGATGACATTACTGGACTAACTAGGGGGTAAACTTTCTTATTTATATTTTATTCTATTTTTTAATGATTTTTGATGCCTATTAATTCTAATCCTACTATTTAGAATGAAAGACTTAGATCAACAACTATAAATTTGCTCAAGTGAAACTATAAAAAAAACTTAACGATGACACTTTTTCTTGCATGATTTAAATGATATTTGCTTTGCTCAACTTTTTACCCTCTTCAGGTTCATGCTTATATCAAGGCCTCACAAGGAACTTGACATGCTTTATACTCTATTATTTTTCTTTCTATCAAATAATGAAATTATTGTCCGGTGATTACTTTATTTCTTCATTTATTTTAGATACTTTTATGGTTTGCAATTATTTTAGTGTCAATTGAATTCGTATGCTAATAAGGATTAAACAATAGTTGAGTGAGGTTTAGTACTTTAATTCGATATGCTTTATGTGGTAAAAGTTCATACAAATGGTTGAAAAGTCAATTTATTTTATGCAGACTATGTGTATGTTTGTAACTTGTATCTTTTTTACTCTAGAATTATGTAAGTTCAAGATGTTTGTGTACATGCACTGTGTCATTTGTATTTTGCATTCTTTACATTGGTGTGTTGGATGTATCTTATAGAGTTACAAACACGAGAGTTGGTTTAAAATTGCAAAGTTCCTAGTGGACGATGTTCCAATTTTATTAATATATATCAAAGGATATGAAAGACATTCATTAGATTCTTTCAAGAATAGTCACATTGCTTCCATCTAATTTTGAAGAATTCATCAAATGGTTCGTAGAGTGGTGGTCCAAGTGTAACTGCAGACGAGAAAGTAAGACTTGTTGTCAAGGTACAATATGTTTAATCTCACTGTCATAATTCTCTCTTGAATTGTATACTCTATTGTGGGTTATTCATTTGGATTAGATAAAATCTTTTACATCGCAAACTAATAATATGTTACATTGGTATGATTTTTAAGATAATTATTATAAAAATTAATAAGCTTATCATACATGGTGATTTGTGTTATAAATCATTGGTGAATTGACTTTTTCTGTATTCATTTTACTTCGTAGTCTCATGTGGTAATTATTTGTTGTGTAGGAAGAGGTATTGAAACAGGTACAAGGATCAGACATTACACTTATTTTGGATGTTGCACGTTGTTGGGTTTGACTCCCAACTATGTGTTTAAAAAAGACTCAAATTTTGTAACACTTAAATTTTGTCCGGCTCAAATTTTGTCTCACTTAAAAACTAAGTAAAGAGAGTTTCTTAGGTCACAAGAGAAAGAATGAATTACATAGCTGTCAGGGAGAAAAAGAAGAAAGGAAAAGTAGAAAATTTGGTTTGCATACACAAAGTAATTTCAATAAAATTATGATTCTCAGTTTGTTTATAGTTTTAGTAGGAACATTGAAGAATTTCGTAAGTATGTCATTGAGTGTTCACATTCTATTTGTGAGGATTGTGAGGTCATCTCATCATATCACAAAGTTGTTATCAAACAAGTATATACTATGGTTGACTTTGACATAATAGGAAAAAATAATTTCTTATCAATCTTTTACATTGATTCATATAATTTTTCCTTATTTATTTTGGTAAACACAATTGGAGCATATATGAATAAAGAGTAAACTTTGACCTTGTTTTCTTAACAGACTGGAGATGGGCACTTTTCTTTTATTAGAGGATATCACCATGAAAAGGACATGACACTTATTTTGGATGTTGAACGTTTTAAGTATCTTCCTCACTAGGTCCCACTTGAAGTTCTTGTTTATATTTTATACTATTTTTTTTAATGATTTTGATACCTATTAATTCTAATCCTACTATTTAGAATAAAAGACTTAGATCAACAACTACAAATTTGCTCAAGTGAAACTATAAAAAAAACTTAACGATAGCATTTTTTCTTACATGATTTAAATAATATTTGCTTTGCTCAACTTTTTATCCTTTTCAGGTTCATGCTTATATCAAGGACTCACAGGGAACCTAGCATGCTTTATATTTTGGTATTTTTCTTTCTATTAAATAATGAAATTTCGTTGTGTGTTGTCTGTTTGAGGAATTGATGATCCCATTAGATTTTGCATGTGTTGAGGATTAGAAATATATAAATAATTTGTAAAAATGATGATCTGGGAGAGAGAACTAAATTGTAGAAAAGTGTCTGTGGCTTAGGTTTTGGAAAAATTAGGGATTTTACTATTTGAGTTAAGATTATATTAAATTGGTGATTCAATTGAGTGTTGTATTAATTTATAAATGTTATTGTTATATTATTTGGTAAAAATTGATGATCTAGATGTAGAATTGAGTTATGGAATGTGGTGTCATGTCTTCGCACAAATGTATACATTATATCTATCATTTTAGTATTGAATTGATAACATGATGTGGCGAATGATATATTATGACTTAATTTTTCAATTAATTATGATGTGAGTATGTTGATATGAAATGAGATGTTGTGTTGAATGTGAATGTGATGTGATTGTGGTTCCTCACACTTATGACCAAGGATGACACGACTTTGGGTAAATGATGTTATAGGGATGGCGTGACCTTGACATAGTGTGGGATGTGTGAGACAATTAACACATATCACTTATGTCAAGATGACACGACCTTGGGCAAAGAGATGCTACTAGGATGGTGTGACCTTGGCATAATGTTAATGGTAAGATTTGTGTTGATTATGAATAAAATGTGATTGTGGTTCCTCACACTTATGACTAGGGATGGCACGACCTTGGGTAAGTGATGCTACAGGGATGGCGTGACCTTGGCATAGTGTGGGATGTGTGAGGCAATTAACACGTATCACTTATGTCAGGATGGCACGACCTTGGGCAAAGAGATGCTACAGGGATGGCATGACCTTGACATAGTGTTAATTGTAAGATTTGTGTTGATTATGAATAAAATGTGATTGTGGTTCCTCACACTTATTACCAGGGATGGCACGACCTTGGGTAAGTGATGCTACAGGGATGGCATGACCTTGGCATAGTGTGGGATGTGTGAGGCAATTAACATGTATCACTTATGTTAGGATGACACTTTCTTGGGCAAGAGATGCTACAGGGGTGGCGTGACCTTGACATAGTTTTAATTGCAAGATTTGTGATGGATTGGTATGATTGTGAATTGTGATGTGAATATGATGCATGATTGATAGAATTAGGATATATATATATATATATATATATATATATATAAATGGTTGTGAATATTTCATTAAGTAATGAGTTATGATGAGATTATGTTGTGTTTTTCCTTGTGTGCTTTACATATAAATGTTTTCTTTTCTCACCGTACAATTTGTGGATGTTTTAGGTGAGGAAGATCCAGTTATGAGTGACATCCAAAATGTCAACAGTTGAGTTGTGGGTGTGCTATGATATTGTGACATCAGGGCAGAGGATTTCTAGGATATGGACTTATATATGTATTTGGAGTTGTACTTATATTATTTTGAAAACATTTTGTAACTTCTTAGGCTTTATTTTCCAAGTTTCATTTTCAACTATTTTGGATATTGAAAAACATTTATGAAGGTTTTTTTTATGTGAATCTTTTTAACCAATATTGAAAAATTTATTCGTTAGTTTTATTTATTTTATTACAATATATGTATTAGTAAGGGTGTCAGTGGGGTTGTGACACCCTTACTACCCCAACACATATACTGTAACTTTACAAATAAATGTTTTAAATTTCAATAAAAGGGTTCACATGAGAATACTTCAAAAATCGTTCTTCAATAACCACAATAATAAGGATTTAGAAAATGAAACACAAGAGTTTACAAATTATTTTCAAAATGATATTTACAATTCCAAATCCATAAAAAATTCTGTTCTAAAAGCCCTCTGCCCTGATGTCACAATATCAGAGCATACCCCTAATTTAACTGTTGGCATTCTAGATGCCACTCGCAACCGGATCTTCCTCACCTAAAACATCCACAAAATTGTACGATGAGAAAAGAAAACATCTATAAGTAAAGTACATAAGGAAAACACAACATAATATCATCATTATACATTAATGAAATATTCACAAGCATTTATATATATCATAATTTATCAATCATTCAACATCTTCACATCTCAATTACATCAATCCATCACAATCCACACAAATCTTACAATTAACACTATGTCAAGACCACGCCACAACTGACATAAGTGATACAGGTTAATTGCCTCACTCATCCCACACCATGACAGGGTCACGCCCTCCCTGTAACATCACTTACCCAGGGGCCATGCCATCCCTAGTCATTGATGTGAGGAACCACAATCACATCACAATCCACACAATCTCTTGCAATTAACCCTATGCCAAGGCTGCCATATTCGACATAAGTGATACGTGTCAATTATCTCACTCATCCCACACCATGTCAGGGTCATGCCCTCCCTGTACCATCACTTACCCAGGGGCCATGCCATCCCTGGTCATTGATGTGGAGAACCACAATCACAGTCATAATCATATCCACACAACATCTCATCTCATATCTCAATTTCATATTACCAACACAATTCCATATCACATACACAACAGATAAGTCCAACAAAATAAGGGTTTACATATCCTTCGAGCAATTCACGTATAGATTATCAATTCTTATCAAATAGTATAACAATAACTTTTACAAATTAATATAATACTCAACAAAATTACCAATTTAATATAATTTCAACATAATGGTAAAATCCCCAATTGTTCCAAAACCTAGCCCACAAGCACTTTTCTACAATTTCGTTCTCCCTCTCTGATCATCATTCTTACAAATTAAATATATATTTCTAATCCTCAACACATACAGAATCTAATGGGATCCTCAATTTCTCAAACAGAAATAGTCCAATTTTTCCAAAGCTTAACTTACAGGCACTTTTCTATGATTTCGTTCTCTCTCCCAGAGCATCATTTATACAAATAAAATATATTTTCATAATCCTAAATTCATACAAAATCACATAAAACAAAGAATTCTCTAAACAGAAATAATCATAAAATTAGGGTTCTTTCTCTACCCAATTCCCTCATGTAACTCTACATATAAATAGTCCCATTTTCTCCCGTACCTGGATAAACAGCAGTTGAAATAAAACAGGGATCTCTTGGTCTCCTCCTTTAAGTGCCCCTTGGTCTTCAGAGAGAAGAAGAGGGAAAGAAGAGAGAACAGAAAATAATAGGAAGAGAGAATGAGAGATGTGTGAAAATGACAGGTGAGGGGCGCTATTTATAGGATTTCAGACTCACCTACCGGAACGGCCCGTTCCAAAATTGGAACGCCCGTTCTGGACCCTTCAAACCTACGCAAATTTCTCAACTGGAACGACCCGTTCTAAAACCAGAACGACCCGTTCTCAAACTCAGCAGAACGACCCGTTCTGTTTCCAGAACGGCCCGTTCTCCCTCCGGAACGACCCGTTCTCCCTCTAGAACGGCCCGTTCTCCAAACCAGAACGGCCCGTTCTCCAATTGGAACGACCCATTCTCCAATTGGAACGGCCCGTTCTCCCACTTCATTTTCTAAGCATTTCCTTATTCCGGAACGGCCCGTTTCACTTTTGAAACAGCCCGTTCCGGGCAACGAATTGGGCCCTTGGCCCAGCGAAAAATTAGGCTGTTACAATACTCCCCTCCTTTATGAAATTTTGTCCCCGAAATTTTTTTTTTGCAATGGTAGACTCCTCGCTTCTTACTTTCTAATTCTTATGCAACCTCACTACTTTATTCATGTACAACTCTATCAATTTCACCAAGGAATGTCTAAGGGTAAGACAAGTAAACTTGGCGAGCCTATCCACTCATCATCTTACTTCCAAAATAGGACATCTAAGTGCTACAAAAATTCTTAAAGGCTTCTAGCATACTAAACACGAGTATACAATTTCTCTACTCCTCTCTTCACCTTAGGCCACCATGCTTCCGTTGCACCACTCTGATACATCCTCCTAAGGTCCCGATACATCTCAATAACTCCTAAATATAAGTTAAGAGTACTGTTATGTCCTTCCTATAAAATCATCTTTCTTAATAGGTCACTATGCACCCAAGTTTGTTCTTGCACCTCAAAACAACGTCGATTTCTACTCAGAAATGGTTATCTATACTTCTACCAATCTTCTCCACTTGGTTCCCTAAGAAAGGATCTGACTCCTAGGCTTCTCTAATCTCATCCACTAATTCACTAGTCACTTTCAACATAATCAATTCAATGCTCCTAAGGATAATCTCACACACCAAGCATAAGTCTTAAATTCTTCAATCAAATCCAACCCTTAAACCATCAAAAATGATTTATCAGAGGTCATCATAATCAAGGCATCTGTCACAATATTGGTTTTACTTTTATGATCATTTCTAAAGATCAAGCACCTAAGCGTAAGTACACTCGGTATTCATATCAGATCTCTAATTTCACCACTCCATCTACACCCAAGTCAAACTTTTATCCATCACCTCATCCTATAGCCTTATATCTTGTCACCAAAATGAATCAACTAATTATGTTTCTCCAATTTTCTTCAACAATTCCTTCGTTACTCAAGTCATACTTAGTCTCACATTACTAAAGGTAACCTTATAAGCCCAACTTAAGTCTCTAATTTGAGCCAAAAGGATTCATCTCTCTAATTATAAGGGAAGATAAATATAAAGGTTTCCTACACAAAACATCGGTCATCACAATGGCTTTACTCAATTAACAACTAAGTTTGAAATATTAGTCCTCTAGAAATTAAACTCTCTTTTGTCACAAAATTAGCTCCTTCAGTCAACAGATAATTAAGGCTCTAACGATCAATAAATACCTCAAGCTTAGAATCATATAGGCAGTGTCTCTAAGTGTCTCTAAATATTACAACCACTAACTTAAAATCATAGGTAAGGTAATTCCGCTCATGAATTTTCAATTACCTAGACACTTAAGCTACTACCATTCCTTCTTGCATCCATACCCCAACCAACCCATCTTAGAAGCATCACTATATACCACATAATACTTACTAAAATATCGTAGTATTAACACTAGTCAATCTTTCCTTAAGAGTTTGAAAACTACTCTCACATTTGTTATCCCATACAAAGGCAACTCTTTCCTAGTCAATCCAGTCAAAGGTAATAATAAGTGACCCAGAGAAGTAAGCGACGAAATGCTTTTGGGAGTTAAAAAATAAATAAATAAATAAATAAATAAGCATATGTCCAGGAATTCCCGATATAGATTAACCTTTCGAACTACTGCTGAATCCATAGGTAGGCAAGAGACAACCTGGTGAACCGAAACATCTTAATAACCACAGGAAAAGAAAGCAAAGCGATTCCCGTAATAGCGACGAGAGAAACGAGAGCAGCCTAAATCGTGAACCGCTATCTTAAAAATATACTCAATAAATTTCCTATAAACTATCCCCATAAAACTCCTAACCTCACTAATTGAATTTTGGTATCTCCCACTTAAGCACAACTTCTACCATAGGTAGATCTACGTTATATCCGCGCAAGAAATTACAGGGCCTAGAACACTCACCTCATACAATCAAAAATCATACTTAGATAATTTAGCCTAAATCTATCTTGGATATATCTTCAGAATTAACTCTAATATGATGATATCACATCTTAAGGTCAATCTCACTAAACACACAACCATTCACTAATTAATCCATAAGGTTGTCTATCCTCATATCCACATACATGCATATCAAATCATATTAGAATACCTACTTTAAACCTTCATATATACCATCCTTAAGCATGTACGAATCAATCATCGTTTACTCCATATAGCATGTACATGAACCAACTTTACCACATAGCATCATACAACCTTAAAAGACCTCTCAATCCACATGACAACACCTCAGAATATCATATCCAAATCAATTTTCATCCTTGCATTGCCTAACAACTCAAAACATCATGACACATTACATATTCCATCAACAACTGGCAACGAAAAATGACACCTAAAGAGTTATACTCCTCCACATGATCTCAAACCTATCTCAAAAGAAAGCTAAGAGAATAAGCTATAACACTTATGAAGACATGAGATTCTAAAAAAAATCATCTTCTTAGCTAAAAATTCAAAAAAAATCCAATAAATATATTCAACGCTTACAATTAGACTTCCAACCATCAAAGCAACTATAACTGGAGTCCTAGATTTCCGTTTTATCTAATTCTAGTTCCATTAGAAAGATAACACCCAAGGCTACAACTTTCCTGAAGACTACAAAAATCTAATTCTGTCAATACGGTACTCAAACTGGCACAACGAAACTACAAAAACTTCCTCTACACCGAACTACAATAGTGTATCAATATATCTAAGGCCACAAAAATACCTCAACTCTTCCAAACTCACTCCTTTCTACCTCAAACTCATATTCAAGCTTTCCACTACAATCCTAACCCAAAACAACTCACATACTCAATACAAAGGACTTACAGAATAAAATTCACATACTACCTAAACCATAAAAGGTTAACATGTAAGCACCAATACTTAAGGAAATTTCCAACGTTCCAACCTCTCATTAAATATCAAAACTCAAATTCTCAGATACAACTTCCTTGGATTCAATCGCTACCACTATAGATTCCAGAAATTCCATTAACCGTAAACTTTCGACAAATCAATGTCTCACCCAAATCTAAGGTCCAAATATTTTCTAGTTGATTATCAAGGCTTTGTCTACTACTACTGGCACATATGCTCGCAACACGAGCGATACCACTCAACCACTACTTCTTACGTAAGCAAGAAGTATCAAAATAAATAAGCAATCATGAATAGCATCAACTAAGCTATATCATGTCTTTCATCCAAACTATGGGAAAAATAATATAAGTGTAAGCACAACACTAACAACGCAAGGGAAACATCATCATCATTATCTTCATCATAAAGAAAAACATTGTTAGAGTACACACAATTAAATAAACAAAAAACATAGTCGTTAATCATTAGTACATCAATCAGTTCCACAATTGTTAAGTCTCAATTTTACCTCTTTTTGGATGAGACTTATTAAACAAATTCCACTCATCCTTTGAACCATTGCAATATAATTGTTCTCTTTTTGGTTCATTTTGTGTACAGATATAACTAACCCAAATTCATCTAACAATACCTTAATCCACCTCATTTTTTGTGCAGGTATTGAGGAAGAGTGGAAAGTTGAAGACTCTTAGGATTGGAAACCTAAGAAGCTAAGGAGCAGAGAAGAGGTTCTGCGCCAGGCTCAATATAACCTGCGCTGGGCGTGACAAAAACAGAGTATTTCATCTCTGCCAGTTATATTGCGCCGGGCGCAAAAGGAATTAAGCCGGGCGCAAAAGGAATTAAGCCGGGCGCAAAAAGAATTGTGCCGGGCTTGTGTTGAGACAGAGAGTGCTTGACTTCTCTGGAAGAACTTGCGCCGGGCGCGAAGAATTGTGCGCCGGGCGCGGAACCCTAATCTGATCTCCCAGACTCGTATTTGAAGCCATTTTCGGGGATCTTTCTCTCCATTCTCACATTGGGCGCCTCCAGGAGCTGCGGAAGGGATTCCCAGGGCTTGGGATCGTCCGTGTGCGGATCTTTCCTTCGGTTCTTCATCCTCCTTTCATCTCTATTTTGTATTTGCCCTCTTTGTTGAGTGGTTTCACCCATTTTGTGGGGTTAGATGTAACCAACGTACTCTATTGTAATCTTTACGATTTTAATGATATATATACATGTTGTTTTATTCTTTGTTGTGTTTGTTTCTATTCTTAATGCTTGCTTTGGATTGATCACCCTTTGCATGATTTAAGGTTCCATGGGTATTGGAAAATAACTTGTGAAACTAGTTCTGAAACATATGCCTAGTGGTGATTGTATCTAGGGATAGAGCTTGACCCATCAGTAGTCTTAAACCCTAGCCCGTAATGCGGGTGTAGATATTGGGTACTCAAGGGATTGATATTCAATATCCGCACCTAGGCTCTTTCTCTAAGGGATTAGGTTTGAGTAAACTTATGGGTTGACTAAGCAATGAATTCAACAAGAGATTAAGGATACATTAGTGTTACGTTTGGTGAAATCTGACCCCCACAACCTCACAATACCACAACACCATTCCTTACCTTTTCCACTCACAAAACAATATTTATTTACAGCTTTCATTCCAATAGTCACAACCTTGCATTCACTGCACAAACTATGAAATTGGAATTATTCTTTAGTCACGAATAGTTAATAAATGCTTATATTACCTTCTAATCCCTGTGGATACGATATTTTTACTACTTGAACGGCCGGTATACTTGCCGTGTTTGAGACCGTTGATAGAATTAAACGAATTTACAAATATTAACAAAAGTGTTTCAACGGAAATCTCAACAACAATTCATTTCATCATTCATCTACCAAACAAGCATAGTAGACTTATAACTCACGGCCGATTGGATCGACCTGCTCTGATACCACTAAATGTGACACCCTTACTACCCCAACACATATACTGTAACTTTACAAATAAATGTTTTAAATTTCGATAAAAGGGTTCACATGAGAATACTTCAAAAATCGTTCTTCAATAACCACAATAACAAGGATTTAGAAAATGAAACACAAGAGTTTACAAATTGTTTTCAAAATGATATTTACAATTCCAAATCCATAAAAAATTTTGTTCTAAAAGCCCTCTGCCCCGATGTCACAATATCAGAGCATACCCCTAATTTAACTATTGGCATTTTAGATGCCACTCGCAGCCGGATCTTCCTCACCTAAAACATCCACAAAATTGTACGGTGAGAAAAGAAAACATCTATACGTAAAGCACATAAGGAAAACACAACATAATCTCATCATTATACATTAATGAAATATGCACAAGCATTTATATATATCATAATTTATCAATCATTCAACATCTTCACATCTCAATTACATCAATCCATCACAATCCACACAAATCTTACAATTAACACTATGCCAAGACCATGCCACAACTGACATAAGTGATACAGGTTAATTGCCTCACTCATCCCACACCATGCCAGGGTCACGCTCTCCCTGTAGCATCACTTACCCAGGGGTCGTGCCATCCCTAGTCATTGATGTGAGGAACCACAATCACATCACAATCCACACAATCTCTTGTAATTAACCCTATGCCAGGGCTGCCATATTCGACATAAGTGATACGTGTCAATTGTCTCACTCATCCCACACCATGTCAGGGTCATGCCCTCCCTGTATCATCACTTACCCAGGGGCCATGCCATCCCTGGTCATTGATGTGGGGAACCACAATCACAGTCATAATCATATCCACACAACATCTCATCTCATATCTCAATTTCATATTACCAACACAATTCCGTATCACATACACAACAGATAAGTCCAACAAAATAAGAGTTTACACACCTTTCGAGAAATTCACGTCTAGATTATCAATTCTTATCAAATAGTATAACAATAACTTTTACAAATTAATATAATACTCAACAAAATTACTAATTTAATATAATTTTAACATAATGGTAAAATCCCCAATTGTTCCAAAACCTAGCCCACAAGCACTTTTCTACAGTTTCGTTCTCCCTCTCAGATCATCATTCTTACAAATTAAATATATATTTCTAATCCTCAACACATACGGAATCTAATGGGATCCTCAATTTCTCAAACAGAAATAGTCCAATTTTTCCAAAGCCTAACTTACAGGCACTTTTCTTTGATTTCGTTCTCTCTCCTAGAGCATCATTTTTACAAATAAAATATATTTTCATAATCCTAAATTCATACAAAATCACATAAAACAAAGAATTCTCTAAACAAAAATAATCATAAAATTAGGGTTCTTTCTCTACCCAATTCCCTCATGTAACTCTACATATAAATAATCCCATTTTCTCCCGTACCTGGATAAACAGCAGTTGAAATAAAACAGGGATCTCTTGGTCTCCTCCTCTAAGTGCCCCTTGGTCTTCAAAGAGAAGAAGAGGGAAATAAGAGAGAACAGAAAATAATAGGAAGAGAGAATGAGAGATGTGTGAAAATGACAGGTGAGGGGCGCTATTTATAGGATTTCAGGCTCACCTACCGGAACGGCCCGTTCCAAAATTGGAACGCCCGTTCTGGACCCTTCAAACATACGCAAATTTCTCAACTGGAACGGCCCGTTCTAAAACCAGAACGGCCCGTTCTCAAACTTAGCAGAACGGCCCGTTCTGTTTCCAGAACGGCCCGTTCTCCCTCCGGAACGTCCCGTTCTCCCTCCAGAACGACCTGTTCTCCAAACCAGAACGGCCCGTTCTCCAATTGGAACGGCCCATTCTCCCACTTCATTTTCTAAGCATTTCCTTATTCCGGAACGACCCGTTTCATTTTTGAAACAGCCCGTTTCGGGCAACGAATCGGACCCTTGGCCCAGCAAAAAATTGGGCTGTTACAAGGGTCAAACAAGCAAACACTCCTAAATGTTGTTCGATTACGAGTGTTTTCTCTCTCATGTTTAGATATTCTAGAATATGTTCTAAAATGTATATTGGTTGAATTAATTGTCTAGCATGTGGAATTGAATGAGATAATTTAGGGAGGTTTGGATCACGAAAAGTTTTTACTTTCTTAAAAATTTTATGTCGTTAGCTTTTCATGTTTAATTTATTTTTTAATTAAAAATAATATTCTATGATAACATTGTTTCTTAAGAATGGTTTTTTTTTATAGATTTTTCATGAAAAATATTCCCACGAGAAAGTGGAAAATTAACTTTTCCAATATAAGAATAAAGTTTTAAAATAGTAAAACTGTCATGTTACTTTTATTTATTTATTTGATATAATAAAAAATTTTAATTTTTAAATAACATTTGTAAATATTTTAAAAAATATTTATAACCAATTTATGAATTCCGAAAGTCATGATTATCAAAATTTATGATTTTTAGATATGAAAAAAAAATTGTGTATCAAACACTTCTTTAAATCTTTCTTCATGTTAAAAAAATATTGTAAAGATGACTCCTAGTTGTCCTATTTGAATTATTTATTGAATTATTTTCTTTGGCACCTTGTTTGTATTGCTAATTTTTTTAGTATGTGACTCTTTTCTGGTAAATAAAGAAAAAGGAGGTTGGGGAGGGAGAAGATAAAGCAATTAGCAAGATTGATTTGAAGATGGAAAGCATACCCTTGACATAACTCTTCCCTTGTAAAAAAAAATAAAAATAAAAATTTAAAAAAAAACAGAGAAAAAAAATAGTAAAATATAATACTTGAGTCTCAAATCTTTTAATTTATTATTGTGATAAGGTATGTGTGTCCTTAAATATAATTTTAGCGCAACATTGGCAATGAATGTGTTTGTATTTTTATTTATTTCCATATTCTAATATGTAATTTTTTACGGACAACTTAGTAGTGTTTAGTTTTTCTATGGTTGATAGTGGATTGGGAAGACAACAGGTGTGATGTGGTGGTTAGTAACCCATGTCACTCACCTTACTAAAGCTATTTATTTAATTGGTATTCATGAATTTTTTTTATATATTTATAAGTATCCAAGAATATTTATTAAAATATAAAGTTTTAAATAAAAAAAGTAAGAAATAAAATAAAAATATATAATAAAAAATTATAACATATATATATATATATATATATATATATTAAAAAATAAATTTATTACATATATTTTTGCTAAAAATAAATATTTATAACATATATATATATTTATATATATGAAAATAAATTAAATTAAATTATTTTATAAATCTTTTAAAATATTTTTAATATTTATAAATTATCAGTTCTCGTGATAGTTTATCTTATTTCCCGTTCCTTAATTTCCAACTATCAAGTAAGTATCTATTTAACGATGTATTTATAATTTATAATAAATTTTATCCACATATTTTTTTTCTTCCATCCTTAATAAAGGATATATGTTGTGGTGGATCATATTGTGAAATTGGCTATATGAAATTATAACAATCGACTATAAATTGGTTGTGAAATGTAGTTCTATGATCTGAAATGTACAAGGTAATGAGTTTATTATATTAGACCTTTTTTAAAAATTAAAAAAAAAACAGAAATATCTTCTTTTTTTTATTAGTTGTAACCTTAAAAAAAGTAGAAAATCACTTTCAAGAGCGGTTGGTTAAGAATTGATGTAAAAGATAAATTTTTTACATTAGTTTTAGTATCAATTAATGTAAGTAATTTTAATTTCTACATCCATTTGAAGTAAATGTAAATATTCTAAAATAACAAATATGAGATTTTTTTTAATTTTTATACTATTTCATGTCGTATGCACACTAGATCGTCAATGAATAATAATATGAGTTATTTTCTAAACTTAAAATATCGTTATATGCACTGAAATAAATATATATATATATATATATATATATATATATCATTGAAGGACCAAAACTAAAATTCACCATATTTATAAGAACTATAATCTTATTCAAAGAACTTTCTAATGCATTTCATGCCTTTGTTATCATTTGTACTCTCTTCTAATTTATAAAATGTCATACAAATTCTATGATAAAAACAACACCAACTTTATCCATTAATTATAAATATTAAGAAAAAAAAATCTTCTAAAAATACATGGTGCTATAATTAATATACCGTTTAATAATTTATTATATATATATATATATAAATTTAAAAAATGTAATTAAAAACTTGTTAGTTCATTTGTGCTCTCTTCTAATTTATAAAACGTCATGACCCATTCACACCTTATATTTTGGATAAGTGCTATGATAAATACAACACTAGCTTCATGCATTCATTATATACATTAAAAAAAATGCTTCTAAGAATATGTGGTGCTACAATTAATATATCATTTAGTAATCTAGCTACTATAAATAAAATATGAATTAAAAATTAAATATATTTATTTATGCACCAAATTAAATGATGAGAATATTTTTTAATATAAATATACTACCATACTTGTTCAAAGTAAATCAAGTAAGATATCAATACGCAATGAAATTTTACAAGTAAAATATATTATAGTGCTGGATTCTCCGTATTATTCATGTTAAAATGAGCAAAACCAGTTGTCACTTTAAAATGTCATCCATTAAAATGCTATTAAAAATTATAATCAATGTATGTATGCGTGAAATTAAATTATGAAATTTACTACACCATTCTTGCACAAGCTCAATCCAGTAAGTTACTAACTCAAAAGCATATTATACTGAATTCCTCTATATTCATCATGTATGGAATAATATTTAATGCTACATTTCAATGTGCAGAAACCAGCTGTCACACTCTCACACAAAACATAATACCAACAACAAAAATGTTTACGGAAACAAAGTATGCATCAAATTAGTCTATATAAAGAGATTGTTGGTGCCAGTAGAAACCACAACCAACTCTTTTCACTTCTCATTTGATTTTGTTTCTCCTCTTTTGTGATCACCATCATGACCCGGAGAAAGGTGAAACTTGCTTTCTTGAGCAATGATTCCCAGAGGAAGACATCATATAGGAAAAGAAAGAAGTCACTGCTGAAGAAAACTGAGGAAATATGCACCCTTTGTGGGATTGATGCATGTGCTATAGTTTATGGCCTTGATGATCCTGAGCCAGTGATTTGGCCATCTAAATCAGGTGTCCAAAATTTGCTGAGAAGATTCAGGACACTGCCTGAGTGGGAGCAGACGAGGAAGATGGTGGATCAAGTGAGTTTCATCCAACAAAGCATCACCAAAGAGAAGGAGAAGATGAAGAAGCTAGTGAAGGAGAACAAGGACAAAGAAATGACCTTATTGATGTATCAGTGTCTCAATGAAGGGAGGGTTGTGGCTGATAATAACATGACAACAGCTGATTTTTGTGTCCTTTCATCGGTGATCGACCAGAACCTGAGGGAGATTACCAGAAGGTTGGAAACTTTGAATATTGGAGAGATGACACCGCATCAACCACAGATTGAACCTGCATCAAACCAACCCCAGATGCAACCACCAGCACCAGAAGTGGCTCCAACCGAGGAAATGAGTCTGTTGAATTATGACCGAGGGTTGGATATGATCAATGCTAACCCTTTGCAAAACGAACAGTGGTTTATGGACTTCTTTAATGATAACAGGGATGAGACAACATTTTGGCCTAATCCATTTATTTGAAAATGCATGTGCTTGTTATTATCAGTCCATCTGAGATCATGTTTATGTTCAATTGTATATGTATTTTTTTTTTTTTTTACTGTCGTAGCATGAGTGTCAATGTGAAGACACAATCGCAAGTCATTACTCTTAATATTTTTTTGGTTAGTTGTTAACTTGTTACCTCATGTTGTAACTATATCAAAAGTTCTTTGTTTCTCTCAGAACATGACGCAAATTTGAAGAGAAAAAAAAGAACATCCTAAAAATTACTTGGAAATGCAGTGACAAGAATATTTGAAAAAAAGAAGTAGCTAGAGCAGTAAAACAAATTGTAGAAAATTCAGGACTAGCTTATACTAGAAATTTCCAACATTAAAAATATTATCTATCGTCATTCATGAGACGGTGATGGAGCCTATAAATAGGCTTTCACATATGGTGTACCTCCCAAAATGCAATAAATCCATGCTATTATACTACTTCTAAAATACCAATTATATTTTATACTATTTCTTAAAAAAAATTTCAAGTTTTGTCCACTACAAATCAAGCATAATTTATTCTCGTACCTACTTTCATATGAGAAAACTATAATTTTTAGAGCATCAAAATGAAGATACTTTCTTACTCTCAAGATTTATGGGACATTATAAAAGATGGGTTCATTATTCTAAAATGCATCAACTCCTACTGCAACTCAAAAGAAGGAGTTGAAAGAAAATAAGTAGAAGGATTCGAGAGTGTCATTTGCTCTTCAATAAGCAGTTGATGACATAATTGTTTTTCAAGAATAATGGGTGACACAAGTGCAAAGGAAGTTTGAAACACAATACAAGAGGAGTTTTAAGGAAGTGTCGAAACATTAAACTTCATTATCTAAGATCTGAGTTTAAATTAATAAAAATGAAAGAATCTAAGATCATAAAATATTACTATTCTAGAATAATAAGGGAAAAATATTCTTGACAAAAAATTGTTGAGAAAATTCTATTTACTATTCTCCCTAGATATGACGCAATCACATCTATGATTGAACAAACAAAAAATTTGTTTACATTATCAGTGACACAACTCACTACAAGAATGTTTTAATTTAGAGTCGGCCAATAGCCGACTCTAAATCATAAAAGCCGACGTAATATTGTCGATTATTCGTCAGTTTTTGGCCAACGCTAAATAAGTCGACACAATTTTTTTTGTGTTAGCTAAGCCGTCACTAACAAATTTATTTATTTTAAGTTTTTATTGTTGGTTAAGCCGACACTATGTTGACACAAATTTTATTTTATTTTTTTCTTTATCTTCTTTTTCTCATTTATCATTTATTCGTTCGTATTTTTAACATTCCTGGGACTCGATCCGTGAACCTTGAGGTTTTAAGTAAACTTGATAACCAAGTGTACTAGAACACATTATGCGTATATAACATTGTAAAAATTATTTTTAACTCTCTGAAAGCACGTATATTATTTAAAAATAGCGTCAGCTTTTTCGACGCTAAACTTAAAATAAATTTAATTTAAATTTATTTTAAGTTTAGCGTCGAAAAAGTCGACGCTATTCTTTAAATATAGCGTCGACTTTTCCGACACTAACTTAATTTAAATTTAAATTAAATTAGTGTCAGAAAAGCTGACGCTATATTTAAAGAATAGCATCGGCTTTTTTGACGCTAAACTTAAAATAAATTTAAATTAAATATTTTAAGTTTAGTGTCGGAAAAGCCGATGCTATTCTTTAAATATAGCGTCGGCTTTTCCGACGCTAAACTTAAAATATTTAATTTAAATTTATTTTAAGTTTAGCGTCGGAAAAGCCGACGCTACATCTTAAAATAGCATCGGCTTTTCCGACACTATTTGCGTCAGCTATTAGCCGACGCTTATTTTTCGCCGCTTATTCACCGTTTTCTTGTAGTGACTAATGAACTATCTTGAAGCCTATTAACAAAGATTGAAAAGGTGTGAAGAAGATTTCATTAGAAATGTTTTCCAATTAAAGCTAAAATTATAGTCTTAGAATAAAGAATATGGAGGAACTAAAATTAGTGTGGAAATTTCTAGAAATAAAATTCTAGAAGTTTCTCTAAGACCAATCAAGGAAAATATCTCCCATGTGGCATCTATAAAAAGACAAGTCACTTGGAAAAATTTTGTTGGCATCATGGAAAACCTTAGTGTCAACATTATAAGAAATTTGGACACGTTGAAAAGAAATGTTGTAACAAAAATAAGCAACAAGCAAATTTTGTCGAAGAGAAAGATAATGAACAACATCTTTTCTATGTTACATGATATTCAAACAATGAAGCAAAAGAAAGATAATACTTGGATAGCAGGTGTAGTAATCACATGGATAATGATTAGAGCATCTTCAAAGAAATTGATAACTCCATCAAAGTTCAAGTATGATTGGGGATAGCGCCATGGTAGAGTCAAAAAGACAAAGGCACTATCATGGTGGAGACTAAGAAAGATATGAGACTCATCAATGATGTCTACCTTTTCCCAATCTCAAAGAAAATCTCTTGAACATTAGCCAAATGATGGAGAAACGTTATGCTCTTCACTTTAAAAGAGATACATGCACTATCCATGATAACAAATGAAGAGAGTTAACTCAAGTTAAAATGAACAAAAGAAAATAAGAGGTTTTCCAATAAATTTCAAATATGCTATTAACATCGCCATGAAAGCGCAATTCAGTGATTCATGGCTATGACATCGAAGATTTGGCCACTTCAATATGCTTATGCCTTGAAGCTACTATATCAAAATTATATGATGAGATCTACTAGCTTTAAAAGAAATTAATGAAGCTTGTGAAGGATGTCTTTTGGGAAAGCAACCTAAACTACCATTTTCTACTAGAAAAGCCTGGAGAGCAAAAGACTTACTAGAGTTAATCCACACTAATATCTACAAACTAATGAGGACATCATCACTTTATAACGACAAGTATTTCTTCCTTTTCATTGATGACTTTTTTAGAATGGTGTGGGTCTACTTTCTTAAAGAAAACTTAGAAGTTTTTGAAATCTTCAAGAAGTTTAAAGCTCTTGTGGAAAAGTAAAATGGAAAACATATAAAAGTATTTAAAAGTGATCGCGAGGCAAGGAATAAAATTCACACAAGTTTGACAAGTTTTGAGAAGATGAAGGCATTGAGCAACAACTTATGATCACATATTCTCCACAACAAAATTGTGTACTTAAAAGACTTACTAGAGTTGATCCACACTAACATCTACAAACTAATGAGGACATCATCACTTTATAATGACAAGTACTTCATCTTTTTCATCGATGACTTTTCTAGAATGACGTGGGTCTATTTTCTTAAAAAAAACTTATGATAAGTTTTTGGAATCTTCAAGAAGTTTAAAGCTTTTGTGGAAAAAGTAAAAAAGGAAAACATATAAAAGTGCTTAAAAGTGATCGAGGAAAGGAACAAAATTCACACAAGTTTGACAAGTTCTATGAAGATAAAGGCATTGAGCAACAACTTACGATTATATATTCTCCACAACAAAATGGTGTTTTAGAGAGAAAAACCCTCACTGTTATGGAGATGGTAATATCAATGCTAAAGGAGAAAGGTATTCTAATAATTTTTGGGTTGAGGTAGTCTACACTAGAGTTTATATATTAAACATATATCCAACCAAGGCAGTCTTAGACAAGAATCCTATTGAAGCTTGAAGTGGAAAAAGCCATCAGTCAAACATATATGGGTATTTGGATCGATTTGCTACGTACATATTCCTTATCAAAAGAGGCACAAGCTTGAAGACAAGGCTATAGAAGGAACATTCTTAGGATATAACACACAATCAAAATGATATGTCTACAACCTACAAAAATATAAGCTCATCGTCAGTCGAGATGTTGAGGTTGATGAAAATGCTTCTTGGAATTGGGAAGAAGAAAAAGTTATTAAAAGCAACATTTTAGTTCAAGTGTAGCAATTTCAAGAAAAAGCTCAAGAAGAGGTAGAAGATACAAGTATGCCATCTCCACCTCCACATCAAAAACAAGATTCTCCACGAACATCTACTCCAAGACAAGTAAGATCTTTGGTGGACATGTATATGAAACTTGACAATATGGCCATAATTAAGCTTGACTAATATAAATACACAACAAAACAAGTATTATGGGTCAAGGTTGTGGAAGAAAAGATTAAAATCATAAAAAAGAATAATACTTGGGAGCTCGTAGATTGTCCACATGGACAAGACATAATTGGAATTGGGAGTAAAAAGGGTACATAAAACAAAGCTCAATCTTGATGAACTATGCAAAATCAAAAATCAAGATTGGTCGATAAAGGCTACTCACAACAACCGAGAGTTGACTACAATGAGACATTTGCTCTAGTTGCTTGCTTAGATACAATTAGAGCTTTAATAGCTCTTGCAGCACAAAAAAGGTGGAACGTCTACCAATTGAATGTTAAATATTCCTTTCTAAATGGAATGCTTGAAGAAGATATTTTTGTTGAGTAATCACAAGGCTTCATCAACAAAGGCAATGAAGGAAAAATGCTAAGACAAACAAAAGCCTTATACAACTTGAAGCAAGATCCTTTAGCATGATATAGCAGAATTAATCAATACTTCACTAATCAAGGATTCAAGAGGAGTAAGAGTAAATTAACACTATATATAAAGACACTAGGTTAGTATGATCTCATTGTCTCCCTATATGTCGATGATCTTATCTACATATAAAACAATATGGAGATGATAAAAGAATTTAAAGAAGACATGATGAAGACATTCGAGATCACCGATCTTGGCTTAATGAACAACTTCCTTGGTATAGAGGTGTGACAACAAAAAGAAGGAATATTTATCTTTCAAAAAGAATATATTAAAGCTCTACTAAAGAAGTTCAAGATGTATGATTGTAAACCTATTGCTACTCCATTGGTGGTAAATGAGAAGTTGTAAAAAAATGATGGAGCACTAGAAGCAAATGCATCACACTATAGTAGTTTGATCAGAAGTCTTCTATATCTCATAACCATGCAAGCAGACATCATGTATGCCACAAGCCTTCTATCAAGATTCATGTAGAAGCCAAGTTAGATTCATTGTGAAGCAGGAAAAAGAAGTTTAAGATATATACAAGGCACAAAGGAATTTGGTATTTGGTACATAATAATGACTAACTTAAGATGATTGGCTACACCGACATTGACTAGGCAAGATCAATAGACGACATGAAAAACACATTAGGATATGCTTGCTCACTAGGATCAATATTTTTCCCTTTGACATAAAATAAGCAAGCAACAATTAATATGATGGTTTTACTTTAATTTTTTATATTTATTATTAATAATTTTAAATTTTAAAATATTAGAAATTAACTAATCACTATTATTATTGTAAAAATACTGATCGGTATTATTAATTTATTAATAATAATTAATATTTTATTCTTAAAGCATCTCTTATCTTGTTAGGATTTTGTCTTGCTTCATAAAAAGATTTTATTTATCCCCTTTTTGTTTATGTACACGTGCACACACATACGTTAAAATTTAACATAATAAAGAATAATACATAAAAAAAATTATCTATTAGAGAGATAAAATTTATTTATTATTTTTATAATTATGTTATTGGTACGAAGTATTCATCAATTTTTCTAATGACTAATTTTTGTCAAAGAACTTGATTGACTCACCTTTAGTGAAATCTCTCATTCCAATTACATTTTTTTTCATATACAAAATTTGAATCCAAGACTAAATTTAGTACTACTTTTGATCAACGACTTGGTAAAATGTAATCACAAAGTATTTAACCAAACATTAATTTTGTTCTAGATATCTAAGAAGTTTGTTTCTTTTCATAGTTTTATCACTTTGCCTTCGTTGCCTTTTGCTTACAAATTAAGTGTTGTAATTGTTCCACTTAAATATCTTATTGTAGCTCCTATTGATAATGGAAAACTTAATGCTTAACTGCAAAATATTCCATTTTTTTTAGTTGCAAGAGCTATTAAAGATTATATTCAAGCCTGGTACTTATAAGGTGAATTGGATACTTTAAAAAAAAATGTTTCTCTTAGATCTTTGAAAATTTAATGATACTCTTTATATGAAATTAATTAATTTAGACAAATTAGAAAACCAATTACAAAAGAAATATAATTTTCGTAAATATGAATAATAAATTATGAATTATGATCAATTCTATATACTCAATTCCAAATTAAAAAGAAAGAAAAGAAGAGCGCAAGTTTTATATTGATTCACTCACACCACATAAGAGTTGTTACATTCATTTACCAGTCAATACCACTAATATTTTAAACGAAAACAATGTTTATACAAACCCTTTGATTACTCCAAGATTTTCTCTTGGACAAACTTTTATTTACCAACGGAAATAGAATAGCCTCTATTCATCCAATAAGAACCCTTCCATGGACAACACACCCAATCTCAGATCAAAGCTTTTGACTTTAGTCGAAAATCATTTTTTTAATCCTCTAATTTAATTTGAATTCACCAAATGTTTAAGTACTCACAAAGCTCTTTTTTTTTTTTTTTTAAATGTTTCCAATAACCTTTCTCAATAACATTTTGAGCATACAATCAAATTTTCACATAATTAAAGTTTATAAGCTTGCTCTAAAGACAAGAAAAAACAAGTTATGCTATGTTGACAAAACTTTACCTCAACCAAAACATGGGGAGATCAAAATTATAAAGCATGGGATAGGTGCAACACTTCGGTGATATCTTAGCTGCATCATTCACTAGATTCAGAAATCATCATACTTTTATCAAAGGTGATGTATTTTGAATATGTGATTTACAGGAAGAGATCTACTCACTTCGGAAAGGTGATTTCACCATCAATACCTACTTCTCTAAAATGAAGAAATTATGGGAAGAACTAGATAATTTCAGGCCTATTTCCCAATGCCCTTTTGCTGTTAAGTGCACTTGCCAATTGATCCCCACGATGAAGTATAGAGAGGGAGATTATGTGTTTAGATTTTTGCGTGTTTTGAATAAACAATATGCTGCATTAAGATATCAAATTATGCTCATGAACCCTCTCCTAAACATCAGCACTGTATTTTCTCTTTTGACTCAACAGTAAAGAGAATTAAATACTCAAGTGAATGAATATCAAATCATGGCTAGTTACAATCCCTCTATTGACAGAGGAAGAGCTACATCTAGAGGAAGAGGTGCTCGGGGACAAGGAAATAACAATGGAGGGAGATATTATGGAGGTAGAGAAAAGAATGTGAAAGTCTGTTCATATTATAATAAACTATATATAACACGTGGCTGATACATGTTTTAAGAAACATGGCTATTCACCATTGTTTAGAAAAATAGGAGTAACCAATAATTGTCCAAACACTACAAGAAAATAACGATTTTACAACAGTTATATGGTCTACATTACGATGGTTATAACTCTCGCAAAGACATCATTGTAACGTTTCACCATTGAAGATGAGGTAAAATCTAACTATGGAAAGGACATTGATGATGCCACCGGAAATAGTGGACTTAATCTCACCATCCAAACCCAGGCATTATCTGCGTGACCTCTTCAAATGATGAAATACATTCTTGGATTCTAGATTCGAGCCTCATACCATGTTTGCCATACTAGATCCTATTTTCTATGCCTTATAAAAATTAAACCAGTTAGTGTTAAATTACCAAATGGTTGTTATATCACTACCTCTTTGGCAGGCACTTGCCATCAATTTTAAATCGTTTTTACCTAACAGATGTTGTTTTCATTCCATCTTTTTCTCTAAACCTCATTTCCATTTCAAAGGCAACCAATTCATTGCTATGTGAATTCATCTTTAATAAAAATGGTTGTATCATACAGGAGAAGGATAGCTTGAAAAAGATTGGTGCAGCTGAGCTGCAAAATGGTTTATACGGTTGGACTTCGCCTCTTGCACAGAAACCAACATTTCATTATGTAAATTCAATGCAAATCAATAAGAGTGATCTTTGGCACTACAGGTTAGGGCATGCCTCAAATGACAAACTTGTTCATTTGCATAGAACTTTTCCTTTTGTTGACTATAACAAATCTGATGATCCGTGTGATATTTATCCTAACAAAGAAGACTTCCTTTTCCAAATAGTTTTACTATTTCTTCTCAATGTTTTGACCTCTTGCATATGGACATTCGGGGTCTTTCTCTCATCATTCGATGCTTGGTCATAGATATTATCTAACAACTGTTGATGATAAGATTAGATACACTTGATTTTCTTTATGAAATTAAAAACCTGTTTTATGTTCCAAGTATCATAATATATATATATAGAGAGAGGTAATCAATTCACTAACTCTAGAAAAAATAGTTATATATAAATTTTTTTTGAATCAAATAAGATATACAATAACGATATAGAGAGTGAATGATTCAATTAGTTGACAAACTCAAATAAGTATAGGATCCCTAATTGTATTAAAAATCTTCTTAACTGTGAATTCATGTTTTTTTTTTTGAAACGGCCAAATAAAATTATATTGTGGCACTAGGGGTGCCATAATCTCATATTTACAAGGTATTGGTTAGTGGTAATTTAGATTAATTATCCAAATTACGAACTAACCAAACAAAATCTTAGTATCTCACCTAAAAGTAATTTGACCCAACATTGCAAAGCAAAACAGTGAATCCCGAATTCGCCCTTAAGATAAGAGTAGTTGACATTCACTCTCATTTGTTTTCTACCAAGCATTTAATGTCCTGTATAGAACCTTTTTTTCCACTCAACCACTCAGATTACTATTACCTCTTGTGTCATCCCTGGTGTTCCCTTGTAAGTCTTCCAATCTTTATCCTTCATCTTCTGTAATGCATACTCCTGGTGGTGCTGACTCCCATTGCACATAGTTGAATGGAAAATCCTTATCCATTTTCAACCATGACCACTGTAAATTCATGTATGTAAAGTCTTCTTATTAACATAGAAGATAAGAGGTGTGTTCCAATATCATTAGTTAATAGTGGAGTGACAATGACTATCTTGAGTTAATGATGGAGTATCGGTACAAATATTTAAACCACGACTAAACTTTATGTATCACGATATACTTGAAATTGCTTTTGTACATAAGAAAGTTTATTATAAAGCATTTGATAATTGATGTAATGAATTTATTCACCATCTAATCAATTAAAGCCCTCTTGAACGTTATAGGTTTAGTTAGTGAGTGAAATTAATCAACTAAATTAATTTTTTTTTGGAAAATTGAAGGTTCAAAAATAACTTGTGCAATTAATTTTTTTTATTCTATTTTGTACAATCGATTAAAGCAAGGTAATCAATTAAAATAGAAAATTTTGGAAATCTTGTATTTTTAAAATACACTATGTAATCAATTGGAATCGATTGAATTAAATAGAAAATTTTAGCTTTTCCAAAACATTATATATAAATATTGTAATCTATCGGAACTATTTTTTTTTTATCTTTTCAGATTCACTTTTAATTGCGAGAGTTTGATTCCTTTTTAGAAGAAAAAAAAGTTTTCCTTTCGCTATATTTTTTTTAGCACTAAAGAAATATTATGTCTTTTAATGTAATTTCATAACATGGATTTATTATTTTCATTTACTGTTTTCTAATTTATAAGACATCATAAGTTCACAAATTTTTTCGTAAGTGCTATGGTAAATTCTCTCGCATTTATACATTCATTATATATAATAAGAAATAAAAAAATTCTTAAAATATGTTTCTTGAAATGGTCTCACAATGTATCTTTTACCAATTTACACTATAAATTTGATAATGAAGAATCTCACTCTAATGACAACAGTCAAAAATGCAATTAAACATTAGAACTTATCTATTTATAATTGAAATTAAATATGAGAATTATATTATATTATATATATATATATATATATATTTTTATTTTTTTTTAGTACTAGATATTTTCTATATTTTTTTTTACTTAATATATTCTCTATTATTTTGGCAGAAGATATTCTGATCTACATTATTCATATATAAATGACACTTATTCTTTTAAATTGATATTTAAATATACAAAACCAGTTGTCACTTCAAAATGACAACAGTGAAAATACTATTTATTTCGTTTTGGAAGGAGCCGTTAAAATTATATTAAAAATTTTAACTATGTATGTATGTATGATAAAAAATTTACTGGAGTCTTAGCATCAACTCAAATCAATGTAGTAATTTACTAACTAATCCATAATGTATATTTTACAGCTTAATAAATATATTATTAAAGTACGGATTCTCTATATCCTTTGTGTATGGAATGACATTTAATGTGACATTTGAATGTGCAAAACCAGTTGACACTTACTCACAAAACAGGATAATGGTTTTTGAAAAATTAAACCAGCTATGTATTAAATTAGTCTATATAAAGAGACTGTTGGTGGGGCGTAAAAACCACAAGCAACAACCCTTCTCATTTTGTTTCTCTCCTTTTGTTTTCTGGTCTCAATCATGCCAAAGACAAAGGTGAAACTCGCCTTCATAACAAATGATGCCGCAAGGAAGGCAACATACAAGCAAAGGAAGAAGGGAATTCTGAAAAAGATTGAGGAACTTAGTACCTACTGTGGTATTGAATCATGTGCTATAATTTATGGCCCCTTTGTAGAGGCGCCAGAGATTTGGCCATCTGAATCAGGTGTTCAGAATGTTCTGGGGAAATTCAGGACTATGACTGAATGGGAACAAAACAGGAAGATGCTGGACCAAGAGGGTTTCATTGAACAAAACATTGTAAAGGGAAGAGAGAAGGTGAAGAAACTTGCCAAGGAGAATAAGGAAAAGGAGATGAACATGTTGATGCATCAGTGCCTTAAATCTGGGAAGATTGATCCTGATAATTACATGATGGCAACTGATTTTGTTAATCTTTCAGCAGTGATTGACAAGAAGCTGAAGGAGATTAATAGAAAGTTGGAAACATTGAATGTTAATGAGATGCCACCACACCAACCCAAGATGCAAGCAACAACAAACCATCCTCATCCCCAGACTGAAGCAACATCAAAACAACACCAGACACAAGAACCAACACAAACAGTGAAGCCTGAAGAAATGACTCCACTGAATTATGACCAAGAACCAGATTTGATCCCTAACCCTATGCAACGTCAATTGTTAATGGAGAACTTCATTATTGGTAATGAGAAAGAGACATCATTGCCTCCATTTAGAGATGCTAAAGTCCCTCTCTAAAGGGGCATTTAGACTAATATATATGATATTGTTTTGAGATTTTTATTATTGGATCACAAAGTTCTACAATATATAATGCATAAGAGATTAATTCAATATATATATGCCTGTGTTGGCGTTTATGCAACCAATTGAATCTGCATTTTATGTTTGTGCTCACTATGATAGGTCTTTGTCAAATTATAATCACACAGTGTACTCATACACTTATATAAACTGATTTGTTAAATGGCAGTCATAAAAACAAACAAACAGTTTTAGTTTATTAGTTGTGCTTTTCTTAACATTCCTCATTGGTAGGGACTTGTTTTTCTGTAACAGATGGGATTTCTGATAAAATTCTAAATTTCTTATTTATCTTTTAATCTACAGGTGATCGAGGGTTAAAATATTATAATGTTTTCTTTTTTTTTTTTATAAAATTTCTTGAATATTTAGTGCAAAATGATCAAAAATTCATTGATTGACCGTGAAACTCGATTCGAGATATTTTAACACATAAAAATTATGAAAAAAAAAATTATTGGTGTGGTGATTTTGACTAGAAAAAATTATTTAGAATTAAATTCTAAAAATTATAAATTATTAATTATTTGAACTGAAATTGATTTATTTCAAAAAAAATTTAACAGCAATGTATAAATCATTATATATTTAATAAATAATAAACAATATTTTTTAATGATAATATTGTACCTGGACGTGAATTACCAACACAAACACATATTTATCAATTAGAATTCATTTTGAATAATTAAAAGCTTTTTTACTTAACAGTTAACATTGACCAAAAATAATTAAAACTTATTAAAATTAAAATAAATTATTATAAATATTAAATATATAACATTTACTGTGGGTTTGAAAGTGCCCACCTAGTCATTAAATTTCAGCCATGCAATTAATGAACTTAAGATAAATATAATAATTACTAATTACTTTTAATTAAAAACTATATATTGCTAGATAATTAATTAAACAAAAATTAAAATATTTAAAAAAAAATGCTAGAAATCCATATATTAGTCAACCAAGAGATAAAGACAATTTTTATAATTAAATAAAAATTTAAATATTTTTTAATTATTATAAAAATGAACTTGATTTTGGTTGTTCCTATAAAAAAATTATTTGCTTTTTTATTTCATTTAAAATTTGAAACTATTATTTTAACCCTTATTATTATGTGATTTTTTTTTATTACATATGTGTTTATTATATGATTATGTGATTAATTATTCAAAGTGACTGTAATTGCATGTACATGATATTTTATCAACATGTGATACTTTTAAATTTTATATGTACTTTAAAATGATCATTAGAGATAAAAAAATAATGATTTTAATTTTTAGAGGATGAAAATAAAAAATAATATTGAAATTAAAATCAAAATTTGTTCATTTTATATTAAAAAAATGTTTACTAATTTTTAAAAAAATAAAAATAAAGAAGAAATTTAAAAGAGGCTAAAAGAAAATTTTATTTATTTTATAAGAAATAAAAATATATTTAAACTAAAATTCTTAAATTAAATATTTTTAACAATATAATTTTATACCTCATGTTGGTCCATTTTAGCGCAAATTAATTAAACGAGAATTTTGATCTCCCCTCTTTAGGTACGTGTTGCACAACCCATATATACTCATTTGAGTTGACTCTTTCGAGAGTAAAACCCATTTTAACAAGATAAGAGTTAGGCATGGATTTTTTCCAATTTTAAAAATTGAGTTTGTGTTTGGATTCAATTTAAAATATAATATCCTATCCCGTCGTCCTGTATTCACTCTCAATTAATAAAAATAAAAAAAAATTTATAAACAATTATTTAGACTATTATGTTTGTTTTTATAAATATAATTAGAAACACGAAATGCATCTTCACTTAATATCATATAATATAAATTAAAATACTTTAATCAGATAGCATATGGCGATAAAAATTAAGCCAATAAGCCCTTGACTACATGTGTAGATGTCTTTTACTTCAACAGTGATCTCTCAATTGTCAACATGGACAAAATTTGGTGTAAGCATAATGTTTTCAAAATCTTCAAGAGTTAGAATGGAATATTCTAGAGAAGAGACAAACCTGACCATTCAACATTCTCAACTTCATCTGGGAAGTTCTCCATTTACCTATTCTTAGGCAAACAATTCTGTGATACTACCTTTACTATACTATCAGTATTAGGAGTAACATTACTCTTCTTGAGTAGCGCAAAACTGGTTCATTTTGTTCTAGGTCTTCTCTGCAAAACAAGAAAGAAAAGGACAAATAAGATTCACGCATTTAAGAAGGAAAAAAAAATGAAAGAGATCATGACAATAAAAACACTCCTAAAATCTTGCCGTGGAGGTGAATCTATTATAAGTTTAATTGCTAGAAATAAAAGCTATCTAATTCTTTCACTAAATTTAGCAGGTGACATTTAACAAAAGATTTCTGAGTATACAATTCAAATGGAAAGTGATTGATTATCTACAATAATGTTCTGCTAAACCAAGATGGCATTCTCGGTTTTAGAAAGATCGTTCGAACATCCTTTAGACAACCGTAAAACAATTAAGCGTGTTATTGATTTTAAATATACTATACTAAATCAGTTAGGACGTAACTGAGGGGATATTGGGAAAAGGCTCCTTCTTTTCTTTTCATGGAACCCATTATTCAATGACCAAAACAAAACCCATTACCTATTATTCAAGGACAGTTGTTGAAACCGTTAAATGATGTTAGGATTTTACATAATAATAATCATGTTTCGTTGTTATGGTGCAGTTATTGAGAGTGGTAGTACGTAAGGCAGCATGTGGAGGTGTTGTAAGGGACCATACAGGAGCTTTTAATTATTTGTGGTTTTGGAGTAAACTTTGAGGGATGTTCTGATATTGAAGCTAAATTAAGAGGTATTTTCTTTGGCCCTAAATTGGCGTGGTCGAGGGACTTTTTGGGAAGATAAGAGTGAATTTAGATTAGTAGGTTGTAATTATTATATTAGTTTCAAGTGTCATGTATGTTTCACCTGTACTACAATCTTGTTAATGAAATGCATACAATTCATTCATAATTTCATACAAAGGAAACCCTATACTAGAAGGGGCACATATAAAATACAACATCAACCGAATCAAAATCGGATTTTGTAGTATCAAATAATCGATTTTAAAGAAGAAAAAAAAAGGAGGAGGAAAGTGATGTAAAAGAATTTTAAAATAATGAAGATGAGATATAGTAATTGGATTTAGAGATGAAGATTATGAAAGTGTGAAAATAGACTTTAAATAATGATGAAGATGAGGTACGGGTGATTGTCTCTAGGTTGTTAAAAAAATCAAATGAAGAAGAAAAAAAAACATAAAAGAGAAATCAACAAAAATGGCTAGAGATAAACATTGTAGTCGAGGAAAAGGGTAGAGAAAGAAAGAGTAAGTATAAAAGAATCTGGCTTAAATATGTTTTTAGTCTCTTAAATTTAGGGTAAATTTATTTTTAGTCCTTCAAATTTAAAATCGATGTTTTTAGTCCCTGTAGTTTCAAAAAATCTTATTTTAGTCCTTATATTCAAATTTTGTTAAGAAATTTATCAAATATTATTGCCTAAAATCTACTTATTGGTATTCCTGTTAGTAAAAATATCACATTAAATTTAATTGATATTGTATAACCGTCTTAATTTGTTATTTTCATATATATTATCGGTGATCTGAGAGACTAAAATAAGATTATTAAAAATTACAGGGACTAAAAATAATGATTTTAAATTTAAGAAACCAAAAATAAATTTATCTTAAATTTGAGAGACTAAAAACATATTTAAATCAAAGAATCTTTTAGAGAAAAATGTTGATTAAGAAAAGGCAATAAATTATAAATCTATTTAGAAAAATATTAATAAAAAAAAAAGAGAGAGAGGATGTATTTATTATATTTATTAATAAGAGAGGCGTAAATATCATTTATAAAAATAAAATATGAGGTTGATGGCAACTTAGGATTATGTTTTGGATCAAGATATATACACCTCCTTTTTTTTTATAAGTATGCTACCTTCTTTTTTAAAAAAAATAATTAAATTCTTAAAATATCCTTAATTTTTATTATTTTTAATTTTTTAATTTTACACTCCTAACATTTAATTTAACACTTTTTTTACATACTTTTTTCCCTTATTTTCACAAGCACCCCCTTAATTTTTCTTCACTCCCACCTATTTTGGTAAATAATTTTAATTCTTTTAGTTTTACATTATTTTTTTTCCTTCCTCTTTTAGTTTTCTCACTGATTTCACCATTCATATAGTACTCTAAAATAATGAAAATGTCTTTTTCATAACACTAAACTTAATGTTAAGGTTTTTAAAGGGGTGAAAGGAAAGGAAGTGTTGAAAGAAAAAATGTGTCTAGTTTGATAGAAATTGTCGAGGAAGCTACACGTACCTATACAATATTGTTGTCTACCAGTTCTATGATTTGGTGTATATGAAAAAGTGAAAGAGATGAGAAAATAAGAGAATAATATAAAAATTGAGATAACTAAAACTACCTACTAAAATACATGAGGAATTAAAGGAAGACAAGATGGTGCATGTAAAAATTAGAAAAAAGAAAGAAGGAGGTGTGTGAAAAAAAAAATAGTAAATTGAAAATTAGAAATGTAAAATTAAAAATTTTAAAAATAAAAAAATTCTAAATATTTAATATAAAAAAAAAAGGAAATATAGAGGAAGTGTATATATCATTACCCTTATATTTTATATTTACGGCCCAATTCAGCGAAATAGAAATGCACTCATCCAAACTTGATCCACAAATGACCTAGCCGACTAATTTCAAACTAACCCACATCTAATTATCTACTAACGCATTTACTCAATTCATTTAACCTAACACTCATCTATTTAATTAATTTGTTCTTGTACTCTTCTAATCAATTTATAGTTATCATTATATTTTATTAAAAAAATGAATGTAACCATTATTTAAGCTTAGTCAAATATAATCGCAATACAATTATTAAAATTATAAATAAAAATAATAACAAATAAAATATAAAATACCAATTTATTTATTATTTTGCGATTAAAAAATAGGAAAAAGGGATGCCAAATCACATGCATTTGTTATGTTCATTTTTTTTTCTTTTCGAATTTATAAAATTCATATATTCAAACAATTCTTTGGATAAGTGCTATCGTAAATTTGGGCATTTATTCATATATATTGAAAAAGAAAAATTCTTTTAAAATTATGTTTCTTTATCCCACAGTTAATATTTTTTTTTGGTCAACAAGGGGGATTAAGACCCTAGAACACTAAGCATTAACTTGAAGAGTAGCAGAAGAATCTGCAAGTAACAAGCGAAAAATACAGGATGGAGGGGATTCATAAATGAAAACATCCTCCAATGTAGTCTCTCTACTTCTAGAAAGTGTATCAGCAACTAGGTTAGCTTCTCTATTGATGTAAGACCAAGAAACTCTGGATAGTTGAGTTGACAAATCTTTTATCTCCCGAACAAGATGACAACAAGGGTGGACCCTTGAACATCCTTCATTGATTATCCTTATTGCTTCTAATGAATCAGATTCAACCAAGATAACTTGGCCCACATTTCTTTCTAATATTATACGGGTTCCTTGCAATATAGCTCTTAATTCAGCTTCAAGAATAGAGCAGCATCCAAGGCGTCCAGAGAACGCAACAACGAATTTACCATTAGAGTTTCTCACAACTCCACCACACGAGGCCTCTCCGTTTCGTGCCACCGCTCCATCACAATTCAGCTTCAGAGCTCCAGTCGGGGGATAGGTCCATTGAGTGTTCCGGTCCAAGGGTCCTGAGCCTAGATTTTGGTTGAAGTCCCTCGAGAATGAAGGGGCTATGCGAGCTTGTATCTCTGCTACCAACTGATCGGAGGAGATGCTCAAATTTTGAAAAACTGCTCTGCTGCGATGATGCCATAGCGAGTCTAGAGTTAATCCGAATCTTAAGCTCCAGTCTGGTCTCAAGTGTTGGCTTCTGACAAGATTTTTCAAAAGCCAAGTCTCCAAATTTCCTTTAGACGCTTGCATCAAGGCTGTCCCTCTACAGGTTTTATTCCACACCTCCTGGGCATACGGACAATCTCTTAGCACATGTAAGGTAGTTTCCATGGCTTGCCTGCACTCACCACATGTGGAATCAGAAGTCATTCCACGCTTGACCCTACAGGAGTTTGTGAGTAGGCTCTCATGAGCTACTCTCCAAAGGAATACGCGAACTCTCTCTGGCCCATGCCATTTCCATATTTGCTTGAAGAGAGGAGATTTAGCTGGTAACATTTGTTGAGCAGCAATTTCATGTGCTGATTTAATTGTGAACAAGCCGTCCGTTGTTGGATTCCAAATAATCTTATCAATGCCAGCATCCTCGGAGGGAGGGGGACTGCATAGGATTGTTGCTAATAATTCAGCTGGTATCCAATCTTGAATATGTGATAGGTCCCATATTCCAAGCATATTGGTATAGTCACTTACAGATTTAAAGAGCTCAACAGGAGGTATAAATGTTAACGCACATTGGATTAGAGGAGGAGAATTCGGAATCCATTTATCATACCAGAATTTAATCATGCGTCCATTTCCCAGTTGCCAGCCGATATTAGAAACAACCAAATTCCAAGCACCGTTTATGCCATGCCAAGGATTTGACATGTTTGATTTCTTCACAACTTTTGGAATTATTTCATTAGAACACTTGTATTTAGCTTTTACAACCCTTACCCATAGTTTTTGAGGTTCTGTAATCAAACTCCAGCAGTTCTTCATCATAAATGAAGTGTTGACATCACGCATGCGTCTTAAGCCAAGCCCACCATATTCTTTTGGATAGCACAGGGTCCCCCAGCCAACAGCATGGCATTTCTTTTGAATCTGATTATCTCCCCAAAGAAAGTTGCGACAAATTCGATCAATCTCATCACATAAAAGATTGGGAAGCTGGACTGTCTGCATTGTGTAGGAAGGAAGTGCTTCAAGGACAGACTTGGTGAGCGTAAGTCTTCCCGCGAATGAGAGATTTCTTGCCTTCTAGCCACTTAGTCTCTGGTTCAATTTTTCTAATGTCCTGGTAGGAGGACCTATTAACTCGTGAGTGATGAGCCGGAATTCCTAAATACTTCCCCAAGTTCCCCGTTTGTTGAAATCCCAATGTTGCACTAATACTTTCCCTAGTAGAGAAACTCACATTCTTTGAAAAGAAAACTCTAGTCTTGTCTAAGCTAACTTTTTGACCTGAGCTAGCACAAAAGGATGTTAAACAATCTTGTATTACCTCTACCTGTTCCAATGAAGCTTCGGCAAAGAGTAAACTATTAAAATGCAATTTTATATAATATATGATGAGTTAATCACCTATATACTGCCAGTGTAAAGTTTTTTTACACTGACAACCAATCATATCTTTTAATAGTGACATGTCAGTTGCTTATTTAATGAAATAATAATAAAATAAGTAACATTAAAAAATATGATTGGTTATTAGTGTAAAAAATTTTATGCTGGCAGTGTAGGGATGATTAACTCATATATAATTCATATGAGAGATTTTACTCTCACTTTTTAAATATATAATTCAATCACCTTTCTTATGTGTTATTCCACCATTCACCACTTTAAAGAATGGTGTCAAAAATTACCTTCCTAAAAGAACATATACTATTTTTCAAATATTGTTTTTATATTTTTGTTAAAACTTAAAAAATAGCTTAAAAGAAATGTGTTTGTTTTGAAAGATAAGGGATGGGATTTATTCTCACTTGTTGTTTCTATCTCTTCAAAACGTCTTTTTCTCGTGTAAGTCTTCTCAATTTTCAAGTCATAGTGGAATGTAATTAGGAAAAATATATGAAAGATTTAAAAAAAAAAAAAAAAAACAAAGAATTCAACTACCCTTCTTGTGTGTTATTTTATGTATTTCATTTTTCTCTCTCGCCCCATTTCCTTCTTCCACCATTCAACCCTTTAAAGAATGATGTTGAAAATTATCTTCCTAAACAAACATATACTATTTTTGGAATTGTGCTTTTATTTTTTTGTTAAAACTTAAAAAATAGTTCAAAAGAAATGTGTGTTTGTTTTGAAAGTTAGGGGATGAGGTTTATTCTCGAAATTTAGGTTTATGAGAATGCATAAAAGTTATCAAGTGATATTTTTACGATTTAATTATCATAAACCAAGTTATAAAAAGATATTTGATAAATTTTTTATAAAAGAAGAAAATTAAAGATATTGTAAAATTAATAATAAAAGATGTCAGAAATTGATTTCACTTACATTTTTTTGCATGTATCCTTTTCAAAGTAATTTCATATATTATTAAGTTAATTTAACAACTAAAAAAAATTACTTTAATCCTAATTTCTTAAGTAAAAAATTCTAAGTTCCTTAGTAAAAATATCAAATCTTTAGTTAATTAGTTGATTGGACAACTTGCATTAAGATTCGAGGTTTAATTAAAATATTAACTAATAATCTTTATCTTGTTCCTTGTAATAACAAGTGTTATTAGTATATTCTTCGGATTGTAGATTTAAAAGAGTTTTACAATCTTGATTAATTCTATGAAATCATGCAATAAGTAATAAGGCCAAAACAAATATTAAGAGAAGAAAAATAATAAATAATTAAATAAAAATTTTATTGAATAACAACTACCATGAATTATATGGATTCAAAGTCAATTAAGTTAAATTCCATCTAGGAATTAATTAGTCACTCATGACTAATGAGATCCCACAAAGAAACAAGAGGAGACTTTCAAGAACTCCATGATGACTAATTATTCACTCTATTCTTTCAAATCTCTAAAATATAAAAATATGTGAAGTGTTTTTGTAACGCCCGATTCTAACGCCCAATTTATATAATAATAATTATATATTTTCTTATATAATATTTTCACAATTATATCGTTAACAATATTTTTTTCATAATAAAGATAAAGGTAAAGAACAATCATATTTTGTGAATTTAATACATGATATATCGTTCTAAAATATTTACCATAATGTATTATTTTACACAATATATTTTTCTTTCACTTTTATTACAATATTTACATTGATTGTGAAAATAAATTTACAAAAATTGTAATAGATTCATCAAATAGCCTCCACATTCCAATTCCTTCCAAGGAATACCACAGCTATATCAACTGCAAAATGATCTGGAATCCAAAGTAGATCCATCTATTTTGTAATATATTTAATTTATAAAAACAAAGAAAAGAGAGGGGTAAGAACAATATCCAATAAATATAATAATTCAAAAGAATAAACAGAATTATTTATAATCAATATTAAACATATATATATATATATGTATATATATATAAATATAAATATATATACAACTCATATATTAGATTTTCATGATACAATAAAATTTGAATTATACTTGTAGTGACTAGTCAGGATAAATGAGCATCATCAAAATATCAACCAATAAAAGGATATTTCACCTTAACCAACAATAGAATATTTCACCTTCATTTTTTACTCATTTAAATCCTCAAGGTCAAACCTCCAGCTACAAATAATTCAAACTTTATCTTCTATGGCCATAGAACAATATTTATCTTCATAAATACATGAAGAAATAACAACAAAACGAGTCCAAGATATCACAACTATAACATAGTTGATTATAAATATATTTACAATAAATATATCTATGTAAAAAGAATATATTAAGAATACCAATGATATAAATAAAAATGACCATCATTATAAAATAATGAAACAATATAAAATATGAACACCTTAATAATTATTATAGACAAAAATAATTAAAGGTTAAGCAAATAAATGAGGTTAGGGACACCCCACTAAATAAATATACATAAAAAATAACATAAATAAATAAAAATAGGAGTAGATAAAATTTTAAAGAGATAAGGTTCTCCTCCCCCTTACCTGGATAAGTAGGAGCTAAAACTTGAGCAGAATCTCCCCCCTCTGGATTCCCTCTTTCTTTCCCTCTCTTTCCCTCTTTCTTTCTCTTTCTCTTTCTCTCTCTCTCTCTCTCTTTCTCTTTCTCTCTCTAAATTTCCACTTCTGGCTGTATGATTTTTCACAGCCCCCTGCCTCCTATTTATAAGCAATCTGACGCACCCGGAACGGCCCGTACTGATTTCGGAACAGCCCGTTCCGGATCCTTCAAACGTGGGCAAAATTTTCAACTGGAACGGCCCGTTCCAATTTTGGAACAGCCCGTTCCAAGTTACCCTTTTACCCCTCAAACTTTAATAAAATTGTGAAAATGCCATTAATAATAAAATTACAAAAATACCCTTATTCCTTTATTAAAATTACAAAATGCCATTAATTACAAAAATACCTTTTAAAAAAATTGGAGTGTTACAGTTTTGTTTTGTGTGGAAGTTGTATTTATAACATCTGAATATAGACTTTATGTTTGACTCGATGTAGATGAGTATTTGATGACCGATTTTTATTGAAAATTTTTCTTGATAATTCTCCACACCTTTTGGCATATCATGATTAGGGGTGGGTAGATGGACTCGGGTCCGCGGACCGGTCCGTAAGCTCGCGGATTTCGCGGATAACGGACCCGTTTTTTTCAAATCCGTATGATTATGTCTAATTTTTTAGCCCGTCCCGTTAAGTCCGCGGACTTGGCGGATTTAATCCGCGGGCTCGCGGGCTAGTCCGCGGACTTCACATTTAATATTTTTAAATATTATGATTTTAATATTAAGTTGTGTATTTAATTTTTTAAAATTATTATGATATTAAAATTATGTTTAGTTGGTATATATTTGTCATTTGAATTATTTTATGACATTTTGATGCTTTTATTATTGAAAGTTTGGTATTATTATTTAAGTATTTGTAATTATTTTTATTTTAATATTTTAATATTTAGTATTTTAAACCATTTTAACTATTGATAAATTTTAGTATGATAAAATTTAGCTTATAAGTAAAAAATATTTTTTTTCTTCTAATTTTATGTATTTTTATTTTTAAAAAATTTATTTTTTTGAACCATTATTTAGGCCCGCGGACCGGTCTGTTATCTGCGGATTTTGGCGGGCCGGATACGAACTTAAAAAATAAGTCCATTTATTTTACGAACCGGACTTATCCGGCCCGTATAAAACGCGAGTTTTACGGACCGGACCTTAAACGGGCCGGACCGGTCCGTATACCCATCCCTAATCATGATTCATGACCCACTCAAAACGGTTGTGATCCTTCTCTTTGAACCAATGTCTTGCCTCGTTTAAAGCAATCAAAATGGCTCACTTTAAGTGAGCATCGATAGTTTTTAAGTCTTTTAATAGCTTCTTTCTCCGTGCTTTTCCTTTTCCTCGTGTCTACACACAAAAAAAATAAAAATCAGAATACCTAAAATTTAAAGAATTCTATTTACATAAATAAAATTAATTTTTAATATTTATTTTTTACACGAACAAGACTCAAACATAAAATATGTTCAATAATTATCTAAATTTGTGTGTGTGAGTGAGAGAGACCATTATCATAAAGTAATTTATAATAATATTACAAAAAAAATGCATGATTCAATTTTTATCACAAAAACATTTATACCTTGAAAAAACAATGTCGACAATGTCAAACGCTTGTTATGTGTATAAATCGTATTACATAAATCACAAAAAATAATTGATGGAAAACATAATTTAATACAGTATTCTTTTTCTATTTAATATGGGGAGTAAAATTGTGGTATAATCTTATTTTTTTTATATAGAAAAAAGAAAAGAGAGAAAAAAAATAGATGTAAAAGGATTTTTTAAAAATAATGAAGATATGATGTAATAATAGAGTTTAGAGAATGATGAAGATGAATGTGTAAAAAAACAAAAAGGTTTAAATAATAATGCAGAAGAGGTGGTGGAGGAAAGAAAAGAAAAAATAAGAAAGAGATATCAACAAAGAATGACTAGAAATAAATAAAGTAGTGGAAGAAAAGAGGAGTGGAGAAAAAGAGAGGTTAAAAAAAATATTTTGGAAACCTATTTATTTAAAAAGGAGAATAAATTAGAAAGTATAAGAGATTTTTTTTATAAAAAAAAAAAAAAAAAAAAAAAGAAGAAGAAGATGTATTTCTTAATAAGAGAAGTGTAAATAACATTTACAAAAATAAAATGAGGTTGATGGCAACTTAGGCTAATCTTTGATACGTAATACAAGAAATGTGCAGTCATTTAAACTTGATCCACAAATAACCTAGCCCACTAATTTCAAACTAACCCAAATCAATTCATCTCTTCTAACGCATTTAATCAATTCATTAAACCTAACACTCATATATTTAATTAATTTATTCTTATACTCTTAATCTAATCCATTTAGATATCAAATAACTAGGTAAATGCGAGTACTCTTGCTACTCTTAGAACTTAGTTTACCATTTTTACTCTTAGTTTTTGGTTTTCATATCTGTACCCAAAAAAAAAAACTAATTAAATTATTTCAATTTATTATCCACACATGCAGCTCATACAACAATTTTTAACTTTTTTATCAAACAAAAAATTAATATTTAATATTTTCAAATTTTATTATAATTTATTTTACTTATTAAATTCATAATATTTTTAAAAATAATTAATATAACCCTATTATTAAGCTTAGTCAAATGTAAACGCAACACAATTATTAAAAATATATAACAACTAGCAATATATAAATACCAATTTATTTATTATTTTGCGATTACAAAAAATAGGAAAAACAGATTCCAAATCACGTGCATTTGTTATGTTCATTTGTTCTTTTAGAATTTAAAGAAAGGTCATAAATTCAAACAATTTTTTAGACAAGTGCTATCATGAATTTGGGCATTTATGCACATAAATTAAGAAAGTAAAATTCTTCTAAAGATATGTTTCTTAAAATGATCCCACAATTAATATATAATTTATAACCTACTATATATAAATATATGATACATATGAAAGATTTTACTCTAATGACAACTGTTAAAATGCAATTAAAATTTTTAAAAAATACATCTATAAAATTAAAATATATGCATGAAATTAAATGATGAGAATAAGATATTATATATATATATATATATATATATAAAGTAATTTACTAATACACAATGAAATTTTACAAAAATAAATATCATTGTACGTCTGGGAACTCTATATAATTCCTGTGTGGAATGACATTCAAAGTGACATTATGTGCAAAACTGTAGTCTAATTATGCATGTATGAAATTTAAGGATGAAAATTTACTGTCATTTTTACACTCACCTCTCAAGAAATTAGTCCAAACATAATATACCTTTTACAATTTAAATATTATTAATTTGCCAGATTCTCTGTATCCTTCATGTATAGAATTACATTTAATGTGACATTACAACATGCAAAACAGAATACAAGCAACAAATGGTTACTGAAAAATAAAACCACCAATGTGTCAAATTAATTAGTCTATATAAAGAGACCTATGGTAGAGGTAAGAAATCACAAGCAACTCTTTTCACTTCTCATTTAAATTTTTTTGTCTCCCTTTTCTTTTCACCTTCATTTCTTTTTGTTTCTCCATTTTTCTTTTCACCATCATGGCCAGGAAGAAGGTGAAACTGGCGTTCATAGCCAATGATTCCGAAAGGAAGATATCATACAGGAAGAGGAAGAAGTCAGTGCTGAAGAAAACTGAAGAAATCAGCACCATTTGTGGTGTTGAAGCATGTGCTATAGTTTACAATAGTTCCTATGATCCCGAGCCACAGGTTTGGCCATCCGAATCAGGTGTCCAACAAGTGCTGAGAAAGTTCAGGAGTTTGCCTGAATGGGAGCAGATGCGGAACATGGTGCAACAAGAAAACTTCATTAGACAAAGTATTCATAAACAAAGAGAGAAGGTTAAAAAGCTTGCGAAGGACAACAAACAAAAGGAGATGACCATGTTAATGTATCAGTGCCTCGATGCAGGAAGGGTTGAGCTTAATAACAACGTGAACGTGGCTGACTTGAAGGATCTTTCATCTGTCATTGAACAGAAGCTACAAAGCATTACCACAAAGTTGGAAATGTTGAATGTTAATGAGATAACATCGTACCAACCCCAAATGCAAGAACCAGCACACCAGCACCAGATGCAAATGCAAACACCAGTGCCATATCAGCCCCAGATTGGAACACCAGCATACCAACAACAAATACAAATGCAAATACCACAAAACCAACAACAAATACAAATGCAAATACCACAAAACCATCAACAAATACAGATGCAAATACCCGCATACCAACCCCAACCCCAGATGCAAATTCAAACACAAGCATACCAGTCTCAAATTGAAACACCAACATATCAGCAACAGATGCAGATGCTGCAAACACCGGCATACCAACCCGAGGTACAGAGGCAAACAACAACATATGTACCCCAGAATGAAGGACCATCAAACCAACCCCAGATGCAAACACGTGCATTGGCAGTAGAGCCCGAAGAAATGACTTTGTTGAATATGAACACTAACCCTATGCAAAGCCAGTGGTTTATGGACACCTTTCTTATTGGTAATGGGGATGAGACAATGTTTCCTCCATTTGGGGATGATCTCCCATTCTGAAGTGCATTTTTGCTTAACTTTCTACCTTGAAAAAGCATGTGCTTGTAATTAGAAGTCCTTTTCAGATATGATTGAGTTCAGTTATCTTTTTACTTTTTACTTTTTTTGTGCGCGTCATGTTTATAAAGTGTGATTGCTATGCTTGTGGTCATTGTAACTGTTGTGATGTAGATCGTAGTGGATTCGTGGTGAAATTATTTCATATATACATCAAATATAAATAAATAATTCTATAATAATAAGATTTAATCATTTTTTTTTTTGAATTTTTCACTTTAAATTTATTTTTCTCTTCCTAAAATTCTTCATACACGTCTCAGTGCGTGTTTGGTTTTAAGTTACAAACGTAAGTTTTTTTTCTCTCTCCACATTTAAGCTTGAATTTACGTGGAAGTTTAAATTTTTTACTTCATGTAAACGTGAATTTTCACGTCGAGAATCCGAAGCAAACACACGCTCATTCTCTCAACATTCTAATCAATTATTATTAGTTGTCTTCCTGTCTCTTTTAATATTCTATGTGACCAAACTAATAAGTTTAAAAGATTAAAACTTAAATTTATGTATATTTCTTTAAAAAAAAGTGAAATAAGATGATATTATAAATTTATTATAATTATATTGTGGTTGAATTGCATAATTTTGAAAACTACACTATAATTGCAAATCTTGCAATTATAGGAAACACCACAACAATAATATGTATTGCAGACCCCAATTTAAAACCGAATTGTGTGTTAATGAGAAGACACAAAAATAAATTATTCACGTGGACTTATGACTGCACACAATTAAGCTTTTTGTAATGTAGTTACATTGATCACATGCATTTAGTTTATTCATTTAATCTTTTCTAAATTATAAAACCTCATAAATTCATGCATATATTTATAAATTCATTATCTATACTAATATATAAAGAAATAGCTCTTTTACTAATTATTTAGATCTTTTATTATTAAAAAAATTAAAAATTAATATTTTTATTAAAATCAAGATTTGAACTCAAAATCTTAAAATTTAAGAACAAATCTCAATATTAGTTGAACTAACATGTTTTTATTATTTAATTTTATATTTATTTATTTTTTAATAAAAATATAAAATATCTCAATCTCACTGTATTAAACAAAAAAAAATGTTTGTAAAAATGTGATTCGTGAAATGACCAAAATTAATATATCATTTAGTTACTTAATAAAAATATGATGTGAAGAATCTTACACTCTTATTTTTTTTTTTTTTATCAACCAACAAATATTTGTATTTATATATAGAAATACAAGAGTTACCAAAACTCATATACATAAGATAAATAGAATATTTTTTTGTTGTGACTGGACAATGATAAAAATTTTATTCAATTTTAAAATCTATCTATTTATGCATAAAAATTATTGACAAGAATAAGATATTTTAAATATATTTAACTACAACCATTCACGTACTAACACAATCAAGTAATTTATTAATTCAAACATAATGTAAATTTTTGAACTAAAATGTCCTTATAGTTTCAGATTCTTTATTCTCCACGTATGGAATAACATTTAAATGTTCAAAACCAGTCATCACTTCAAAATGAGCACTGTTATTAAATATTAGAACAATCTATCTATTTATGCATGAAAGTCAATGATGAGAAGATGAATTTTGTATATGTATAATATTCCTTGTAATTATTCAATCATTAATTTACTAAATCATGTGCACAATGAAATTTTTACTCTTTATCATTGGGGGTGTCAGATTCTCTACATTCTTATGTATGGAATGGCATTTAAAGTGACATTTGAATGTGGAAAACCAGTTATCACTTATACACAAAACATAATACCATCAACAAAGGTTCACTGGAAAATCAAACCACTCATATATCGAATTGGTCTATATAAAGAGATCGTTGGTGGCACTAGAACCACAAGCAAAGCAGCATCTCTTCTCAATTTTCTTCCTGTACTTTCTCCTCTTCTCAATTTTGTTTTTGTTTCTCCTCTTCTCTTTTCTGGTCACTAACATGCCTAGGTCAAAGGTGAAACTCGCGTTCATAGTCAATAATTCTACAAGGAGGGCAGCATACAGGAAAAGGAAGAAGGGAATGCTGAAGAAGATTGATGAACTCAGCACCCTTTGTGGCATTGAAGCATGTGCTATAATTTATAGTTCCTATGATCCTGAACCAGTGGCTTGGCCATCTGAACGGGGTGTCCATAAGGTGTTGGGAAGGTTAAAGAATATGTCTGAATCGGATCAGAATAAAAAAATGGTGAATCAAAAGAGTTTGATTACAAAGAAGATTCAAAAGTGTCAAGAACAGTTGGATAAACTTGTGAAGGAAAACAAAAAGAAGGAAATGACCATGTTTATGATTCATTGCCTTAATGCTGGGACGGTTCTACCTGATAGCATAAAGTTTGATATGAATAATAGTCATGGGTTGGATATGGTTGCTAATGCCATGCAATGGCAGCTATTTAAGGATTGGCTTAATGATGATGATGAGACAGTAGTGCCTCCATCATTTGGAGATGCTAATTAATCTCAAATTCCAAACTGAATTTAGGCTTAATTTGTTACCTTGAAAAAGGCATGTGCTTGTTGGTCCTTTGGGGATCATGTTTCAGCTTTAATAGTCTAAAATTTGACATTTTACTGTCCTTATGTGTCAATTTGAAGATACAATGATAAGTCATTACACTCTAATCTTCACATGTTTATTTTCTATATCATTACTGTGTGTGATTTACCTCATGTGGTGTAGGGATATCAATAACAGTTATTTCTTTCATTGTCTATTATTTTATTGAAAATAGCACGAGTAATCAACTTATTAGATAATAACAAGGTTTTGTATAAATTGAAGTCAAACTTCTGATAGTGTTCCAGATTGCAGTTGTCAAAATTCAATTATAACTAGTTACAAGAAATGGAGCTAATACAGTTTCAATGCAGTAAAAAAACATTTCCAGTAATATGATATACACGTTGTGGTGAGATTTTTATCAAGAACAACAGTTAAGAACCTTCTTAGTACATAAGAGATTGAATACATGCATGTACGTGTGGTGCCGCTTATGCAATTACCAATCTGCACGCGATGTTCTCTATAATAGGGTGGCAGAAAATGTAACCTGAAAGTAAATGTTGGCATATTGCAATACATCTATGACAACAAGCTAACAAGGCTAAAAAGCACCCCCAACAATAATTAGGAATTTCTTAAGCATTCTAAAGGATGATTGCACCGATTAACAATAAAATGTCACTAGTAAAAGGCCCCTGAATCGAAACCAAATCCATGTTAAGCATTTTATCTGCCACAAGACACCCTCTGCATGATTAAAAATTACATTGTTTCTAAGAAGTCGCAATCTCTAACATGTGGCATGCCAGAAAACATGACGAAAGCGCTGCAAATACTTTCTGCTAAAAAATCAACATGCTTAGTGTAGTGCTGATGAAGATGATTGATTATATTGAACACCATAGAAAGCCCAACCACTTATATAAGCTATACCATACCTGATTAGAAAATTGGCATAATAAAAAAAGATGTTCAACATACTCACTAGAGTGAGAGCACAACACAACCTTCTGAATCAGTAGCTACTCCTCTTTGAATTAATACAATACTTTGGTTGGCAACCAAACATGGAGAAGTTTCGAAAAACAAGGCTAATATAATTTGGATGGTACAACACCTTTTCAAAAATGCTTAAACGGATTTTCCATTCACCGAGTAAACAACATGTTCAGAGCACAAGGCATTATATGCAGGTGCCACAGAAAAATCGCACACCACCACTACCAGATCATTTCCATGAGTCCACTGCTTGCTGTTCCAAAACAAGGTTTGACAGCATTATTCTCGATTGATCCACCGACTCATCCTCCGAGCTAAATAAATTATTCGCCTTGAAATTTCATGAATGGGGGACAAACAGTAGACAAAGATCAGTTCATTATATATAAATATTTTAAAACATAAAAGTTTATTCTAATAAAATGTACACCTAGTGAGACATAGCACACCTTGTGAGAGAATCCATAGGGAGTTTTGCTAGCGTAGTGAGCTATGGTCATCCAACCAAAGGACCCATAGAGGATTAAGCATGCCCAACAAGCCATAGTCACCAAACAATGAATTCCAATGGAGTTTATTTGCCTAGCGAGCTAGAGTCCACCCGAGGAAAGCAACAACGATTTTCCTTTGCTAAGCAAGAATAGCCCGTCGAGTGACGAGTTTTAAAGAGTCTTGGTTGCCCAACGAGACTACTTCTTGCCTAGTGAGACCCATGTTTTGTGAATTTTGTTATATTCTTTTGCTTTTATCAGTGAGTTATTGATAGTTGAACCTATAGTGTGTTTCCTTATGATGAATAAATCATTTTGTATAATGTTGATTATATATATATATATATATATATATATGAGGAGGGATCTTTTTATTCCAGGAGTAAGTCTATATAGACTTACTCCGTTCAATAACTCATGTTTTACATTAAATTTCAATGATTCAACCGTTCAATTTAAAGTTCTTAATGCATAAATTAAATCTGCAAATTTTTAAAAAATTTAAAAATCATTTGATACTTCATTTTATTAATTCAAATTGACAGATAATCATAAAATTATTTTATATATTGATTCGAATTATGAAACGAAGTATCAAATAATTTTCAAATTTTTTAAAAATTTTCATATTTGATCTATACATTAAGAACTTTAAATTGAATGGTTGGATCGTTGAAATTTGATGTAGAACATGAGTTATTGAACGGAATAAGTCTAAGTAGACTTACTTTTGGAGTAAAAGGATCTCTCCTCTATATATATATATATATATATGTATATATATATATGTTTGTGTGTGTGTGTGTGTGTTGAATGGAAGTATGTTTCCAAGTGTTGCTTTGTAGTATTGTTGAATGAGATGTAGTTGAATAAGTTATAATTAAAGTTGAACTCATGTTGTGTTGATGAATGCATGATGTATGTTGTTGAGTTGTAAAGTTGAATTAAGGACTAGATAGGAATGTGTTGTTTATAAGTTGAGAGATCTCATTGTGAGGATTTGTGTTGTAGTGCTCTACAAGCCCAACAAGATGAAAACCCTTCAAAAAAGAGTTGACTCCTAAAGTGGAAAGTTATTTTTTAAAAGTTATCTTCTCTAGGTTCTTAGTTTATATAGTATGGGCCGGGGATTAGGTTGAACATATACTACTCATGAAGTGATCAATAAAGTATAACATAAGGTTAATGACTAAAGTTCCTAACTAAGTGTTGGAAAAAAGTGTGTAGTGTTTAAAGAGTAATTGGCAAATTAATTTCATATAAACTTAGTTAATGCATACTAATGTCATGGTAGACAAAATATCCAAGTTTTTCTATCCCTAACAATATATAGTACCGAGTTTTCATAGTTTATGTAGCAACATCTAAGAAATCAAAATAATTGTTGAATTGGCATTGGAATGTCAGACATTGTGTTGACTTAACCCAAAGATGAAGGGCCAAACATTGTGATTCAATATAGTCAAGTTACTTAAGCTACTCACTTGGGTTGTAAGAGATCTCTTAATTAAAATGAATGACAACGTATGAAGTTGTTAAGTTGTATGTTGTGAAATTGTTAAATGTTATGTTATGTTGTTAAGTTGTTACTGAGATGTAAAGTTGATGAGTTGTATAATATGTTGTGAAGTTGCTTTTTGAGTTGATTATCTATGTTGTTTGAAGTTGAGTTGTTGATGTTGTTGCTTAGTTGAAGTTGATGATGATTATATAGTTAGCTTATTGCTTTCTATCTTATGTATTGAATCTATTTACACAAGTTTACACTTACTTTTTCATGTGTTGGACTATGATGATCATACTTGGTATGAGAGCAACCTATGATTAGGCTAGAGGGCAAGCACGTTGGTTGGCCATCCAGGAGATAGTGTTTTATGGAGGTTGTTCTAATACAACTATGTATATAGATGCTCGACTGAAACTTAGAATTTTATGCTTTCTAGTACTATAATGTTTGTGTGTGTGTGTGCGTGTGTGTATGTATATGTATGTATAGAGATTCTTGTAACCCTATAAGGTCTTTATGTAATACCCATTTTTTTTATTATTAATTATCAATGGCATTTTCGTAAATTTTATAAAGGTATAGGGGTATTCTTGTAATTTTATTACTGATGGCATTTTCGCAATTTAAAAAAAAAATTTAAGGGGTGTTTTGGAAACTTGGAACGGGCCGTTCCAAAAGCAAAACGGGCCGTTCCAAGCCTAAAAAAATTATACTAACAATTTTTAGTGAGAACGGGCCCAGAACGGGCCGTTCCAAAAGGAGAACAGGCCGTTCTGACTTTGGAACGGGCCATTCTGGAGGGAGAACGGGCCGTTCTGGAAGAAGAACGGGCCGTTCTGGATGAGTCTCGGAACGGGCCGTTCTGATTTTAGAACGGGCCGTTCTGCTTTTTGGGAACGGGCCGTTCCGATTTTGGAACGGGCCGTTCCAATTTGAAAATTTGCGTACATTTGAAAGATTCGGAACGGGCCGTTCCGAATTCAATACGAGCCGTTCCGGGTGACTCTGGTTGCCTATAAATAGGGGCCAGGGGGGTGAAAAAAAATATACTGAGGGAAGTGAAAATCTTAGAGAGAGAGAGAAAGAGAAGAGAGAGAGAGAAAGAGAAGGGAGAGAGAGAGAGAAAGAAAAGAAAAGAGGAGAGAGAAAGAGGATTCCAGTAGAGGAGGTTCTGCTAGGGGAGAGAAAAGAGGAGGGAGAAGAGGAGATTCTGCCCGAGTTTCGATCCTTGTTTAAGGAGAGAGGTGGAGGTTCTGCCCGAGTTTCGGTTCTTGTTTAAGCAAGAGAGAGGAGGAGGTTCTGCCCGAGTTTCAGTTCAGGTTTATACAAGTAAGGGTAGTGCTTATAAAATTAATCTAGTATATATGAGCATGATAGGAATAGTATAATTTTAATATGCTATCTTATGTGGAGATTTTCATTTCATATAGTATAATTTGGATCAATTGATGGTTGTTTTGGATATTTAATTATTTATATTATTATTATATTGACAAATTGGCATGGTTATGGTTATGTTTAATTAAGGAATATGCTATGTGTATGTGGTTTGGAAAAGTAAATAGGACTTAAAGGAGTAAGGTTATGGTATGGATTAGATCTCTTGGTGAGATCAGGATATAATCTTTGGAAAAATATGAAATTTGGGAATCCCATGGTGAGGATTCCAATGTGGAACTTTTCCAAAGATTATATGATAAACCACTTCAGATGTTAGGTGGATTCTGAAGTACTCCTTTAAGTATTCTATTTGCTACCGGTATGGGGGCAAGGCCGAGTCATACCGATGGATGAAGTGGCTATGATCACCAGGGTTACGTGACGACGCAATCCAACTGTATATTTTCCACGAGAGGTTCGGAGTGGGACATGGGTTGATCACCTGTTTCACCGTATTTGACACTTGGTTTGGATGGTGTCGAGGCTAACATTTGGTTTGGATGTGTTGGTTACATCATGTGGATTATACAGTGGTGTGACTTTGTTTTGGATGTGGAATATGTATACATATGGTATGGATTGTATACGTTGGTTATGGATTTTCTTATTATCATAAAATATGTATGCATTGACATGGATGTGTATACAATATATTGGTTTAAATTTAGAATGGAAATGACTTTTTGGCATGGATAAATAATGTGGATAAATATCTGTTTAATGATATTTTATTATGATATACTATGATTGGTTTTATATGTGCTAACCCTTATATTTCCATGATGTGGACTGTGATGATCTCACTATGTGGGGGAGCAGATCAGGTATGAGGCTTTGGGATAACAAGGAGTCTTTTGGATAGCTGCTTTGAGAAGTGGCTAGGTTTAGAGCTTGACCAGCACCTAGGGTGTCTTATTTTGATGTTTTCATGACATTGTAATTATATTATCTTTTTGGATTACTGTATAACTTTACTAAGGATGATGACTCTGCTATAGAAGATTATATTATATATTTTGGAAACAATTTATATGTTATTGTATATTTACACTCTAGCGTAGCTGGCTTTTGCTCTATTTTCTTTATTTTATATTATTTTATTTTGGTTGGTTATTGATGTGACGGCCTAGGGTGGGTCGTTACACTTTATGTTTTTCGGTTGATATAAACAAGAATTGTTTTGCATAAATATCTAGGTGTTGCTTGAAAGAAAATCATAGGTTAAAAGATGTTTATGTTTTCCGTTGCATAGTAGATGAACTGTAATGAGTATAATGACATGTTAAATCGTTACACTTTTTAACACACTCCTTATTATTTTTTTTTTACTATCACTCTTGATTATTTGTTAAAATTTATTAGAAAAAATCGTCATAAAATTTTATAGGTCTCATTTGTTTATACTAACTTGTTGATGGAGGTGAGTAGTAGGAGTGAAGCTCAAACTCTTCCTAAACTCCTCCTAGGCTCGGATCTTCTTCAATGGAGATAGAACACACTTGAAGAACTCGTGAAGATGAAGAACAATCTGCGGAAATGGAAGAAGGAAGCATCCAAGCTCATGAACTCAAAGGATTGCACACTTCAGAGGGAAGGAAAACTAGGTTTTCCTAAGGTTTTTTGAAGGCATTCTCTTAGGTTTTCTCTCTTGGAATTTTCGGTGACTCTTGAGGGAATTGGCTGAAGTATTTGTTCAGGAATTCTCATATATTCAAAAGTGTCTTTACAAGGAGGGAAGAGATACAATTATAGGAGGCAAATTAGGTCAAGCTTGGCGGCAACCAAGTAGGCAAAGTTGGCGCCAAGTTTGAATTTCAAAATTTGAATTTGAAATTCAAACTTTGGCCACTCACATGCTTAAACCGGATTGCTATCTTCATTTAGGTGTCATTTAGGAGTGATTTGAAGTGGATTTGAGCTCACATGGCCGGAACTACTACATGCCATCCATGTGACTCAAATTCATCTCAAATTACCTCTAAATGATGCATAAATGAAACCTAATTCTCCTATTAATGTATTCTTCATATAATCCTAATCTAATGACCGAAATACATTGGTCTAATGAATACAATGAATAGGAAAAAATATAAGAAGAAGAATGAGCCCAATATTGGGTATCAAAAGCCCAAAGCTCAAGAAGCCCAAAATTAAGCCCAAGACACCTAAACCCTAATCTATGCTCAAAATACAAGATCAACAACAAAGTAAATTCCTATACTAAGAAAATACAATTAAACATGGTGTTCAATCAATTAAAACCCAAGTGAGAAGCACCCTAGGCCCACCAAGCCCATTGGGCCCACTAAGCTCTGAAGCAGTCAAATCTTCAAGTAACCTCCTGGCCATTGCTCTAGTGGTTGGGCCTTTAGCCCATGCTCTTCCATCATTCCCTCCCTCTTGAGAAGGATTCGTCCTCAAATCTGAAGAGTCGTCCTCATCATCACTAGCACCTATAAAAGGTTTAAGATCACAAACATTAAAAGTGGTGCTGACTCCATAATCAGAGGGTAAATCAAGTCTATAAGCGTTATCATTGATACGCTGTAAGACTTGAAAGGGACCATCTCCTCTAGGACTGAGTTTGGACTTTCTTTGATTTGGAAAACGTTCTTTTCTTAAGTGAAGCCAAACCCAATCACCTTCCTCGAAGATGATAGACTTTTTGCCTTTATTCCCTTGTTTGGCATATTTCTCATTTTGATTTTGAATATGAGTTTTAATCCTTTCATGCAGTTTCTTGATAAAATCAGCCTTTGAAGCCCCTTCCTTATGAATGAAATGTTCAACATTAGGAAGAGGTATCAAGTCTAAAGGAGTTAAAGGATTAAACCCATACACAGCCTCAAAAGGAGAAATATTTGTAGTTTTGTGAACTACCCTATTGTAGGCAAATTCAATGTGGGGCAAAAACTCATCCCAAGATTTGTGATTACCCTTTAGGATTGCCCTAAGCATAGTAGACAGATATCTATTCACTACCTCAGTTTGGCCATCTGTTTGAGGATGACAAGTAGTTGAAAAGAGGAGTTTGGTTCCTAGTCTTGACCATAAGACACGCCAAAAGTGGCTTAGGAACTTTGTATCTCTATCTGAAACTATGGTCCTAGGAAGTCCATGTAGTTTAACCACATCTCTAAAGAAGAGTTTTGCAATGTTGCTTGCATCATCTACTTTGTGGCAAGGAATAAAATGAGCCATTTTACTGAAACGGTCCACTACCACAAAGATAGAATCCATTCCCCTTTGAGTTCTAGGCAAGCCTAGCACAAAATCCATGCTAATATCTACCCAAGGAGAAGAAGCAACAGGCAAAGGTGTGTATGTACCATGAGGCATTACTTTAGACTTAGCTTGTAAACAAGCTAAACATCTAAAACAATGCCTTTGGACATCTTTTCGCATATGGGGCCAATAAAATTTTTCTTTTAACAAGCTAAGGGTTTTCTCAACACCAAAGTGCCCCATAAGCCCACCTTCATGACTCTCTTTAATTAATAATTTCCTAATGGATCCTTGGGGTATGCATAACCTTCCTTCTTTATACAAGTACCCCTCAACCATATAGAAACCATCAAAAGCTTTTTGTTGATATTTTTTATAATTATCACCAAACTCAAGATCTTCCTCATACAATTCCCTAATATTATCAAATCCAAGAATTTGAGTACCTAGAGACACAAGCAAAGTATGTCTCCTAGATAAAGCATCAGCTACAACATTTGATTTTCCTTTCTTGAATTTAATGATATATGGAAATTGTTCAAGGAACTCTAACCATTTGGCATGCCTCTTATTTAACTTACCTTGACCTTTTAAATATTTAAGTGACTCATGGTCACTATGAATGACAAACTCTTTGGACACAAGATAGTATTCCCAAGTTTGTAAAGCTCTAACCAATGCATACAACTCCTTGTCATAGGTTGGGTAATTGATGGAGGCACCTTTTAGTTTTTCACTAAAATAGGCAATGGGGTGTCCTCCTTGCAATAACACAGCGCCTATGCCAACTCCTGATGCATCACATTCTAGCTCAAAAGTCTTTTCAAAATTTGGTAGAGCTAAAATGGGTGCATTAGTAAGTTGATCTTTAAGTAATTGAAATGCTTGGTCATGCTTTGAAGTCCAATCAAATAAAATATCTTTTTTGACTAGCTCATTCAAGGGTGAAGCAATGCTAGAGAAGTTAGGCACAAATCTTCTATAAAAACTTGCTAGTCCATGAAAACTCCTAACTTCACTAACATTTTTTGGCTTGGGCCACTCTTGAATGGCTTTGATTTTCTCGGGGTCCACTTGAACCCCATTTTTGCTTACAATGAACCCTAGGAAAACCACATGATCCACACAAAAAGTACATTTTTCAAGATTTGCAAATAATTGGTTTTCCCTAAGGATCATCATAACTTCTCTAAGATGTCCTAAGTGATCATCTTGAGTGTAGACCCCTAAAATTGTCCGGGTCGGAAATAAAGCTTGAAGACTCTCGAAGACTGAAGGAAGATCAGCCAGAAGGACTCCTGGAAGGCCCTAGGAGGGTTCTCTGTAGGTCTAGAGGTCTTAGAATAGCTTAAAATAAGGAAGTGGAGGGAATGAAGCCCAATACGGTCGTACTAAAACTTAATACGGCCGTATTGAAGCTTCAATATGGCCGCAGTGAACTCAATACGGCGTATTGAAGTTTCTGAAACTTCAATACGGCCGTACTGAAATCAATACGGCCGTATTGAAGCTTCAATACAGCCGCAGTGAACTCAATACGGCTGTATTGAAATTTCCGAGCTTCAATACGGCCGTATTGAACTCAATACGGCCGTATTGAAGTTCAAAAATTTCAATACGGCCGTATTGATTCTGTAGCCCGTATTGGGCCTGTTCCCTATAAATATGACGTCAATTGGACGTCATTCCACACTTTTCCACATAGTTTCAACCCTCTCCTTGAGTATTCTGGGGTTTTTGAGCAGTGTTCTGCCCTAGAAATCACTCGGAGAGTTGATCCGACGAAGTTCTTGAGCCCCGAGCCATTTTGCTTGAGGATCGAACCTAGTCGAAGGGAAATCCTCCGGATTTCCATAGTCAAAATTTTATAGGAGGGAGCGAGCGGGCTTGTAGAGCGAGGGAACGCCAAAAAGCTTCCCAGTTTTACGAAATATAAAAGCACGCTTCAAAGGTTTCTTCTTCAAAATCCTTCCTTTTACTGCTTTCTGATTGTTGCATCGCATATCTAATTTATTCGCCATGTAGATATCTTGTTCATAATCGTTCATAATAAATAGGGGTAATTTAGTAATTTTACATTGTTATTTATAAAATAATCTGTCATAGGGAACCCGAAAGGGGCGCTGTGGGGTGCTAACACCTTCCCCACGCGTAACCGACTCCCTTACCCAACTCTGGTTGTAATGGCCAAAGTTGATTTATAAAATCAATTGCCTTATCCCTTTTTCCAATGTTTTGAGTAAAACATTGGTGGCGACTCCACGAACCCTTCTACTACGAAAACCACTAATCCATGGAGGGTCCCGCTTGGGATTAACATGGGTTGGTGAGACATTTAATAAATAAATTGGATAAGATCGACAAGGTCTCAGTTTGAGAACAAGTCGTTCTAATAATCCAATACATTTTCAAAACTAAAATAAAAGCGAGCTCGACCGTCTTCGCGACCGCCGAGGCCCGTTTGGGCCGGTGGCGACAGATGGCGACTCCACTGGGGAAGCTTCGAGAGTCAGTCCCATTTAGTGACAGATTATTTTAACAAATAATAGTTAAAATTACTTCATTACCCCTCACTTGTATGATAACATGTTTATCTATGTGGCTTTTAAATAACTGTTGTATTTTTAAATTTACGCAATTGTTTGAAATAAAAACTGCACACAAACCTTTGCACACAACAGTTCCCTCTATACCCGGGGGCATGAGTGATTAACCATAGGGAGTGGATGTTAGTACGGCCGGTTGTCGAATGGGTCTATAGGTGCCCGTAGACCGTTGTCGGAAAACATCACTCAAGGTGATAACCATGAACTTGAGTCCGACGGTGCGTTGGAGCTTTCCATCGACCTACGATGAGAGGAATTGGGTCCCTATAATGGGGGCACCTTGGGGGCCTCAGACCGGTGAGAACAGTTAGAACCACCTTGAATATGCACTTTTCTGCAGGAGACCCCTACCTCGTGATTCGCTCGTGACTGTTCGTGGATGAGTGAATTGTTTGTGCATTGTTTATGTGAAATTGTTTGAGCATACATTGCATTTCTTTAAACATACAACATTCCTATTCTTTTAAAATAAAAATAAATAGGAATAAGAATCTTCCATTGCATGGTGTTAACATCTACCTTCATCACATTCATGTAGGTAGTTTCCCTTTTCACCCAAAAAATACAAAAAATATATAAAATAAAAAATACCCAAAAAAAGAAAAAAAGGGGTTATTTATCCAAACCAAGCAATATCATGCATCATCTTAGGAACATCCCGAAAACATGATAATGCTTAGTTGAATAAACACAATGCATGCATATTCAACATCATCATCTCATATCATGCATATAGATCATGGAGGGATCTAGGAGTTATTCATTTCATACATCCCTCCTAGTAATTCATTAATAAACATAAATAAAAAGAAAGGATTAAATCGATGCGTATGTTCAAGATGGATCGCACGCCATTCGTTATCAAGTGTAAGCCAACAACCGCGCCAAGCGAACACACGTCAATTCCGTTGTTGGTAATCAAGACAAACAAGGGGGAAGGTCCAACACCATTAAGGATCACAGTTCCAAGGCCTTTCCCTTACAAATCAAATAAGGCTGTGCCGTGGATATACGACATCCACTCTTCTGCCGACAGCGATATCTCCAACATCGCTGGACTTGGGGGCATGACTAGGAGTGGTAGGATCTACACTCCCGATGATCTTCATAACAAAGCTCCCAAGAATAAAGAAAAAGAAGAAAAGAAAACTGAGGAAAAAGAATCCGAGGAGGAGACAGACGAGCTGTTAAAGTATATCCGACAGAGCGAGTACTCCATCGTGGATCAACTTCATAAGACGCCAGCAAAGATTACGCTGTTGTCGTTGATCCTATGCTCCGAACCACATCGGCAAGCTCTGTTGAAAGTCTTGAACGAGGCATATGTGTCGCACACTATCTCCCAAGACGAGTTTGAGGGGATTGTTAGTCACATCAAGGCTAATGATCACCTCACCTTCATCGATGAAGAAATCCCCGCCGAGGGATCAAACCACAACAAGCCCTTGCACATCTCTATAAAGTGCAAGGAGTATCACATCGTTAAAGTCTTGGTAGATAATGGATCTTCCTTGAATGTGATGCCAAAAAGAACGCTCAAGCAATGGGCGATCAAGGGAGTCCAAATGCGCCCGAGCAACATGATCGTTCGAGCTTTCGACGGTTCTAAAAGAGAAGTAGTGGGAGAAATCAATCTTCCAATCCAAATTGGACCCACTATCTTCAACGTCGAATTTCACGTGATGGACATTACTCCCGCATACAGCTGTCTCCTCGGCCGACCTTGGATTCATGATGCGAAAGCTGTTCCTTCTACGCTCCACCAGAAAGTCAAGTTCATAATGGGTGACAAGCTGGTGACCGTGCAAGCTGAAGATGACATACTCATCAGCAAGCCATCCACCATACCTTATGTGGATGCAGCAGAGGAAGCTTTGGAAACCGCCTTCCAAGCATTGGAAATTGCCAATGTTGAAGCGTTTCCCCGAGAAATGAAGAAGGTAGCTCATATGCTCACAAAGAACGGATACTTGCCAGGACAAGGATTAGGCAAGGACTCCCAAGGAATCCCGGAGCTACCCATTATCAAGGACAATCCGGGGAAACAAGGGTTAGGATACAACCCTGTTAAAGATCAAAGAACGAAGAGGAATCAAGATCCTTCTCGACGTTCTTTAAGCCAGATCTTTAGGAAGGCCGGTTCACAATCGTCAAGGCCGGTTTGTCGTCGTCAAAATGTTTTTCTCCTTCCGATAGGGATGTATAGACTCAGTGACTATTAGAGATCACTCCTCGGGGACAGCCCGACCCCCGAGCCTCGATAGGGCACATGTTTCCACTATGATTATAATAAAATCATTCATTATTAATTCTTTATTGCTTCTTTTCTTGCTTGCAATAAAATTCTAGACCACATTATTTTAACCCTGTTTGAATAAGCATAAATGAGGTTAAAATCGTCTTAATAATCAATAAACCCGCATCATTTTTATGTGGAAATGTGCATGACAGCTTGGAGCACCTTTTCTTGGCCTCAATAAGTGCCATCATGGATAAAGAAATCCTAAAGATAATAAGCTCGGCAGGAAACCCAAAAAGGGGACTGCGCAAAAATAAGAGCAAAAGACCCGCTAGGAATCCCATAAAAGGGTGACCTAGGCAAAAGTTAGGGTTACAAAATGAAGACAAAAACCCGCTAGGAATCCCACAAAAAGGGTAACCTAGGCAAAAGTTAGGGTTGAAAAAAATGAACAAAGACAAAAGCTCGCTAAGACATCACAAATGGGTGTTTTAGGCAAAAGTTAGGGCCGTCAAAAAAAAGAAAAAACAAAATAAATCCATGATGGTACCATCAATTGAATTCAACAAGGGGCTCAAGAAAAGCTATCCAAGTTGTCAAAGCACAATCATTAATAACAAAGATGTGCTTAACCTCATAAGTGTTTAATCGAACAAACCTAAACACTTAAGCCTACCATGGCCAGCCATTCTTACAAAATCCATTTTAAAAAAAAATAAAATAAAATAATCCCCTCTAAAACACAAACTTTTGAAAACATATATCCTTTCCTTCTTTTCTCTCTTGTCCCAAACGATTTTAGAATAATCTAGTGGAAACATGGAGATATAGTGGTCAATAGGAGGGTTGACACGTCTTCTAAAGGAAGGGAAGGATCATTTGGTTGATGACACCAAATCCCAATATAATACGCATCATTCCTCGGTTATAGAAGTCGGCAGCGCACAGTCCGTCTGGAGGAATGGCAAAAATCCAAACAGAGAAACGCATCGGTTAATTCTTTTGAAAAGTGAATCAAATAGAATTAGGTGCATCATACTGCATACATGCATACAGATGATAGGTGTACTGGAAGATCACTTATTCTCTGTTTATTGAAAAAAACAAAAAAAATATATATATATATAAACTTCAGAAAAACAATACGCCCGTATCATGTTCAGTATGCCCGTACCAAAATTAGGGTTATGAACAAATTTTCAATTCAATACGGGCATACTGAAATGAATAACGGCCGTATTGGCAATAACAGAAATCCTCCCTCACATTAATGACAAAATTCCTCCAAGAAGAAGAGGATAGGGGGAGCCATTCATTTTTTCCAAAAATAAAATAATTAAACTTGCATTTTGTGCATCGCGCACATTAATTGCACATTCAAAGACCTCGTCATGAGGCAATTGCATAAAATAGAAAAAATAGAAAAAATTGCTTGTGTATGACAGCAGCAAACAAAATGCAAAGATTCAGAAAATCAACAGCGTCATACAGAATAACTGAGCCTGGAGAGGCTTGCCGAAAGAATACTCTCAGAATAACTGAGCCTGGAGAGGCTTGCCGAAAGAATACTCTCAGAATAGCTGAGCCTGGAGAGGCTTGCCGAAAGAATACTCTCAGAATAACTGAGCCTGGAGAGGCTTGCCGAAAGAATACTCTCAGAATAATTGAGCCTGGAGAGGCTTGCCGAAAGAATACTCTCAGAATAACTGAGCCTGGAGAGGCTTGCCGAAAGAATACTCTCAAAATAACTGAGCCTGGAGAGGCTTGCCGAAACAATACTCATACAGAATAATTGAGCCTGGAGAGGCTCGCCGAAATAATACTCTCAGAATAATTGAGCCTGGAGAGGCTCGCCGAAATAATACTCTCTCAGAATAACTGAGACATTTCTGTACAGAAAAAGCCAAAATCAACAAAAAAGGCAAAAACACAGAAAAAGCCAAAATCAACAAAAAAGGCAAAAATACAGAAAAAGCCGAAAATGAAAAAAGGCAAGGATATAGAAAATCCAACAAACAGTTTGTACAGAATAACTGAGCCTGGAGAGGCTCGCCAAAATAATACTCCACATCAAAGAATAATTGAGCCTGGAGAGGCTCGCAGAAATAATACCCCCCAGAGAAACCTCAACTCACGCCCTTGGACTCAAAATCCCCAGCGAGAGCTATCAAAGCAAGATCGACGACATTCCCAATGGAAGCACGATCGCCCAAGAAGAATTTCCAAGTCAAAGGACTTTAAAACTTCCTCAGTGAAGATAGCTCTTCAACTCAGGCGTTGAGTGAGGCTAAGCCTGCAGAGGCTTCCTAAAAAAATACTCTGGGATACTTAAGATCCCCAAATCCCCAGTCGCCTACTCAAGAGGCATCCCTGCAAAAGGAGAAAAATCAAAAAATATCAATAAATATTCCCCAAGCGGAATCCGGCACTCAGCCGAACACTGAACCCCAATTCCCCAGTCGCCTACATAAGAGGCACTCCTTCAAAAGGAAAAATCATAAAAAGATCAATAATCATTCCCCAAGTGGAATCTGGCTCTCAGCCAATCATTGAACATCAAGGTGATATGCCTAACAGAAGAGGCTAATCAAAATCAACGACAGAATTCCCCAGTGGATAACAGCCTACACAGAGGCAGCAAAATCAGAAAACCAAAAGAGACACCCGAACAAGGATAACCGGGATACTCCACCAACGTCGAAAGGACGTCAGCCAATCATAAGGCACCGCTCACATCAGAAGGAGCATCTTTGTGTCTACACCCCAAGGAAACAGAAATTCCTCAATGGGCGCCAACTACTCAATGGAAAGTTGGGACACAAGAACCTATGAGTAACTGCACATCCCCTAGACGGATCCCTGCGTTATCCAGCCCTCAGTGGCACAAAAATCAAAAACAATCGTCAAAGCAGCATCGTGGACTGTGGAGACAAAATCAACATCCAGAATCCCCAGCGGATAACAGCCTACACAGAGGCAGCAAAAATCAGAAAATCAAAAAGAGATACCCGAATAAGGATAAACCGGGATACTCCACCAACGTCAAAGGACGTCAGCCAAACATAAGGCATTGCTCAATTCAAAAAGAGCATCTGTGTCTACACCCAAAGGAGACAGAAATTCCCCATGGGTACCAACTAAGCAATGCAAGTTGGGGCACAAAAACCTATGAATGACTGCACATCCCCTAGACGGATCCCTGCGTTATCCAGCCCTCAGTGGCACCAAAATCAAAATCAAACCGTCGAAGCAGCATCGTGGACTGTGGAGACAAAACTATCACTAATCCCTGAAGAGGGTAAACACGTATTGCCGAAGTGATCAGAAGACACGGACGCAGACCCTGGAGAGGGCAAAACTCAGTTGCCTAGGTCGTCAAAGACAACCGAAACAAAGTCTGGAGAGACGATACTCAAACAAAGTCTGGAGAGACGATACTCAAACAAAGTCTGGAGAGACGATACTCAAACAAAGTCTGGAGAGACGATACTCAAACAAAGTCTGGAAAGACGATACTCAAACAAAGTCTGGAGAGACGGTACTCAAACAAAGTCTGGAGAGACGGTACTCAAACAAAGTCTGGAGAGACGATACTCAAACAAAGTCTGGAGAGACGATACTCAAACAAAGTCTGGAGAGACGATACTCAAACAAAGTCTGGAGAGACGGTACTCAAACAAAGTCTGGAGAGACGATACTCAAACAAAGTCTGGAGAGACGGTACTCAAACAAAGTCTGGAGAGACGATACTCAAACAAAGTCTGGAGAGACGATACTCAAACAAAGTCTGGAGAGACAATACTCAAACAAAGTCTGGAGAGACAGTACTCAAGGTCTGGAGAGACAATACTCAAGGTCTGGAGAGACAATACTCAGCCATCAGCGTCGTCAGAGGCACGTTGGTGTTAAACTTAGCTACCGAGGTTGTCAGAAGCGCCGAGGTATGCATCAACCTGGAGAGGCTACTCAACAATTTTCCACCAGAAGACATTACAAGTCAGAAGGTTGGCGCATTACCCGGACAATTGGGTCAACTCCTTTACTTGTCAATCGGTACACCAAAAGGCCGCTTGACTAAGTAAAGGGGGGGCAGCTGTAGACCCCTAAAATTGTCCGGGTCGGAAATAAAGCTTGAAGACTCTCGAAGACTGAAGGAAGATCAGCCAGAAGGACTCCTGGAAGGCCCTAGGAGGGTTCTCTGTAGGTCTAGAGGTCTTAGAATAGCTTAAAATAAGGAAGTGGAGGGAATGAAGCCCAATACGGTCGTACTAAAACTTAATACGGCCGTATTGAAGCTTCAATATGGCCGCAGTGAACTCAATACGGCGTATTGAAGTTTCTGAAACTTCAATACGGCCGTACTGAAATCAATACGGCCGTATTGAAGCTTCAATACAGCCGCAGTGAACTCAATACGGCTGTATTGAAATTTCCGAGCTTCAATACGGCCGTATTGAACTCAATACGGCCGTATTGAAGTTCAAAAATTTCAATACGGCCGTATTGATTCTGTAGCCCGTATTGGGCCTGTTCCCTATAAATATGACGTCAATTGGACGTCATTCCACACTTTTCCACATAGTTTCAACCCTCTCCTTGAGTATTCTGGGGTTTTTGAGCAGTGTTCTGCCCTAGAAATCACTCGGAGAGTTGATCCGACGAAGTTCTTGAGCCCCGAGCCATTTTGCTTGAGGATCGAACCTAGTCGAAGGGAAATCCTCCGGATTTCCATAGTCAAAATTTTATAGGAGGGAGCGAGCGGGCTTGTAGAGCGAGGGAACGCCAAAAAGCTTCCCAGTTTTACGAAATATAAAAGCACGCTTCAAAGGTTTCTTCTTCAAAATCCTTCCTTTTACTGCTTTCTGATTGTTGCATCGCATATCTAATTTATTCGCCATGTAGATATCTTGTTCATAATCGTTCATAATAAATAGGGGTAATTTAGTAATTTTACATTGTTATTTATAAAATAATCTGTCATAGGGAACCCGAAAGGGGCGCTGTGGGGTGCTAACACCTTCCCCACGCGTAACCGACTCCCTTACCCAACTCTGGTTGTAATGGCCAAAGTTGATTTATAAAATCAATTGCCTTATCCCTTTTTCCAATGTTTTGAGTAAAACATTGGTGGCGACTCCACGAACCCTTCTACTACGAAAACCACTAATCCATGGAGGGTCCCGCTTGGGATTAACATGGGTTGGTGAGACATTTAATAAATAAATTGGATAAGATCGACAAGGTCTCAGTTTGAGAACAAGTCGTTCTAATAATCCAATACATTTTCAAAACTAAAATAAAAGCGAGCTCGACCGTCTTCGCGACCGCCGAGGCCCGTTTGGGCCGGTGGCGACATTGAGAACTACTATAGATTAATATATCATCAAAATAAACAATAACAAATTTTCCTATACACTCTCTTAAGACATGATTCATAAGCCTCATGAATGTACTTGGTGCATTGGTTAAACCAAAAGGCATAACTAGCCACTCATACAATCCAAATTTGGTCTTAAAAGCAGTTTTCCACTCATCACCCTTTTTAATTCTTATTTGGTGATAACCACTTTTAAGATCAATTTTAGAAAATATAGTAGCACCATGTAATTCATCAAGCATATCATCAAGTCTAGGGATTGGGTGCTTGTACTTGATTGTGATATTGTTAATGGCCCTACAATCACAACACATTCTCCATTTTCCATCTTTCTTGGGCACTAACAATACAGGCACAGCACAGGGACTCAAACTCTTTTGTACCTACCCTTTATTCAATAATTCATGGACTTGGTTCTCTATCTCCTTAGTTTCTTGAGGATTTGTCCTATAGGCTGGTCTATTGGGTAGACTAGCCCCAGGCACAAAATCAATTTGATGTTCTATACCCCTAAAAGGAGGAAGGCCTTTTGGACCTTCACTAGGGAATATATCATCAAATTCTTTTAATAAATGAGAAACTTGAGGAGGTAAAGAACTAAGTTCAATGCTTAAATTATGACACTGAAGCACACTTTTACAAAGAAGAAGGTAAGAAGACTTTTCAACAATTAAGGTTTATTTTAAAGTTTCTTGTTGAATTTCTTCTATAGAAAGAGATTTCTCTTCCTTCTTCTTTGAAGACTTATGCTTCTTTTCCTTTTTGTTTTTTTTTAATCAAGTTTTTTTTTCTTCTTCTCTTTTCATTTTCATTTGTACTTGATCCTCTATCACTTGTGAAGGAGACAAAGGATGAAGTACAAATTTCTTTTCTTTGTGGGTGAAAGTGATTTCATTGGTAAGGCCATTATGCATGGTTTTCTTGTCAAATTGCCATGGCCTTCCCAACAAAATATGGCAAGCTTCCATTGGAACTATGTCACAAACCATTTGATCTTCATAGTTACCAATAGAGAACTTGACTTTCACTTGATTATTAACATTAATATCCCCATCTTCATTAATCCAATGAAGTTGATATGGTTTCGGATGGGGAATAATAGTAAGACCAAGCTTCTCCACCAACCTTGTACTACAACAATTACAACAAGACCCACTATCCACAATGAGAGAACAAGCATTATTAAGAATTTTACACCTTGTGTGAAAAATATTCTCTCTTTGTGAAAGGTGAGACTCATGAGGTTGGTTTCCTAGAAGCCTTCTAATCATTAGAAGTTGACCATCACAAGGATATGCACTTTCAATGGGATGGTCTTCCTCACTTGATTCACTGTCACTTGAAGTAGTGGAACTAGATTCATCAACACTACTATAAATGTCTTGCCCTTTCAAAATCATCACCTTTTTAGTTGGGCATTGAGAGGCTATATGTCCTCTCCCAAGACACTTAAAGCATTTGATATCACTAGTTTTGCTACTAGAAGTGACAATATTTTTATTTTTCTCATTTTCTTTTTCTTTTTCTTTGCCAAATTTCTTAGAGGTATCAAATTGACCCTCCCTCTTGTAGTCTTTCTTAACATAAGGGCTAGATTGAGTTTTTCCTTTAAAAGAAGATTTTCTCAAATTTTGTTGTTCCACCCTTATACAAAGTTGGACCAAATCATCAAGGTCCCTATAAGGGAGTAACTCAACTCTATCTCTTATGTCAAAATTAAGACCACTTAGAAATCTAGCAATGGTCAATCTTTCTTCTTCCCTTATCCCAGCTCTCATGAGATATAACTCCATTTTTTGCCTATACTCCTCAACACTCATACCCTTTTGTTGGAGTCTTTGGAGCTTATCCATAAGCTCCCTACTATAATAAGAAGGTATGTGCCTTCTTCTCATAGCACTCCTCAACTCATTCCAATAAGTGATGGGAGGATCATTGTGAAGTCTTCTCTCTCTTTCCAAGGATGTCCACCAATACATGGCTTGTCCTTGAAAAGCTAGGGTGGCTAAAGGAACTTTTCTTTCCTCACCTACTTGATGACAAGTGAAGATTTGCTCCACTTTCATCTCCCAATCTAAGTAGGTGTCCACATTATCTTTTCCATGAAAGTAAGGGAGATCAACCCTTGATTCCCTCACTTTGGGTTTTTTAATGACTCTTCTAGGATGGGGTTGGTAATATGCATCAAGGTTTAGGCTATCCTCAGTTTGGCTAGGAGAGTCATTGGAACTCTTTGTGGAACCTTTTGAGGAACTTTTTTGACTTTTGTTTTTATGTAATTTTTTTAAAAGTTTTGTTTCTTGTTGCTTAATCTTTTGAATCTCTTCTTCTAAAGCAAGAAGTTGTACTTCTCTTTCAATCTTTTCTTTTTGTTTTTGAAGTACTTCTTCATGCTTCCAAAGTTTTAGTGCTTCAACCTCCTTGACAATTTTTCTAAAACTTTTAGGAGTATCAAAGTCACACTACTTGGAGAATGATGACTCATGATTAAACAATAAGAATTTGTATGCTATGCAAAAAGGTATAAAATGTTTTTGGGATTTTCTAGGAATGAAAATAACACTTGGAAGTCTAAGTGTACAAGTTGCACTATCAAGGGAGGTGAGCTACAAAGAGCCACTTAATAACCAAGCCTTTTCAAGTGGAAATCACTAAACTCCTTTGTGGTATCTCCAATTCCCCAAAACTTTTCACAAAAATTTTGAATGTTTTTTCACAATTTGTTTGTTTTTTGAGACTAAACTAAACGTGAGCAAGTAAATCTACACAAGTCTAGACGTTTCAAGGCAGCAAAGTAAACAAAATTAAAGTTCAAACACTTGAAGGAAGCAAGGATAATCAACTAGTCGGTTTTCCCTAGGTGGAAGCTTGAAACATATGAAATTTTCAAGCCACTTCCACTAGTACTACACGTGAGAATGCTAACAAGGAGTTAGATATACCTGACCAGCTTCTTAATACTCCCTCCAAGCTTTACAAATTGATTTTAAAATACAAGAGAGATTGCAAAATTTAAACTAGCCTAGAAAGCAATAAATGGCGGTTTTGGTGACCAACTAGTGACGGATTGTTGTGCAAATTTTCCAACACTTAATCAAGTGTTTAATCCGCCACTAATCCTTCAATATGATGCTACTGGACCTGCAAAAGAAACACAACAAAGAGGTTAATGGTGGCTGCCTCACAAGGTGAAAGGAATGGTCACTCAAGTGAAGGAAGTTTAGGAGAAGTTTTGGTCACTAAATTAGGTCAAATTTTTAGGTCTTAGTGTCCAAACTTTTCCTACTCTTTGTTGAGCAATGCTTGATCCTTGAGCAAGGATTTGAGGCCACTTTCAGCACAGGGAAATTATTGAAAGAAAACTAGACAAGCAATAAAAGCACAATTTGGAAAGCTTATACCAAAAGTTAAGAGTAATATGTATATATGACAAGACTCAAAGAGGTTCAACAAGTAAAACTGGAAAATAAGACTCCAAATAAAGCTAGCACTCAGTTAGGAATGTTCCTAGATAGGTACTAGAGTAGATGAACAAAACAAAAAAAATTTGAAAGCAATTGGATAAGTATAGAACAAATAGTAGTCAAAACAAATAACAAGGAATCAAGTGATTTTTCACCAATGTACACCTCTCGGCTTTTTCTATTTAAAATGCTTTCTCTATTTTTTTTTTAATTCTTTCTTTTTCTATATTCAAGTTAAGAGTCCAGAGAGTATATTTGCCTTTTGTTTCAAATTTTTCTAAGATTCCAAGCTATAGAAACCGAGACTACAAGTTAGCCAAAAATTAGGTCAAAATTCAAGTAACTTGAGAAACTAGTGCATTAGTCTTTAGGTTTTGGTTTGGATTCCTTTTGAACTCTTTTTCTTTTGAACTTTAGGTCTTTTCTTTTGATTTAGGCTCTGTTTTATCTCTGTTTTCAGCCTCTAATTTTTTTTAAAATTGAATCCACAAGAAAGAGTGCACTAGAAGTAGAATTAAGCACTTGAAATTTTGAGTCAAAAATTTTTTATAAGATTTTCAATGAAAAGTGATTTGAAAACTTAAGAACACAATAGAAACCTAACTCTAAGGAAACTTGCTAGGACTAATAGCAAATCATGAACACAATAAGGTAAAAGAAAAAGCACATATAGGTAGGCACAAATGGAGTATGACCGAATTAACAATATAGACACAAAATTCAAAATAACACTAGGTTAAACATGCTATTCAAGGAATTTGCAACATATAAAGACTAAACACAAACTTCTAAGACAAAACATAGATTCAAAACCAAAATCTAAATGCAATGCATGAGGTCCAATCACGGACACATACAAGGAATGAAGAGACTCAAATTAAACTCAAAATAAGCACAAGCAAATAGTTCCTAAAACATTGATTGTGGAAGAAAATCAAGAACAATCAACCATGGATCTATGAACACAAAATATGACTTAAAACATATAGATCCGAAGAGAAACTCAAACAAGACAAGGAGAAATACAAGAACACAAGCACGGACACAAAAACAAGATGAAGAACTTATCTCCTTGAAGACCTTGCTCTTGATACCAAAATTGATGGAGGTGAGTAGTAAGAGTGAAGCTCAAACTCTTTCTAAACTCCTCCTAGGCTCGGATCTTCTTCAATGGAGATAGAACACACTTGAAGAACTCGTGAAGATGAAGAACAATCTGCGGAAATGGAAGAAGGAAGCATCCAAGCTCATGAACTCAAAGGATTGCACACTTCAAAGGGAAGGAAAACTAGGTTTTCCTAAGGTTTTTTGAAGGCATTCTCTTAGGTTTTCTCTCTTGAAATTTTCGGTGACTCTTGAGGGAATTGGCTGAAGTATTTGTTCAGGAATTCTCATATATTCAAAAGTGTCTTTACAAGGAGGGAAGAGATACAATTATAGGAGGCAAATTAGGTCAAGCTTGGCGGCAACCAAGTAGGCAAAGTTGGCGCCAAGTTTGAATTTCAAAATTTGAATTTGAAATTCAAACTTTGGCCACTCACATGCTTAAACCAGATTGCTATCTTCATTTAGGTGTCATTTAGGAGTGATTTGAAGTGGATTTGAGCTCACATGGCCGGAACTACTACATGCCATCCATGTGACTCAAATTCATCTCAAATTACCTCTAAATGATGCATAAATGAAACCTAATTCTCCTATTAATGTATTCTTCATATAATCCTAATCTAATGACCGAAATACATTGGTCTAATGAATACAATGAATAGGAAAAAATATAAGAAGAAGAATGAGCCCAATATTGGGTATCAAAAGCCCAAAGCTCAAGAAGCCCAAAATTAAGCCCAAGACACCTAAACCCTAATCTATGCTCAAAATACAAGACCAACAACAAAGTAAATTCCTATACTAAGAAAATACAATTAAACATGGTGTTCAATCAATTAAAACCCAAGTGAGAAGCACCCTAGGCCCACCAAGCCCATTGGGCCCACTAAGCTCTGAAGCAGTCAAATCTTCAAGTAACCTCCTGGCCATTGCTCTAGTGGTTGGGCCTTTAGCCCATGCTCTTCCATCACTTGTGATTTTATAGTTTTTAATAAAGTTGAAGCAATAGCGGGTTATGTATGTTCATCATTTTTCTTGGCATGTTATAGACAGTATGATCTACTTAAATTATGTGTAACGCTTCATGTTTTTCCATTAATAATATTATTTATTTTTATAATTAATTGGCTTAGTGTAAGAAATGTTTTTAGTGTTATGCATGTATGTATATATATAGTTTTATAATTAATTGTTTTATTTTATTATTTAAGGGAAGAGATGTGTAACCTGAGTTAATTGTTTTAACTATTGGTTAAGTGACGAGTTAAGTCTTAAGAGGGGGAGTTGAATAAGTTTTATTTTTACACTCTTAATTATAATTTCTTTCTCGTATGCTTACGCTTTGAAGAACTGGAAGAACCAAAACTCGTGGAAAATCATCTTAGAGATTCACATCCTTCATCTAGTATCCACCAAGGTAGGGGTGGAGTGAGTAGTCTCACTTTGGGCACTGGATATATGTTGAGTAATGAGATTGACTTTAATCTCTTCTTTATTGGATGCATTGTATGAAAGGGGAAATCCCAAATTATGTTATCTTATGTTTCTGTCTTTCATGTGATTTTTCAGTACTCTAATTGATTTTATATATTAACTTGTGTGTATGTTTAATTTCATGTGCCAAAATAATAAATCTTGTGGATCTTAGATTGTTTATGGGTTCCTACGAGAATCCTAATTAAGGTGCGTTTTGGTGTTTGTATGATGAATTGGTATGACCATGTGAATGTATGTAATTTTTACCTTTCAAAAGTGTAATATGACCTTTGAAATGCTTTATCAATTGAAATTGCAAAATAGATGAGTTACACTTGTTGTATGGAATTCACGTTTTTTTACTATGTTGCATTTTTTACTCGACATCGGGTACCACTTGGGGCTTGTTGGGCATCGTTGTGGCCAAGAGTAGAGTTTGTTCTCTATGTCATTTGCGTTGGGCATGGATTGGTCCATGCTAGGTATGGGAGTTTTAGGGGACCCCTATGGTGTTTTCGTTGAGCGCATGAACATTATCATGCTAGATGTGATCTATCCCAAGAGCAACATGTGCTATCTAGACCTCGAGCATAGGGTGATCATCATCAAGTGTCACTATGCATATCGAGATTGTTTGTTCTAATTGGGATGCATCTTGTAATTGTAATCCTTATGTCGTTTGACACTAATATCTAATTGTGGTATATGAACATGTTATTGATACAATTGTGAGTTATGTTTGAATTGAACAATGTGCACTAACATTGGTACAGTTGTTGCATATGGATCCTATAAGGGCCACATTATGAAAAGTTAAGCCAAGGCTTAGCCATGCATTGAACATGTGATGATTGATAATGGATATACTATTGTGGAAATGGTTGTGATAACATGGTGTGATATCGAGTCTTATGACATGCATGATATCCATAGTTATTGTTAGGTGAGTACGATATATAATACACTCCCAAGAAAGGCTTCCTTGTGTAAAAGCTTAGGGTTTCATAACCTCAAAGATAGTTGAGTTTGGGAACTTCCAATTTCACCCATTGTGTGTATGGGATGGGACTTGTGCAAAATAGTTATCCCAACAAGACCTTAATTAGTGTATCTCTTCCTAGTGTAAAGTGTTATGAGAGTGTAACCAAACATGATCTCCTATGCTACTCTGTGTGTTAGCATATGGCGATGCACCACGGTGTATTCGTTAGGCACCTCATGCATTTACTATAGAGTCTATGTCCATTGTATTAAATGTGTGAAGTGAAATTGTATAGTGGCATTATTGATGCCTTGTAGTGGAATATATTATATTAAAACTTGTGATGTACCTTGTTGTTATATGATAAGTTGTCATATTATGTTGTGTTTTTGTGATGTTTTAGTTGTTTTACTTTTTTCTTGTGTTTTGGTTATTCGGCTATAGTCTACGCCATGAGACAAAGTGAGATATTTCTCACTCTCTATTTCTTATATTTGTTCTATTTGGATGTTGTCACAGGTGAAACTAAATATGATGTTGGAGATGAGACTTAGACCTTGCTTTGGGTTTATGCTCTGATAAAATATGATATCTAGGCTTAAATAGGATTTGATTATGTTTTGTTCATGTTTAGGACAATTGTTAAATTCTTTGTTGACTAGTAACTTTAATTGACATTTAGTTTAGTCTTTGGTTTCTAGTTAGTTGTAATGTGATATCTCTACTTCATACTTGATTTTATTCTAGTTGATTTTCTTTTCATAAACTCCTTTCCTTTCAAATTACTTCATTATTATGCTTATTAATGTATGCAAAGTAAAGGGTGTGACATTATGTATAACAAAAGAGTAAAATACGTTATCATTCAGTGAGAGATAAGAATACTATATTGTCTTTTTCTTTTATGTTAAAATATAAAATTTATTATCTTTATATGTTTAAATATAAAATAAATTTCACTTTTATCTTTTTAGAGATAATAATATTATATTATCAATTTTTAATTATATTAAAATATATAATTTAATGTGTTTATCCGAACAATATTCATTATAAGAGTTAAGAGTTTAAAATATACTTTTAATTAAAATATATTTTAAAATATTTTATTTCATTATCATTTATTTACTTGATAAAACTTATAAAAATATATAATTAAATTTAAAATAATTTATTAAAATAATAAAATAAATTGAAACTGTTAAATAAATTATATATGTATACTTTATATATATAATATAAATTAATATATATATATATATATAAGTATTAAATTTGTAATAATTATATTTTATTTAAAAGAAATTTAAATATAAATATATTCATTTAAAATTTTTATGTTTAATATATATATTTTTAGCATTATATTTATTAAATATGACAAATTTCTATATTTAATAAAATACTTTATTAATATCATAAATTAAATAATAATTAAATACTTATATAATACTTTTACTATTTATAATTAATACAATATAATAAAAATACTACTTTTTAAAAATATTTATAAAAATATTACTTCAACCGCATTGAATAAATACTATCATAATACTTGTGTTGATTTTATTTTACTTATGTGTGTGCAATGATTAAAAATATTTTTAAACATATATTTAATTTTTAAAAAATAAAATAATAATTGAATATATAAATTAAGAGATAAATCGTTAAAGTGTAACATATTTGTATTTGTTAAGGAGGAAAATGTTTATTATTACCTTTGTTCTTATATATAAAACTCAATTATACATAATTTACCAAGATTAAGAAAAGTAGTTAATAATAATAAGTTTGTTCTATTTATATATTTTTTTTTAAAAAAATTAATTATATTTATACCACTTCTCTTTTCTTAATACTTATATATTATTTGACCAATTACAATGTATATCTAATACTATTTTTTTCTCTTAATTAGTATTCATCTTTATTCTAACCAATTAGAACGTATTTTCTTTAAAGAGTTTATAATAAAAGGACTTTATCAAATTAAAAGAACATATTTTAATTAAGAATATTTTAGTCTAAAAATAATTAATATAATAATATAATATAAATTAGATTTTATATAAAAATAAAAGAAAATATAATATTCACACCTCTTAAAAGAAAAGAATATAATTTACTCAAATACAAGTGTGTTTTAGGTTGCTCTTTTATACTTCTACTATATTTTGCCTTTTATATAGATTGTGGACATGATTTAAGAACAACACTGAAAATTCAATGTTCATTTTCTTATTAGAGTATTGATCCTACATATATCATTTTGATATATGACTTTGTATTATGTTAAAGTACTCGTCCCAAAATAATTCCAATAATATTGTGTTATAAAAAAATGTATTTTTTTTATTCATCAAAATTATAAAAACAACATTAAAGTTAGAACTTAATATTTTTGCACTCTGTCATTTCTCCATCAATAATAGAAATAGAGTCAACCACAGTTACAGAACAAAAACTAATTTAATCTATCATCCAGTGACTTGACATATGTAACAGAACAAAAAAACAAATCATCATGGCATTTATGAAGATAAGTTGAAACGTGCTTCACCCCTTCTTCCCATTATCTGTCAATGGTTTTCTTTTCTGTGAAAATTATCTGTCAATGGTGGAATGGCCTATTTCAAAATTACTAATATTAATGTAATTAACACAAATTTCATGTAATAAATGAATTATTGTGATTTATATTTAATAATTAATTAAATATTTAGAGCAATGTCAAATTATATTTAAAATAATAATTCATCAATTTTATATTTATTAATTGTCAAAATGCTGTTATGTAAACTAAATTATACAAAACATTTAATGTCGGCCCTAAAATGTAAGTGATTCAACACTTAATCATTATTACAATAACCAAATTGAAAATCATCTGCAAAATATAACACCCAACTAATTAAATGTACTAAAAAAACTAAATAGGATTTGAATAAACAAACAATTGAGCAAATCAATAATACTATAAGAAAATTGACTTGTAATGATTGAGAAAAACTGTCTCTAAAAATAAAGAACTTAAAAGTAAATATCCATCTTATATTGACCCATAGTTTTGATCCTTACAATCTAAGCCAACTTAGTAAAAATTTTCAGTAGTGTAATTCACCAAAAAAAAAAAAAAAAAACGGGTTAACGGTGTTTTTATTCCTAAAAAATTTCAAAGTTTAAAAAATGTACAAATTATACTTTCTTTTTTTCCTAACAAGGACCAAAGTTTGTGTATTTCAAAAAATGTAGGGACTATTTCATAAAAATTAAAAAAAAAATCATAGTTATCAATTATTATATTTTCAATTGTATATTTATATGGGGACTATTTCAGGACAAAATTAATTATTATTTTTACAATATGTACTTTTATTTACCCAATTTATAAACATATATAATTTTTATTGAGATTTTATTAGTATAAAATATTCATTGATTTTAACAATAATTATTTCTTGTCAAAAAAACTTAATTAATCACTTTTAGTGAGATATTTTCTTTCAATTAATTTTTTTTTCTCTATTTACAAAACTCAAATCATAGGTCTTATTTAAGGATTTAAGTCTGGTTTCACTTGAATCAGTGACATGTTGATAATTGATAAATACTTTATATATATGCTTATCATAAATGAGAAAGAAATATATAATAGTGAAAGTTATTATCGAATTAATAATAATTTTAATATAGACGGGGATATTAATTATATTTTTCGATTGTATCTTATCCTCTTAAACGGACAGATAAAAAATACAGATAATATTAACTTGGATATCAACTTGAAAATCTCATATTTACTTTATATCTTTCATATATGTTAAAGCATTTAAAAATTATTTTATTGTAAAATCTCTCTGATTTTTCATTATACATGAATTTAATTACCATTTTTTTGTGTTAAAGCAATGTATAGCATGAACCTTAATTTAGTAATGGGAATCTCTAATAAATGCATCGCAAGACTTTCCCTAATTTCATTCCAGTTACATTTTAATTTTTTTCTATATAAACAACTGAGGACAGAACGAGAAAGGCACATCAAATCAACATTTCCAGAATTTCTCTCTTGTTCCTTCTTTGCTCTCTTTTTATCACTATCATGGCCAGAAAGAAGGTGGACCTTACCTACATAGCCAACGACTCGAAGAGGAAGGCAACGTTAAGGAAAAGGAAAAATGGTTCAAAAATTGCTTCTCTTTAATTCTTTTTAACTGTGTACTATTAGTTCATTTGTGTATCATGTACATTTACCATTTTAACACAAGTTTTCAATTCCTAATCATTTCTCAGTTTCTCTCATTTCTTCTTTTGGATATCTTGAATGCTCCTAACAGGTTTGATCAAGAAAGTTGATGAAATCAGCATCCTTTGCGGCATTGAAGCATGTGCTATAATTTATGTTCCGGAAAACCCTACACCTGAGGTTTGGCCATCTGATTGGGGGGTTCAGAATGTGCTTTCCAGGTTTAGGGGAGTGTCTGAACTGGAACAAAGCAAGAAAATGTTGAGCCAAGAGAGTTTCCTGAGGCACAGGATCATCAAGGCTCAAGAGCAGTTGAAGAAACTAAAGGCTGAAAATAGGAAGAAGGAGATGACCCTTAACATATACCAGTACTTTAATGCTTCTGGAAACATTTTTGATAGTGCCAACATGATTTATCTGAATGATATCGCACACATGACCACTCAAAACTTGCAGGAAATTGACAGAAAAATCAATAGAGACCAACAACCCCAAGACCAAGAGGTTGTGGCACCGGTTGTTCCAGAAGGAGGGGAAATCATGGCTCAGCAGGGAGAACAAGCACAGCTTGTGAATGATCATGTGCAAGTGCCTGAGGCCAATAATGTGAATGCTGTTGGAAACCAGGATTGGCCTGTGGAAATGATCAATGGTGCTGATGGGGACCAGATGTTAATAACAATGGATGATGTTAATCTTCCAAGTGGTTGGCTTAACCAATATATCCCTTGAAAAAATTGTGTTCTTCTTGGGATGATTTGGTTTCAATAGTTGTTTTGTTTCTCTTGTTTGAACCGTTCGGTGTTTGTTGTCTTTGAATGTGTCTATGTTTAGACACTGAAATAATATTAATGATATTTGGACTTGTTGCTCATGATCAGTGTATTTTAAGGATTCAGCTATCTTTCAATTATGCAAAAATCTCAATTGTTTACATTTTCGTACTTTGAAAGAATTTGCATATATATTTGAAGGAAGTACTCTTTGATATATTTAATTATTTATCAATATAAAGGTATAATTATATATAAAATGCATTTTTTTTTTGTTCTAGACAATTTGAATTATACCAGTTGTTTTATCTGTCTATTGTATAAATTGATTAAATTTCAATTCTATTCCATGTCCATCATGCGGGTTAGACTTGCTCAAGATCTAAACACTGCTTTTTTGAAATTTTCAGATTGTATTCATATGAATCTTATGATCTTTGTAACGTGTCCAAGCACTAGCCGCATCCATATCAAAGGGATTAACCATGAATCACTGATAAAACACCTAGATAAAATAATGGCATCCTTTTATTAGTTAAGTTCTTTCTATTAAGTGTGCATCATTTCATCAGTACATTAAAAGCTGCTAGTGTTCTTACTAACTTAAAGCATCAAATTAATGTCTTTATATATGCCTGTCTTGTTGCCATACTGCAAATTAAAAGAAAGCCACTGAAAGAAAAAAAAATGAGAAAGACTCGTACAACTCAATTTGAAACAATTTGAATTTCAAAATCAACAGAATTTGTAAAGAGTTTATATTCAAAAAGAGTTACACACAATGCAAATTTGAATTGTACTAAAAAGATTAATAATTTCTCATAATTTTTTTTGCAGATTATAAAATTGATAAAAGACTATGCTGAAATTAGAAAGAAAAAAGAAATATTTATATTGAAAATATAATGATGGCTTGGACTTTTTTTAGGGGCCTCATTCTATATTAATCAAATAAGGCAAAGAGCAATATTTTACAATGTATACAGTAGACATGGTTCTAAATTGTGGTAGCGGTTGCGATTGTGGCCACTGTAGTCGTGACTATTATGTCTACTGCAATGCGAGTTATAACCGTTGCGGTGTGAAATTATTATATACGTGCATGAATATAAATAAATAATTAGATATTTTTTTCTTTATTTTTTTACTCAAAATCTCTTTCTTCATTTTTTAAAATACATCATACACATTTTAATATTCTAACTAATTATCATTAATTGTCTTTCTTTTTCCATTAATATCCCATGTGACCAAATTTTTTAGAATAGAAGATTAAGATTTGAATCTATGTATGTATTTTGACAAAAAAAAATAGAATAAAATGATGTTATGGATATTGCATGCAGTTGTATTGTGATTATATTACGGTTGAATTGAAAAATTTTAAGTAATTTAAAATCACACTATAATTGCGAACCATTGCGATTGTGATGAACACCGCAACAACAATATTACGATTGCAATTACGGTTACAGACTGCAATTTAAAACCTTGAGTAGTAATGAGAAAAAATTATTTTACCATATATTTATAAAAGATTTTAATTTGTGCATAATGGTTAAATCCACAATGACTACTAGATTTTAATTCTTTTATAATTAGTAAAATCAATAAATATAAAAGGCGGGTTTGAGTAAGAATTGAAATTAGCTAGTGAAAACAAAGATTAAAAAACCATGAATTTAAAATTAATGAAGCTTTTTCTATTAAGCAAATAGAATTACATTATTGAGTAAATTGAACTTTAGCACAAGATATGATAAACCCCAAAAGGAAATGATTGATACAACATGACCTCAAATCAATATCAATCAAAGAAAAACCCTTAGCAGCAAAACATGTAAATATGTGTAAAGCTTACAATATGAATGGTAATTGGTTTGACATCAACACCTGCACATGATTCTCTATATATAAAGGATAATTCTAAATAAGAATTTAACTGCAAAATGTGCAAGATAGGAACCTAATTTTCTATATATGATTGCACAAAATTGAACCATTACTACATGACAGTCCACAAAAGCAAGATCAATATGAATTACCAACATGACTATATGAACCATATAAGCAAGGCCATTGTCAGAGGTTTAACAATTATTATATTACCAATATTGTCACAATCTTTAAAATCCTTCTTCTAAACTCCATTTCAATATTTAAATGCACATATCTAAATTCTGCACCTTCATTAAACTGAGAAGTTCTCCACTTTCCTCATATTTGTCATCAATGCTATTTGGAGACCTGAGAACTTAATAATAGAAACTTGCATTTGTGCTTTCAGTTGACTGGAGCAGGCTCATATAAGCTGTCCTCTGCACTTTCATAATTATCTAAATAATCCTCACTTGCAATTCTTCTATTATTTTCTGCTTCAATCACCTCTTGTGCATCTTGTACATCCATTCCTTCAGTCATGTTTTCAGACAAATTGTGTTTAAACCCATCTTCTGTATCCTATTCTTCAACATTTGTATCATGTCTTTTTTTTATATTATAAATATCATTTGCCCTATTTAAAAAAAAAAAAAATGAGCCTCTGACATACCTTCAGTACCAGTGTTAATAGCCTCTTGATCATCATCAATATCATGCTCATACACAAGTATCAACCTTACCATTGACTCGAACCATGATGCACAAGTCAAATATGTCGGTGTCATTCTCCAATGCAACTCATTATCCTTTCCTCTCTCCGAGCAGTACTAGTACATGTTTTAATACTTCTAATATATATAACAACCTAAGAGACATTACCATAACTAGTGCCTATATTTATAGAAAACGTAGAATATTCTAAATTGAAGTTCTTATCAAAAGAATGTGTAGCAGAAGATGATATCAATATTGTTGGAAATTGAGAATTTTCCAACTATAATAAAATATTTTAAAGTTTGGTAGTTTTATATTTTATTTGTAAGTTTAGTTAAAGATTTTTTTTATATTTTATTCAAAAAAAAAAAGTAAGTTGTGGTTACATATAAATGATGCTTATTTTCTATGTATTCAAATTTTTTTTTGCCTTACCAAAAATTAAAGATTTGTTAATTTTAACATTTAAACACTTATTGTAACAATTTCAATATGTAAAAAAATTGAATTGATAATCAAAATATATCGTATCAACTTTTGGTCCCTTTACATCTTTATATGCAGATGTTGGTTTCTTCCAAAAGCATTTCTAGAACATCCGATACTAGAGTTTGCTAGTTGTTAAGAGTGCTCACTAACGCCTTGAAGGCACATCCAAGATGATATCAAATTATACACCTGTGCAAAATCCAATATCACCAAAAACCTGAAAATCAGCAAGTTTCCACGTCATGCAACATCTCAAACAACATCTATATAACATATACAACACAAATTCATCATCAAAAATAACATGCAACTAAAATTGATAACCAATCAATCATGAACCTCCATGAACACCATAAACACTCAAAACCTATGGACAACCCCTTTCAACTTCATCATTAAACTCAATCAACAAAAGCAAGCAACTTATAATCAACATTTCACCTCACAACATGCTCAAGAATCCAAATCATAACTTCCCTTACCTCTTGGAGACTCAAATCCGCAAAAGGAAAAGAGAAAGAACTTCGTACGATAATGATTCAAATCTTTCACCTTCACAAGCTCAAATTCCAACCCAGAACCCACTTGAATCAGCTGAGGAAAGAGCAGAAAAGATCTCTCTCTAGCTTTTCTTTAGAGTTCTAGAAAACATGAGTTATGAACTTCCTTTTGAAAAGTTTTCCTTTTTATACCTTTCCTGAGTCAATTCCGCTTATCTCTGATCCAACCACACCTAGAGATCGACTTGCTCTCAAGGTCTTTCAACCCTAAAGCTCTCAGCAATAACCGTCAAATCAAATAACAAGATTATGAGATGACAATGTTACAATCAACCTAGTGATGATTGAGATAATATGTGTATAATCTTAAGTTCGAACCTTGTTATTAATTTAAATTTTATGGATAAAAATATCTAATACAACAAACAAAAAGTCTTGAATTAGTAAAATAGAGTTCATACCTGTGCCCAAAATAAAAATTGCTCATTCTTTTGAAAGGACAACATTCACACAAATTTGAAAGTTAAAGAATCAAAATGAATTATTTAAAATATAAAGAACCAAAAGTATAATTTAATCACTTTTTTTTCTTTAACTTGATTTATAAGGCATATGATAGATTCCTGTAATAAATTTTAATGAGAAATAATATCAATACATTCTCTAACACATTTTTTTTAGATAAATTTTTTATGTTTAAATGTGTTTGATCTATATAATACTTTTTTATTTTGATCCTTATAAAATTATTTTTTTAAATAGTCTTCATAAAATTTGTCCTTTATATTTTGATCCTTGTTATTTTATTTTAGTCCTTGTAATTTGCTTTTTTTTTCTCTGTGTAATATGTAAGCAATTTTTTTTTAGTCCGTACTAGTTGTTTTCAAAAGGATTATGTCAAAATGAATAAAATATTATAAGGACTAAAATGAAAAAAAAAATATATTATAAATAAATAAATAAAAATTGGGTCTCACTCATGATTTTTTAATTTATGATAAATTTTAACTAACATTAAGAAGTGTGTCACTAACATTAAACAATTTTTAATTTGAAAAATAAATTAGTTAAAGTATATATGGTGTGTTTATGGGAAAGTGTTTTTTTTCTCCCAATTTTCAGCTGTTTTGATGAGAGGGAAAAATTATTTGTGAAATAAGCTACTTGTTTAGAAAATTAGCAGAAATCTATGAACAACATTTTTTTTTTAAATAAGTTGTTTTCATGAATTTAAAAATTTGAAGCTTGTAATTATTTTTTAACACCTTTTCTTCTAAACCAGGTTTACTATGTAAAATCTAATATTTTATGTTGTACCTAAACAAAATTAAATATCTTAAAATTACTATTCAACAAACTTGTTCAAATAAAAATTTATTATAATCAATTATAAAATAATTAATTACAGACATAAATATTGATTATTAATGTAATTTTAAATTTAAGAGCTTTTACAGAAGAAAATAATAAATTTTAAATTTTAGTTATAAATCAAAACATTTATTATTAAAAAATATGTATTATTGAAAATTAAAACATTTAATATAAAATATTTATTGATTAATGAAAAATATTAAACATTAAATATATTAATTAACATGTAGTTTATTGTTTAATATATTGTATAAAAATTTTAAAAATATATTTAATTATTATTGATTCAATTACAATTACAGTGATAAATTTCAATGTAGTTCAATCTTGTTGGTGACCAGGTTTTTTTTTCTTCTATACCAATTATTGGTTTAATTACAATGTCTTTCTTTTGAGTATTCCGAATATTTAACGTCGACATATCATTAGTTATGTTAATTAATCCCCGCAATAAGTGGTAACAGGTTTAATTTTAAAATGTTATTTATTCGATGGTAAATAAGCATGTGTTTATTTTTAAGTATAGGTAAAAATTAATAGGTTTAATTAATCATCATATCAGTATAAATCATTTTTTATTGTTCGCTAATTCTAATGTGTTCATTTTTTATTGTTTATATATATATATATATTACATAATACTTTATAATTAGATGTTAGTTTAAAATTATTTTATATTGATAATTATAATTCTTTTTCTCAAAATTAATTACTATTAATTAAAAATAATTAACTAGGTATCGTACCAAAGAATTTTTGGGTTTTTCCCTTATTACATATAAATGAGGAATTTTATTAATTACATTAATTTCTCTTTAAATTGAAATACTTGATAATATATATATAATGATTAAGTATTCATCTGTCATAAATTTTACTCTTTTTACAAATAGATATTTTAAACTTTAATTTTATTGTAATTGATTCTTAAATTTTATCTAATTTTTAAATTAATATCATAAACTTTAATTTTTTTCCAAAATTAATCTTTAAATTTTATTTTTTTAAAAAAAATAAACACCATCAACTTTAATTTCATTTTAATTGATATTTACTATTTATATTTTTTTAAAGTAACTTTTTTTTATCAATTTAGAATTAAATTATTTATCTTAAATTCAAATCATTCAAATAATAACAATATGAATTTAGAAAGAAAGAAAAAAAATAATAATAAAAATAATAAAAACAATAAAAAAATCTATTTGACTTTTTCTAATTCTAATTTTTATCATGTTTCAATACTTAAAAAAAGTGATATAAAAAATAAAATTATTAAATAAGTGTGATTTAAAATAAATAAATGATTGATATTTCTTCTTTCTTAATAGTTTAATCTCAATATAATATAAGAGATGATTATTTATAATAAGAAATAAAAATTTAAAAAATTAATTGAGATGAAATTGAAATCAAATTGTTTATTTGTAAGAATGGTAAAATTTAAGGTCGATTATAGCACAATTAAGTGTGTGGTGTTTATTTATTAATAAGATGAAATTTAAGGATGAATCAAGATAAAATTAAAGTTTTCAGTATTTATTTACAAACGAAATAAAGTTTAAAAAAATTAAGTATTTTTTCTCTAAAAAAATATAATAATTATTATATAGTACTATTAATGTAATGCTAATTAAAAATACTCCGTGGCTTGTTGAGAACGCCATTAGATGTGAAAATGGCATGACCACACAAAACGTACATTGAGTTTAGGCTAATAAGCTACGTTTTTTGAGGTAATACCACACTTAGGATTTGTTTGGATAATTTAAAAAAAAAAAACACTTATAAAAAAATTATAAATAAATTGAAATAATTTTTTTCATAAACTAAAACTAGTTTATGTATAAATTAAAATTTTTTTGGAGAAGTTAAAAAAAAAAAAAGAATTTCTACAAATTAGTTTGTGTAACATTCTATTCTAATTTTTGAATAATAATAAGGTTGTTTAATTATTGTTTATTTTACTGACTTGATTAATTTAATTAATTGGATTTGTAAAATAAATGAGGGTTTTTTATATAATAAAATATATGATCTTTGGTGTTAATGAGATAAATTGGGTTTGAACCCTAGAAGCCCAATCCGATGAATAACATATAATAAGAGAGGAGTTTAGAGCCTTATGCTTCAATTCATAAGGTTTTGCTTATGGTGCTTGAAAAAGAGGTTGCAAAGGATATTTTACTAGAGAACCTTGAGGACCACACCCTTTCACATCAAAGATTAGGCCTGAGCACGGGGCGGGTTCAGACGGTTTCGGGTAAAAAATATTCAGCCCAATTCAAACCGACTCAAAAAAAAATTAATCCATTTTCGACCGTATAAGTGTTTCGGATTTGTCGGGTTTGGGTTTGTCGGGTATCCGGTTCATTGGATCGGATTAGTCGGATTAAGGGATGATAGGGCCCTGTTTTCGTGTCTCTGTCTGACGAGCAAAGCAGAAACGAAGGAGCATCTTCCAATCTGGTCTAGAATCTCATACTCCTCCATTTTCACTTCAACACAACATAGAGAGAAAGGAAATAAGAAAGAGGAAGTAAATGCAAGAGCAGAAAAGGAGCGTTAGACCACCTTACCTTTCTAATGTTCTTGTTCTTATTTGAATTCATCTTTTCAACTTTCTTTTTTCAGTTTCCCTTTCCATTCTTTTCGTTTCTTCTGCCCCTCTCAAATATCCATTACCCGCATTTTATCTCATGCACCCAATTTAAATAAAAGTATAAAATATTAACGCAGGTGGGTTGAGGAATCAGATTTGCCATTATAGAATCCTAACAACTCGCAAAACACTACCTTTCATTTTCAATTATATGCAGAAGGTTTCGCGGCGTTGCGACGTTAGGGTTTCAGTTTCTCGTATAAGAAATAACATACTTTTTAATTGTTATCTATCGGTCGGGTATGGATACCGACAGATTTAAATATTTTAACCCGAACCCGACCAACAAAATCCGTTTTAAACCGAGCTAAATAACCCGCAAAATCAGAAAATTCAAAAATAACCGACCGAACTACAAAATTGACCACGGATAATTCCGGTTTCGGTCGGTTCGAAACGTCTTGGTCACGCCTATCAAAGATCATCATTTGAAGTTGGGAGGAGTGAGATTATCTTCACATGACATGTATGAGAGTTGTCATGAGTTATAATTGAGAGTCTAAAAGTTAGGAGTTAAAAGAATTTGATTTTGTGTCGAGAGTTGTACGAGTTTTTGAGTTATATTGAGCTATTTATATGTCAAAACTAAGTCTAAGGTTATGCTTACTAGAGTGAAATTTTACGTTTGGTCATTTGTGAAGTCTAGACTTAGTTTAGTAAGCATTAAGGTTAAGTGATGCCTAGCTTGATGTCATTTGTTTGTTGTGTTGTGTTATGTAATAAAGTTCATGCATTCATGCATATTTTGTTTGAAGGTATGATTGTGAATCTAATTATTCGGAAAATCTCTATGATCTTTTACCTTGGCCTCATAGATTTTAATAATGGGAAACCTCTTATCAACACATGTAATGAGTGACAACCATGGATAGTTATAAAACCCTTATTATAGCTCCTAATGAATCTTTGTGCTAGCGGGAGTGGGTGTGTTACTTACCCATTGTGTGGTAATCTTGTTTATATGTACTCCTAAGCTACCTTATATGTGTGTTGTGCTAAGAATTAATGATATCATATGCATATAGAATAAAAAACATAAGAGTTCATGTGTTAAAAGTCTTGAGTTGTTTGTTTGGACATGTTTGAGCTATAATCTTGTGATGTGTTTTTAGATGTTACCTAACCTTCTTATATGTGTCTTAACACGTGTGAAAATTATTCTCACTCATATTTTCCTTGTTGTTTGTTGTTGTTATTTAGGTTGAATGTCACTTTCAATTGAGAATGACATTGAGTATGATGAGCATGATGAGTCTGTAAGAGATGAAACTTATGTTGGTTTTACTTTAAGAACATGTAACATCAGGAACAATGTTATTAGCCTTTAGCATTTAAGTTTTATTTGAATTTAAGTTAGTTTTATAAACTTTTGTATATAGGTTGTTTTAGTGTTTATTAACTTTTTTATTTTCATTTCTTTGTTTATGAGAGTTCTGTTTTGCTAAATCGGGGATGTGAGTCCTTTTATCCACTTGTTGACGTAATAGTTTTAATTATTAATTGTCATGTTGTCATTTATCTTTAAATCGTTCCAAATTAAATATACTTAACTGTAGAGTTTGATGAGCTATTGAAAGGTAGACATTTTGTTAGTATAAATAATACAAATTAATTTTTTTAAATTATTCCCAACTACATAGTCTCACACTTGTACAAATTAATAGATCATTTTATTCCAATATGTTTAGACTATTACAAACTCAAATAATTTATTGAAGATCAATTCTTATAATTTATCATAAATTTATGTATGTATTATTCAATCCTCATAAAACATAATCCCATTATTTTCACTATTATATTGTGCAATAAGTAAAAATGATTTTAATTTTATAAATTAGAATTTTTTATATGGATATTTTTTATTTATATATTACTGTATGTAGTGAAAATTAAGTTAGGCTTATATAAAAACTTTCATATGAAATAGGTATTAAAACAAACTAACATATCAAAATAAACTTGCGGTTTATGCTTGTTAGACTACATATAAATAAATAAATAAAAAGTCTATGACCATTATAACAAGTCAACTTTAGATCACAAAAAATTACTCTTTTATGATATATAATTTTTTATGACATGACAATTTGAACATTTTGTTGATATTATTAAAAAAAAATTGTCATATAGTGACACACCAATAGTGACACGATACGTGTCACTAAAAACTACTTTTATCCACACAATAAATATAATATATGTTAGTATATTATTAAAAAGTGTAGGTATAGACATGGTGACACGCAAAATATGTTGTTAAATCTCATTTAAAATTAACACTAAAATTATATGTAGTTGTTCCAGTATGCGTAAAAATCTCACATCACTTAGGAGTCGAGACTAAGATTAGTTTATAAACACCCTCCCTCCTTAACTCATCGAGGCGCCTTTTAAAGGACAAAATCGTGAAGGCCCAACGAGCACCAAAGCGGACAATACCTCGGATGTAGGTGACCCTAACGATGACAACGGACTTACGATAAGAACATTGGCACTACAAGGAGGGCCTAGGTCACTTTTGCCCCTTAGCATCGATTGAGGAACTTGTTTTAGTATGCCTAAAAGTCTCACATCGCTTAGGAGTCGAGCTAAGATTAGTTTATAAACACCTTCTCTCCTTAACCCACCAAGGTGCCTTTTAAAGGACAAAATCGTGAAGGTCCAACGAGCACCAAAGCGGACAATATCTCGGATGTAAGTGACCCTAACGATAACAACAGACTTATAGTAGGAACATGTATTATATATATGAGACTCACACATTCACAAAGACTAACTTTAGCATCAGAGTCTCTTTTGCAGGTACCATCCCCATCTCGGCACAACCTACGTACCCAGGAGAAGAGGCTCACTAATCTCATCGGAGTGATCGCCCCTCAAGTCGATCTCAGGTGAGAACAGCAGTTATATGTCAAATAGGTATATACCTACATATATTATACCTATAGTGACACTTTTTGTATGTCATTATATGGAACATTTTTTGTAGTGTATATCACTAATAATGATATGATATATAGGTTGACAACACACTGGTATCACATCATCATTTGTTGATATGGTGCTTGCTATCAATAACTATTAGCCATGTCAATAATTTTTAGAGTGAAGTTATACATTTTGAAAAAATAGTCGAATCATTCTTTCATTGAATAATAAAATGACATTTGTCAAAAAATTTAACATATAATATTCACTATCAATGTGTTAGTTGTGACACCCTCTACCCCATTATTAATATACAACAAATGTAACAATAAAATATTTCTTTTCTTCTTTTTGGGTAAATAAAATCTTTCATAGATGACAAATATTTCAAATATAACAAGGTAGAAGATTGATCACATTCGTAACTCATAAATCATAACTCCAGTGTAAAAATTAATTATAAAAGAAAAGAAGTTAAGATTTTCAATACAATTTAGTGACAACAAGAAATCATATATATATATATATATATATATATATATATATATATATATATATATATATAATAATACAGGAAATATAAATTAACTCCAGTAAAGGTGGCAATGCCTCCTGGTTCGGAATTAATTTATATTTTCCAAATCATGTAATAAAAATATAACAAAGATGTACATTTTGGTCTTTTCTCAAGAACGTTCAAAATTACATAAGAAGAGAAAATTAAAGCTTTTAAAACAATAACATCTAAAAAAAACAAGCCTAGCTATGCCCGATGTCACATCCTATCAGAGCATGCCCCACTGAAGCCTTAAACCTCATCACCAATATCCTCATGATGCTGATCACCTGCAACATAATTTAAACACATACAAAAGCAACAAGGGAGTGAGAAACATCTCACTCAGTTTCAGGTGCAGAAATAAAGGCTAGATAGCACACACACACACACAACAAATATAAGTCACTTATAAACAATACACATACATCATCAATATCACATATATATTCATTTATCATGCAATGATGTCATGATCTTGACTTATAAATGCATGCATGTGGCGCCATAAGGAAGTTTCACATATCATCACTGGTGACCATAAGGCACACCTGGTTACATCACTGGTGACCCAAAGGTACACCTGGTTACATCACTGGTGACCCTAAAGTACACCTTGTTAGCAAGTTACATCACTGGTGACCATAAGGTACACCTTGTTAGCAAGTTACATCACTGGTGACCCTAAGGTACACCTTGTTAGCAAGTTACATCACTGGTATGCGGCCTCAGCGGCACACCTGGAATAATATATGCATATGATGCATGTCATACATTCATTATTTCATGAACTCAACATTTAACTTATTACAGAATTTCATTTAGTACATCATGTCCTCTTTTGTCATAGTCTCATAATCATAGTTTGTCTCAATAGTCCATTCTTAGGTCTCATGTCATTTGTCCATATTTCACATGGTCATGTCATCAATACTCCTCATAAGGTCCGCATAGGTATTCACAGAGATTCAGAGAGCATTCTTATTCATATTAAAACTCATTTATTATTAACATTAATTTCATACTCATTTATTACTTCAACAAAGAACAAAGTAAAATAAATAGAAAATCGGACAGAACAACGACACCTTCAATAAAGAACAAAGTAGAATAAATAAAAAATCGGACAAAACAACGACACCTTCAACAAAGAACAAAGTATAATAAATAGAAAATCGGACAGAACAACGACACCTTCAACAAAAATAAAGTAGAGTAAATAGAGAACAACGACAAAGGATTGGGGGCCAATCCGACAAACAACTATCCAACAATTATCCCCACACCCCTGAGCGAGGTTCTCACTCCCCCCCTTACCTGGATAAGCAGGAGCTGGAACTTGGGCAGGACCTCCTCCTCTGGATTCTCTCTTTCTTCCCTCTCTTTCTTTCTTTCTTTCTCTCTCTCTCTCTCTCTCTTCCTCTTTCTCTCTCTAAGATTTCACTTCTCACTCAGTATAAAATTTTCACCCCCCTCTTGGCCCTATTTATAGGCAATCTGACGCACTCAGAACGGCCCGTACTGATTTCGGAACGGCCCGTTTTGGATCCTTCAAACATGGGCAAATTTCTTAACTGGAACGGCCCGTTCCAAAATCGGAACGCCCGTTCCCAAAAAGCAGAACGGCCCGTTCTCCATACCAGAACGGCCCGTTCCAGGCCCGTTCTGGGTCTTTAAAAACAAGCATATTCCTTCTTTTGGAACGGCCCGTTCTGAATTTGGAACGTCCCGTTCCGACACCCAGAAATACCCTTATTCCTTTATTAAAATTACGAAAATGCCATCAATAATTACGAAAATGCCATTTTTTTAAAAAACTGGGTGTTACATTAGTTAAATTTTTGGCGATTCTATTTGGAAGATTTAGCATTTTTCTAATTTTTAACCCCAGAGCCTAACAAAAAAAATGAATTTCAAGGATGATTTAAATAATATATATATATATATATAAGGATTAAAAGAAAAAATGAGTAAATTATAGAAAAAAACAATATATTTAAATCTTTGATAAATATAATTAATGAAAAATAAGTATTAAAAGGTTTTGTATATTTTTAAATAAATCTACATGCCTTGATTTGAATTAAGATTAAATTAGATTTTTTTATTTTTTGTCTTACATTTAAGGTTTAATTTAGTTCTTTATTTTTAAGAAGATTTATTTTGGTTCCTTTTTAAAAAAAAATTGGTCAATTTATTCTTTCTAAAAAAATATTTATTTTTAATTTTAAGGAGCAATTTAATTTCAATTTATTTTTGATTGGTTTAAGACATGAAATTTATTTTTGAATTCACATATATGAAAACTATAAATTCTAATTAATGTTTGAAAAATAAATATAAAAATAACAAAAATCATTGAAAAATAAATTATCCAAGTAACTAGAAAATAATATGATATTAGATCTTTAAATTTTTTAATTATGCATTGTACTCATTTTCACGGATTTTCAACATATTTATAGTCATTTTGGTTTAACCATCAGTTAGATTAATAATTTTTATGTAGATAAATTTAATGAGACAAATTTTACATTTTGAATTAATCAATAAAAAATATTCAAAATTACATCTCAAAATTAAAAATGGTCATTATTTTCATAAAGACTAAATTGACATACATTTAAAAAATAAAAGACTAAAACAAATCTTTTAAAAAATAAAGGGACCAAATTAAATTTTAAAAAGAATATAAAAAATCAAAATTAATTAATTAATTAATATCATATGTAATTTTTTTATGTCACAGATTTTATCTCAAAATTAAAATTGTGTGTTATCCTCCACATATGGTAGGTCATTTAAACAAAATTTTATTATAAAATCTTGCTAATTTTTATTATAAAATTTTGTGCTATGAACAATATAAGCATCCAATTTGGTAATGGAAATCTCTCTCGATTTCCTTTAGCAAAACTATCCAAAATTAATTTTAGATATATCTTAAATTTGTTTATATAAATAACACGACAATGAAAATGAGAAAGATGTGTCAAATTAATTAATTTTTAAAAAAAAATCATCCTATATTATTTCTCTTTTCTAATCACTACAGTGACTAGAAATATGGTGGAACTAACATATATAGCCAATAACTCAAAAAGAAAGATATCATTATAAAAGAGAAAAAAGGGTTAAGGATGTATCCCTCTTCTTTAATTCATATAAAACATCTATTATTAGTACTGTAGCTTGCATATTTATTGTTTAACAACATTTCAATTTCTCTTTTCTATAACTTTTCAATGTTTTATTAAAAGGTTTGATCAAGAAATTTGATGAAATTAGTACCCTTTGTGATATTGGAGTATGTGCTATATAATCCATACTCCAAATGATCCTCAACCATATGTTTGGCCATCTGAACTTGGAGTCCAAAGTGTGCTTTCTAAGTTCAGGAGAATTCCATAAGTGCCAAAAAAAATGTTTGATCAAGAGAGCTATTTGAGGCAAAGCATTATATCAAAGCCAAAGAGCAATTGAAGAAACAAAGGAATGAAAATAGGAAGGAAGAGATGACCTATCTTATGTTTCAATGGTTGCCTGTTGGGAAGACTTTTAACAATCCTAGCTTGATAGATTTGAATGATCTCTCGTGGGTGGTTGATCAAAACCTAAATGAAATAGAATGGAAGAATAATGATACCCAAACCCAAGAAGTGGACCCAATGATTGAAAATGGGGGAGAGCAAGCATATATGAATCATAAATCAGGGCTAAACCAACATTGACACCATGCAAAAGCAACATTGGTCCATGACATTTATTAATGGTGTTGTTGGAGATGAAATGCTACCATTTGAAAATGTTAATGTGAAAAATAGCCTTAGGCCTAATCCATATCGAGAAATTATTCAAAACTAGATGAGGTTAAAAATAATATTTTTATTCTATCAAAATAGAAAAATAATAATAAAATTGAGAAAAATATTTTTACCTATTCCATTTCATTCTATGAACATGAAAATGTTACTAAGGTTTCATATAAGCCTTTAATATATAATAAATTAAGAATCAAATAAAAATATAAAATAATTAATACTTAAAAAAAATAGAGTAACTTTGATATCTATTTTTTTTTTCATAGAACGGGAAACAAAAAGCCAGGTCGATCCTGAGACTAAAAAGCCCAGCATAGGCCCACAAGCCACAACATTTCACATGCTAACCCCTAATATTTTGTTTAAGTAGCAAGTGCCCATTGTCAAGTGCTATTGGGCTGCCAAACATCCCTAATAGTAGCCTGGCCCACGATATTGGATCAACTGATCAGGGAAGTAACTTGGCCCAACTCCAATTAAATCAATTTAAATTTTAAATTTAACCAAATTATACTGTAAGGTTGATATTAGTTATGATGTGCTTCACCACCTTCAATTATGTAACATAAGTAAAAGGTTGCACGTTTTAATGTGAAAATAGACTAAGGATGTATTCCGTAGAAAAGAAGGAATTAGAGGAAAAGAAAATGCATAGAAAAAAGTGAATAGTGTGAAAATATAGAGAGGAAGTGTGTGGAAAAAAGTGGAAAGAAGAAAAATAGGCAAAAATATGATAAGATAAGAGAATCAATGTGTAGAAAGAAAACGTGTTTTGGTTGTTGTTGTTGTTTTTTATTTATTTATTTAATTTATTTTTTATAAGCCAAATATTATTATTATTATATACTATAAATCATCCAAATATATGATGTAATAGGATTGAGAAATGCTCACAAAGGTAGAAGTTACAATTAAGACCATTCCCCAACAAAATGAACAAAGAATCTACAATATTGTATATCATGTTCCTAATTAGTTCATAGAGCAAAACGTGTGAACTCTTTAATTTGTCCAACAATTGGCAGCAATCACACTATTTGTGATGTGGAGAAAGAAAATTCCAAACACCCAATACCAAATGATGAACACACACTGAGATCAATTAACCAACGAACCTAGAAAATAGCCATATATTGTCACTGCTTGTAACCTGTTGTCTGATAAAAAAAACAAAAAAAAAGATGACTTTCATTGCAATCTATTTCAACAGTTCTATCTCCCAGAAACCCATGCCCACCAGATGTTTGTAAAAAGACTTCACCGAAACACACACAAAACATAATCTCCGCACTACTTCTTCCCTTCAACTAAAACTCGACCCTTCCATAGATCATGAGTTAAACATCAAAGAGTCCTATTGAAACTTATTAACAAAGTCACATCCTAACAACATTTCAACAACAGACTACTATCTCATCCTCACCTTCTGAACCAACCAGATGTTTTAGTGCTTGCAAGTAATCCCCAATCTATTCCCCCTTCCTATACAACAAAACAAAATCCTCCCTGAAGCATGTTTTGGTGTTAAGGATGTGATAAGATAATTTTTATATCTGTTTATTTATTCCACTAATAAGATATGATAATTGAGTTAGAAAGTAACATTAATCTGTGTGTATGTTTATAATGATCACATTGAAATTAGAACATATGATTTTATGTAAGTTGATTTTAAACTCTCTTTATATATATATATATATATATATATATATATATATATATATATATATATATATATATATATGTATTAGATTATATAATAATATATTATATTATATATTCTATTTCATTCAAAAAATAAGCAAAAAAAGAAAAGTAAATTATTGTCGATATTAAATATAGGTAAAATTTATCCCTTACTTTTCAAATACTTATAATTTTATCTTTTACTCTTTTTATTCTTTACTAGGTGAATTAGGCTTTTTTTTTTTTTAATGATGTTTATACTCAAGTTAGGAGGGGTAGTTAAAGTACATGAGAGGTTCTGACAATATATTTTCTAACACTTTATTATTTCATTAAAAAATTTCTTGAATTTGAGAAAAAAAATTTATAACATTTTTAAGAACAAATAAATCTCTCAAATATTTAGAATCATACAATTTTAAGATTCCTTTTAACTCATTAATTTTTTTTATAATTTTTTTTTCTATAGTGTAATATTTTATTTCTAATTTATTGTAGATCAAACAAAACCTTGATTAGAGCGAGGAAGAATTTGTAGTCTTTCCCCTTATCCTCTGATCATACTCTTGCTATCAAAGTGAACAAGAATATCCTCTTTTTTTCTTCTATTAAAATGAAAAAAAATGAAATACATTTTAGTAAGAAAGTGAAAGCTTATAGAGTTGTCAAATAGGTAAGCTCAATTACTTTGCACATGTCGTTTATATGATTAGTTGAATCCAATTCAATTTTCTTATGAACCACTTTATTTTTAGCTTAGTTTAGAATGTATTTAGGTTACCATCCTGTTGAATGTGATATACTTTTTATTTTTCAATCTATCAGTGTTGTTACTTCCCCATTTTATATTTTGGAATGCATAAACAAGAGTTTGATACCTTTCTAATTACGATTCAAACACACACTTAGTCTATTTGATTGTATCATATTGACCCGTCTTATTTTTTTTTAATTTTTAATAAACTAAAAAATACTTGATCCATTAACCTCAATAAGTCATGAATAAAACAATTAGTGATCCGATTTAACTTCCATAATCGAATTATTTTCGGGCTACATTTTTTTAAGTCTAGTTGGACATATCATTGGATTAGTCTATGAAACCAAGTCATTTATGAGACCTCTAAAATCAAATATTTTTCTTATTTTTGAGTTAATTAAAAGAGTGTTAAGAAAAATATAGAAAGCATTTTCTTTTTTGTAAAGCCCAATCGATGGACTTGCGGCTTGGAAGTCCAAGCTTCTCAATAAGGCAGGTAAGTTGTGTCTGATAAAGTCCGTCATCTCCTCTATTCTAGTTCACAACATGCAAACATTGTGGCTTCCTCAATCAGTGTGTAACAGAATTGATCAGGCTTGTCGCCGTATGCTCTGGGCAAAAACTGATAGCACACGGTTTTGGTCCCCAGTGAGTTGGGATGTTGTTACTCAACCTAAAGCGTTCGGTGGCCTTGGGGTTAGGGAGGCGCGAAGGGTGAATGTATCACTACTTGGGAAGTTAATTTGGGATCTTCTTATGGCTCCACAGAAGCCTTGGGTTCATATCATTAGTAATATATACTTACATAGGGACTCTATCCTGTGTGCTCAAAAGAGGCGGGGTGCTTCTGCAGTCTGGTCAAGTATTATTAAGGCCCTTCCTTCTCTTCGTGAGGGCTTCGAGCCTCAGCTCGGATCGGGTGCCTCATCCCTTTGGTACACGGACTGGTCAGGTACTGGGCTATGGTGCGGGAGAGTTCCATTCGTTCACATTGCAGACACCACCAAAACGGTTGCAGATTGTTGGGTTAATGGTCATTGGAATTTCACTTCCTTGTATACTGTTATTTCGGCGGAACTGATACATTCGGTCCAAGGGTTGAGTGTCGTCAACTCCTCTTTGGGGCTGGATCATTTTTCTTGGAGGGGTGATAGTTCGGGCTGCTATACAGCGGCATCTGGGTATCGTTTCCTGACTACCGGGTTGTCGGCCGAAGGGGATGAAGTTTGGAAGAAGATCTGGAAGTTAATGATCCCGGAGAAGGTTAAGCTCTTTCTGTGGCAAGGTCTTCATTCAGCCCTTCCAACGAATCAGGTTCGGGCTGATAGGAGATTGGCTGAGTCTGGTGCATGTTCGCGCTGCTCTTGCCCTCATGAAACTATTTTACATGCACTTCGTGACTGTCCATATTCGCGGGAGGTGCTGATGTCTGGCGGGACCAGTGTGGGGTGGTCTTTCTCTGTAATGGATTGTTTCTAGTGGCTGAAGGGGATTATTCTGCACACTGATGCTGTTAAGCTCTCCATAACCTTGTGGTGGGTCTGGCGGTTTAGGAATAATATGTTGTTTAACGGTGAGCTTTGGACGATTTCGGCGGTCCGTCGGAAGGTGACAATGTCTACGGTGGAGAACACTGTGTATAACGATAAGAGGCGATTATGGGTGGAGCAAACCCTTTGGAGGCCTTCGGAGCATCCATGGGTCAAATTGAACACGGACGGGAGTTGGCTGAGTGGAACCTCTGCTATGGGGATGGGTGGAGCAATTCGAGACTGTGCAGGCATGTGGCGGGGTGGCTTCTCGCATGGAGCTCTACATGGTGATGCGTTACGTGCTGAGCTGTTAGCCTTAGAGGAGGGACTGTGGTTGTGTTGGGACGGTGGGTTTCAAAAGGTGAGTTGCGAATGCGACTACCTGGGAGTTGTTACGCTATTTCAAGACCGGCCATTGGATAGGGACTATCTGCATAAGCACTATGATGTGATTCGCCGGATAAAGCGCATGGTAGCTAGGGACTGGATTGTTTATGTAAGTCATATCCCTAGAGAGATGAATTCAGTAGCTCATACGCTTGTTAATTGGGGTGTACGGAATGTAGGTTCCATTGTATTTTGGAGGAGTCCTCCTGATTTTATCCTGTTAGCACTAAGGAGAGACTCTATATCTTGATTGTTTGCTGTTTTAAATTTCATTCCTTACCAAAAAAAAAAAAAAAGCCCAATCGATGTGGAAGCAGTTCGAGTTATCCATAGGAATAGGAATGAGCATAGACTTAAGAGCACCCTTTCCCTACTACGAAGAGAGAAGAATAGTTGGAGTTCCACTTCCACAACCCTTCCTTCACGCTACCTTGAAAACCACAAAAACACAAAATTTACTTTCACTTTCACTTCATTCCCACTGTCTCCAGAAGAAGCCTATTATAATGGGAATGAAGAAGGGTGTCGGTGTCAGTGTCACTCTCTCCCACCACGACGACGTCGTTCTCAAGTCCCCAAACGACCGTCGTTTATACCGCCTCCTCAACCTCCCCAACGGCCTCCGCGCCTTGCTCGTTCACGATCCCGAGATTTACCCCGAAGGCCCTCCCAAGGGTGCCGATGAAGTCCAAGAGGAAGAAGAAGAAGAAGATGGCGATGATGATGATGAAGAAGAAGGGGAATATGATGATGATGATGATGAGGAGGATGATGATGATGATGGTGAAGCTGAACATGAAATGGATGGGGTCAAGGGGGGTGCTGCTCAGAGCAAAAAGGTTGGTTTTTTGTGAATGCCCATTTCGATTTCAGCTTCGTTTCACGAGGTGCCGCTCTCGTGGCTTCGTGGGTCGGTCTTTTTTGGCGTAGATGGGATCTGGGTTATGTGTGAGAATGTGCTGATGTGAGTGGACGGTTGTGCTGTGTGTGATTTGGTTTGCTGCTTTTGTTGTTTTGAATGTGATTAAATGAATGAATGAATTCGTGTGTTTTTGTTGGTTGCAGGCTGCTGCAGCTATGTGTGTAGGAATGGGCAGCTTCTCTGACCCGTATGAAGCGCAGGGACTAGCACATTTTTTAGGTTTGGAAATTTACTTCATTTAGGTCATTTTTTTAATATGCATATTATTGGTGGGTAGTATCCACTTACTTCGCTGATAATTAATCTCTATCAAAGAACTTGATTCATCACCTTTAGTGGGGTTGAATGAACTTCTTGGGAAGAAAAAGATTGTAAATTTTTCCGTAATTTAAAATCAGCTTATATACTGTAACTCTTATGGAAGCCCTATTGTCTATCTTCTCTAAAATGTTTAGGTGCATAAGTTGATTTTTAACTTATTGGAGAAGTTTAATTCATTTTAACTTCTTATTTTCTTCTCCTATTAGTGTTTATTGATAAGTTTGTTTAAACGGGGTCGTAAGCATTTTATTTTTTGATTTATCATTGGATGACATTTTTTGATTTATCATTGGATGACATTTTTTGAATACTTGGGATTAAAAATAAGAATTCTGTGTATTTGATTTTTCAGAACACATGCTCTTCATGGGGAGTGGTGAATTTCCAGATGAAAATGAGGTTTGTTTGGCTACGTTGTGCTTTGTTTATTTCTGTCTGTTTGAAAATATGATCAGATCCTTATGTATTATTGAGGAAATGATTTATCTAAAATATGTTTGTTTTGGTTTAGAAAGAATGGTGTAAAAGAGTTAAAACCTGAAATTGAGATCTGCTGTTATGACATAATAATAATTTAAGATGAGATACAACGGATGCTACTTAATACTTATGCATGAGTACACCTCTTATTGCATTTTCCTTCGTCATGTGTTCGCCTAAATCAAATTCAGGATTATTACCTGTCTTTAGTAAAGAAACTTTTCACTATTTGAAGCCTTTAATTCAATTCAAATGTGTTACATGTGTGGCACCGTGTAGGATTTTATGGATGTCAGCAATCTTGACAATTTTTCACTGAATGCCACATTGCCGCTGGAGGATCTTTCCAAAATTTCAACTTCCAATACTTACTGTGCAGTCCTTACTGTTATCAATTATCATTATTGCAATACAAGTGATCCTTTATTGCTTCTATGTGTCAGATGTCATATATTGTGGTTTTACCCAAGTTAGCTAAGTCGTAATCCCAACTGATCTCCCTTACCATTCCTTATAGAAACTTAAAATTGATTAAGATTGATTTGATTAATTTCTCTGTATGTATGGACTGAATTCTCACTTTTCTTGTGGTTAGTTGTGCTCCTAAATCCTAATTCCTAATATATGTGAAAGAAGCATACATAGATTAATTGGCCTAGTAGTTGACACTGACTCTCTTTATTGTTAGTATGATAGCTATTTGTCCAAACATGGTGGGTCATCAAATGCATACACAGAAACTGAATATACCTGCTACCATTTTGAAGTGAAGCGAGAGTATCTGAAGGGTGCCTTGAGAAGGTAAACTTTTCTATGCATTGTATTAAGAGGACAATTCATGTCTATTAGTATTAGGTGATTATACACATTACTTGTTGCAGATAGGTTCTGCTTTCAATTTTTTCCTCTACGTTGCATTTAATTTCGTACTTATGTTGTTGGTTACTAACGAGTAACAACATATAAATCTGTATAGTATCTAGTATGCGGTGATGATGCATATGTTGGAAATGCATTTTAGCTATTGCAGTTGTATACAAGTAATTTTTTTTTTGTTTTTTTGTTTTACTATTTATTAGATTACTGGCCATGTGTTGTAAAACATAGAACAGAATTAGTGTGTACTGTAAAGTGTAAAACAGAATTAGTATGCATTTCAATGGTAGATTTTCAGATCTTTAATACAGTAAAATTGGTCCTATGTCTTTGTTATTTTAGTCATTTTAGTGTTTATTGAAATACAATACAAGACCTAATAGACGATCAATCCAGTGACTTTGATTCTACATATTAATTATTTAATCATCTTAATGTCTGTTCTCTGTTGGAGAATTATTTATTAGTAAACTATCTGTTGGTAATATTTTAAATATCAACATTTTTTGTTTGTTACATTTTGTTTTTAATGTGTAAATTAAGATCGTTAGGAATTTCTATTCTCCAGATTGTGCTAGATTTCTGTTGAATCCTTTTATTGGTTTCTTTCCTTATCAGATTTTCTCAGTTCTTTATTTCACCTCTTGTAAAGATGGAGGCAATGGAACGAGAAGTACTTGCAGTAGATTCAGGTACTCATTTTAGTCCAATTCTACAGATTTCCTCTTTCCCATGTTATTATTATTTTAAAGAAAAACTTTAGAAAGAGCTCCAACTTGCTTATCTGCTAGTTTGCTGATGAAATGTGTTTTTCCTTACAATTGTATACCATAATGGTGTACAACACTGAACATAGAATTCAACCAGGTTTTACAAAGTGATGCTTGCCGTCTTCAACAACTTCAGTGTCATACTTCTGCTCATAATCATCCTTTAAATAGATTCTTTTGGGGTAAGTTGTATATGTTATTCATCCATTTGTTAGTCAATTAGTTTTTCAGCTTATTTTGTATGCTAAAGATATTTATTTCTTTTTCACATACATGAAGGGAATAAAAAGAGTTTGGTTGATGCAATGGATAAAGGTATTAATTTGCGGGAGCAAATATTGAAATTATACAAGGACTATTACCATGGTGGATTGATGAAGCTTGTTGTTATTGGTGGAGGTGAAGTTCCATTTCACTATTTTGTATATGGTTATTCCATGTAGAATCAAGAAGTTTACCAAGTTTATTATAGTCATATTTAGTTCCAAGCAATAATGTGCCTAGTGTTTCTGAGTAAACCTAACATCGGATACAGATTAGCTGCTACTCTTCATAATTTATTGGAAGCTGTGAAATCATTTCACCAGTCTTAATATTTGTTCAAAGTTAATCTCTGTTCAATCTTAAGTTGTATTGGAATCTGTTGTAGATGAAAGCTTATTTTTAAAAGGCAGGTGGTTAAAAAAAGGGGGTCTTTATGATTTTATGTCTCACACTCAGCTAATTGGCTAGAGGAGCTAATTAACAAAAGATGTTTATAGCTTCGAGAGATAAAAGTGATGAGGACTTGTTCTATTGTAGCAAATACTAATATATGGGAAATAGTATACATTCAGAGTATTTCTCACTCCTTGCACCCAAGTTTTTCATATTTCTTGATACAGTGCAACATGGTAAAATAATAAACAGAAAATGGAAAATCTTAAGAACTTCTATCCATAATATTAATTCCTAGGAAAAACTATAATGCTGAGGAAGCAATTGCCAGCCCAGTATCCATGTTTTACTTTGTACCTTGTTTGTAGAGGGAAAATGGTGAAAGAATTTCACACAAGCAATCCCAATTTTTTTAATTCAATTTATGTGGAGATGCCCCAATTTTTAGCATATATAGCTTCTTTAATTAGTTGTGGTCTTCATATAATCATTTTTTTTTTCTGAATGAAACTTCTTGCAAATATTTGCTGAAAGTGAAGAGCTTGCTAAATGCTAATGAAAAAGGAATTGAGTTTCCTGTCTAATAAGATTTATGCACAAGTATCTTTCTAATTGAAAGAATAAGAAAAGGGCTAAGGTGCATCTCCTTAATGTTGATAAGATTTTTGTTTTTTTTTTTGAAATTGAGCAATTGCACCTGTAAAATGACTCATCATATTAATACTTAGATGATGTTATGTAAATAATTTTGTTAATACACTATTGGAAACAAATGATTTGTTCTAATGACTCTAGTCAGGATTCAAGAGTAGGACTAAAATTGATATATGGTGGTATGATTTGAGTAACATGCTTATAAATAACAGAGTCTCTGGATGTGCTTGAGAGTTGGGTTGTGGAACTGTTTGGTGCCGTCATAAAAGGTCCTCAAACAAACCCAGTGTTCACAGTGGAAGGTCCTATCTGGAAATCTAGTAAAGTTTATTGGCTAGAAGCTGTCAAAGATGTTCATATCCTTGACTTATCATGGACACTGCCCTGTCTACACCAAGAGTATTTAAAGAAGCCAGAGGATTATTTAGCTCATCTCCTTGGGCATGGTAAGATATCTCATTATGGATGAATCCTGAAGAGTTGAATTTATATTTTTCATGTTATCTATTATCATTCATCTTTATGCATCTTATTGTATATCTATGTTGCAAATTAAAGTAATACACTTATACTTCATTAGACATGGGAGAGTCTCTCTTCCTTCTCTAGCATTTCTCTCCCTTCTTTTCTTCTTGTGACATTTCAAATTTTGTTAACAAGTTTTGTGCTGCTTGATAAACTTCTGAATATTGTTTTCTGCACTCAAATATTCTCATTTCTGGTTAATGGTAATATTCATTGTTGATTCATATGTACTATTTCTCATTTAAATCTAAAATTCTAAGATTGAAGTTTTATGGTGTGGTTTTCATTAACAAGAGTATAATTAACCCTGCAGAGGGCAAAGGAAGCTTGCTCTCCTTTCTCAAGATCAGAGGATGGGCTACATCTCTATCTGCAGGTGTTGGGGATGAAGGAATTTATCGGTCAACTATAGCTTATGTCTTCGTCATGTCCATTCACCTCACTGACTCTGGTGTAGAAAAGGTAATCTCATTTTATTAACTTCGATAGGCCCTTCAGATGAAAGAGTAAGTTGTGTTTTTAGCGAGCCATCACTTGTCAAGTTAAAAGGTTAACTTCAGCTCCAGCTTTATTATTATTTGGGAGTTTTAATGATTTAGAATTTTCATGAATAATTGTAAATGTGAGGTTTATGAAAGCATTATTGACTATTTTGTGGAAAAATTAATACATCTTTTTCAGTATATGCTTTCAAATTTCAACATTACTATTTTACTTCAATATGGCTGAACTTTTTTTTTTTTTCACTTCCCAGATCTTTGATATCATTGGCTTTGTCTATCAATACCTTAAGTTGTTGCGTCAAGTTTCTCCACAAGAATGGATATTTAAGGAACTTCAAAATATTGGAAACATGGATTTCAGATTTGCAGAAGAGCAACCTCAAGATGATTATGCTGCTGAGCTAGCAGGTTTCTAGTTTATTTTCTTGGCAACAGAGTCGAACTTTTTTTTTTTTTTTTTCTGGTATAAATTGTTGTTTAATATATGGAGAGGAGTGGTCCTCTGATGTTTGTGCCTTTTGAAAATCTTGCTGTTTGAAATGGTGCAATTTTAGTACAAGAACATATCCCAATCACTGCTTATTTAAGTGGATTATGATGTTGATTTATGAAGGATCATTGTCATGAAATGATAGAAAACTATGTTTTTATAAACCGGAGTTAATTGAAGCACTCAGTTGGGCTATAATATTTGATAATCAACTGTACATGATAAAAAGCAAACTTGTGTACAGATGAAAGGAGATTAGTGTCTGCAGCAAAAACTGAAGATCTATTTGTTATGCTCTCAACCCAATTATATGAAAGAGTCTGCTGTCCCTTTTGTATTTGTAGTTGTTTCCTATATGGACATTGCTATTTAGAAATCTGATATGATTTTTTACAAATTTATTGTCCTTATTGGTTTATTCTTTTTTAATTGTGCAGAAAATATGCACTTTTATCCACCGGAGCATGTCATTTATGGTGACTATGTATACAAGACATGGGATGAACAATTGTTAAAACAAGTTCTTGGTTTCTTCACTCCTGAAAACATGAGGGTAGATGTTGTTTCAAAGTTGTTCCTGAAGTCAGAAGGTGCATTATTTTTTCTCCCTTGTCTAATTGACTGTCAAAGGTCTAAGCTACTGACAAGTAGCTATCATTGTGCTCTTTAATAATCCTTATTCAATAATGATATTGTAATCATAGCTTCTTTTTTTTTTTTTTTTGGTGGTGGGGGAGGGGGTGGGGCGTCTCTTCCATGATGATTTATTTGTTTCTACTACTGTATGTGCCTGTTATTTGAAATATTAGAAAACAACCAAAATTTCAATGTTCAAAGATTAGTTCTGGAAGTTATATTTTTACCAAGATGATTGAACTACTTAATTTTTTTTTTCAGACATCCAATATGAACCTTGGTTTGGTTCACGTTATGTTGAAGAAGATATTGCTCAAAATTTGATGGAGTTATGGAGAAATCCTCCAGAAATTGATGCCTCACTGCATCTTCCTTCCAAGAATGAGTTTATTCCAAGTGACTTTTCTATACGTGCTAGTGATACTTCTGTTGATGATTTTGCAAATTCAACTTCTCCTAGATGTATAGTTGATGAAGCATTGATAAAATTCTGGTACAAGCCGGATAGCACTTTCAAAGTTCCTCGTGCCAATACATATTTTCGAATTAGCCTGAAGGGTGGATATGCTGACGTGAGGAGTTGTGTCTTATCTGAATTGTTCATTCACCTTCTTAAAGACGAGTTGAATGAAATCACATATCAGGTTAATCATCTATCCTGTTTATAATATACAAATCAGGACAATAAAAGAGGATGGAAAATTCTCAGACAACAATAGAGAAATAAACAAAGCACAGAAACAAAAGACAAACTTGTGCTCAGATACAGTTTTTCTGTGAAGGATGTATGAAAAAGAAAAATAACAATAACTTAAAAAAAAAATGCTCGCATTTTTCATGAGATTCTTTTCCATGAATGAATTATCCATTTCAATTGTTTTTGGACCACTTCTTAAGCTAATCTTTACATCAGATAACTGTCAGTTTTATCTATCATAAAATGCTCTCATTCATTAATATTTTTGGAAAAATGAGTCCAGAAGAATGCCTATATATAACTTTCTATAGTTCAATTTTCTTCTCTTCCAATTGAACAAAATTTACTTAATAGTTCTTTTTATTTATTTATTTAAAGTATATTGCCACTGGAAACTGGCCTCTAATATCACTTATAGGAAAGAAGTGGCAATATGTGGCCTTATTAAATACCTCTAATGCTATAGTATCACCAAAGTTGTATTTTTCTTTGATTTAATTACTATAATAATGTTAACAAAGGAAGAATAGAGTATAAAGATTTACTACTGAGGGCTTATTAAAACATTTTAATATATTTACTGAATAAAGTATGCATATACTACATAAGTCGATCAATAGAAAACGGTATCTTTAGGGTTGGGGCTAGTGGCACTCCTTATTGTCTATTCACATCCCAATCAACTTTTATTTGCAGTTATTTGGGGTCAATTTAAGAAATTGTGGTTAAAAGTAGTGGAGGGTGTCAATAATCCCATCCCATTTTTAGATTGTTGTAAATAAATCTGAATATGGATGCAGGCTAGTGTTGCCAAGTTAGATACTTCTGTCACTTATGTTGGTGACATGCTTGAGCTGAAGGTCTATGGTTTCAATGAGAAGCTTCCTATTCTGTTATCTAAATTCTTTGCAGTATCTAAATCGTTCATGCCGACTGAAGATCGTTTTAAGGTATGTGATTTGTTTATTTGGATTTTTTAAAAAATGTTAACCATCTTTTAATTTTTCTGTCTTCAATTTTTCTACATTCGTTCATTGCTGTTATGAACCAATGATTATCTGAACAGGTAATAAAAGAAGACATGAAGAGAACTTTAAAGAACAGCAACATGAAGCCGCTAAGCCATTCAGCATATTTGAGATTGCAAATTTTGTGTGAGAGCTTCTATGATGTTGATGAGAAGCTGCATTATCTAAATGATTTGTTTATTGATGATCTGAAGGCATTTATCCCTGGGCTTCTCTCCCAGGTTGATATGAAATTTTTAGTATTAGTATTTTCTATTATATTTTTTTTTCAATTTTTATTGTCTTTCAAATTCCTATTATGATGGCTCCAGGAGTAAAACATATATCGTTAGTGAGCAACAGGCCCCTGAATGTGTATCATGCCCATTCCCAAGGTGCACGTGGATGGGCATTTGTTAATTGTTATTGTGCTTGAAGCTTGTAACTTTATTCATTGTGTTGTTCAAATAGCTCTTTACTTTGACACTTGGCATATTGAAGTCCTATGCCCGAGGTTATTAATGCTAACAACTGCAAGAAAACAACTACTCGTTGATGACTTTTCCTATATTTATTGGTTTTCAGTTAGTTGATTTGTAAACATGAGTTCATGGATAAGTCAACATAGGTTAATTGTAACTTATTTTTGGTTCGTTTAGTTTTGTCTTTAATTTGTTGTTGACGTTGTTGGAGACTTATTCTTGTATATCTGAACTTCGTGCAGCTATACATTGAGGGTCTATGCCATGGAAATCTGACAAAAGAAGAAGCAATTAGTATATCAAATATATTTAAGATAAATTTTCCAGTAAAGCCACTCCCTATTGAGTTGAGGCATGCTGAGCGTGTTATTTGCCTCCCATCTGGTGCCAATTTAGTTAGAGATGTCAGTGTGAAGAATAAGTCGGAAAAAAACTCCGTGGTTGAGGTAATTTTAGTTAGATTGTTTTTGTTTTTATTTCACTGATGTGTTTCATAGATAATTTGTTTTCAATGGTCCCTGACAAATTTCTCTTGCTCTTTATGTTGGTTTTGGTAATTATGCAGCTTTATTTTCAAATTGACCAAGATTTGGGTATCAGGTCAATCAAATTGAAAGCCTTGATTGATTTTTTCGAAGAAATTGTGGAGGAGCCATTTTTTAATCAGCTGAGGTGGCAATCTGTTGCTTGAATTTTCTTATATTTGACATCTGATATTTGTCAATGATGATAGGTTCTCTCTTCTGTTTTCTCGTGATTGACATTCTTTGCCCAAATACATGCCTTTTAGATGAGAATGTTTGTTAATTCTTATTTTCTCGTGCAAACAACATGCAAAATGTACTTGTGCTTGCATTTATGTGAACTGCTATATGTTATTGGTGACTTGAAAATGAAGTGGTATTGATTTGGCATCAAATTTTCCATTCTGTTATAGAATCCTAGTTTTTCTGAAAGCGCTTTTAAATTCAATGAAGTCATTCACTTGCAGTCTAGATTGATGTTTCTTTGTCTTTCTTTCTCTGTTTGTCTGTTTGGGGGCTGAAATTCATGTATCTGGATACAGGACAAAAGAGCAGCTTGGTTATGTTGTTGAATGCAGCCCACGAGTAACGTACCGTGTCTTTGGGTTTTGTTTCTGCATTCAGTCATCTGAGTACAACCCAGTTTACTTGCAAGGTAGAATCGAGAACTTCTTAAATGGCCTGGAAGAGTTGCTGGTGAGTGTTCCTGATTCCTCCAACCTTCAAGTTCTTAGCCTATTTGCTTCCTTGTGAACTGCCATAAAGTTAACAACTTAACATGATTTGGGTACATAAGAAGTTACAGTAAGCCCGCCCTGCTATTTTGGAGAAAGATGGAAATGAATGCAAATTGAAACCCCCTATGATGGCATTAACATTGTTATTACTTATAAGCCTGAATTTGAATTGTTTATCATCCAGATCTCAAACCAACTTCCTGTTTTAATGCTACACAGTCACACACACACACATACACAGAGATGCTATTCTATAAATTTTTATATTTCTCTTTGTACAAAACTATGTTTTTCTGTGTTGAGTTTTCAAATCAAAGAAAATAAAATATGGCAAAAGAACTTGTTTAATATAACTATTAGCCACTTCAACTTTACAGCACTGTTGACATGAGCACTGTTGTTACAAACTTATTCGACTACAGGCTTGTTTTTGACAATTTAACTAGATTTTTGGATTCTCATTTCTAAAGTACTTTTTGAAATGTATATTTGCTAAATGAAGACTTATGTTTTGGAAAAATATATTGGGATTGCAGGATGGACTTGATGGTGATTCCTTTGAGAACTACAGAAGTGGGTTAATGGCAAAGCTGCTAGAGAAAGATCCTTCACTCACATATGAAAGCAATAGATTGTGGAACCAGATTGTTGACAAAAGGTGCCTTATATATGTTGTGGTCTAGATGATAGTGTTAGACTCTAGTTATTGATGTTGTCAGTTATTGTTTATAACCAGCTGTCAGATATCTTTTATGTACACATTATGTTATCTCTGATTACTGTTAATATGGAGCAATATCTTCCGAGTCATGATAGAAGTTTAAGGAGGACTAAAAGAGGCTAGTCTTGTAGGAAATGTCATTTTTAGCTGCATTTTGTTGCTACAATGATAGTTTATATGATTACTAAACATTAAGGTTTTCAGGTACATCTTCGATTTTTCAAAGAAGGAAGCAGAAGAATTGAGTAACATAAGTAAGCAAGATGTTGTTGAATGGTACAAAACTTACTTTAAACCGTCGTCTCCAACATGCCGGCGACTTCTTATTCGGCTATGGGGTTGCAGCACAGACATGAAAGATGCCGAGGCACTAACCAAATCTGTGCAGGTCATTACAGATGCAGCAGCTTTTAAGAAGCAATCCAATTTTTATCCATGTTTTTATTAACTTTGAAGATGATGTTGTGTTCAACTGTTGAGGTTAAGGCTAATAGAACCAGAGTGAGTCTTCATTTCTCATTTAATGGTTGCGGAGTTCAGGGGTACCATTCATATACTTAAAAGATGAAACTAAAGTTTAAGGAGGGGGAAACACAGAATGTGTTTACCTGGAATCACAGATTTTGTTGATGTAATTACATTTATTTGGGAAATATTCATTTTATCAACAAGTTATTATAGCCCATTGACCAAGAGTTATACATTAATTCTTTGTATATTTGTTCACTTGCTCTCCTTGGATTTGAGGTGCTCCTTTTGGCTATGTTTGCCTTTTTTTTTACTTCTTTCAGACTATTTTAAAGTTTGAAACGAATATTAGAAGTTATTTGGTAGTATTTATTTCTTTTAGCTTGAAATATGTCACTCGTGAGCTAGGAGAGGCGAGAGAGACGAGTGGATAGAAAATGAAAAGAAAAAAAAGACCTACTTTCAAAACTTTCATTTCATAAGGATGGACAATTTATCTAATCGTTTTTTAAAACTGCTTTGTTAAGTTTTTTTTTTTAATTTATATTTTTTTTTATAAAAAGGTCAAATACTAAAGTTTTAAATATTGGACTAGTCATCAAATCGATTTAGGTTAGTGGATTAAAAGTCGAATCGGTAAATCATTAATTAAATTATATGATTTAGTTTCTTAATTTTTTTTTAAAAATATTCATGTTATATGTATTTCATACCAATAAATATCAATAAATAAAATTTATAATGTCTTAAAGAGGTATTCAAATAAAAATGTAGTCAATATAATACAGACAAAATAATCAAATTATAAATTAGTTGAACAACATAATTAAATATGTAATTTTAAATTAAGAATATACTATATAAAATTATAAATTATTGTACATGTTGGTTTAATGGTTATGATGATTAACTCAAGACCTAGTTCACCTAAACTTTTTTTTTTACCAAGTATATATAATTTAAAATTAAAAATTAAAAATATAATAAAAATAAGTCTAGTTGTGAAATACTAGAATTTGATTGATATAGTGGTTAATTGTTCATGAAGTATCTAGATAACATAGGTTCAATTTTCATGTCAAACTAAAATCCTCCTTTTTTTTTTCAAATTTTTGAAGCATTCATCATTCATATGGCATGGTGCAACGATTTCACCTGTTTGTATTGGTTTAATGACATAATCGATCCAATAAAAAGTTTGAATCAATACTATTATCTGTGACACCCTCTACCCCATTATTAATATACAACAAATGTAACAATAAAATATTTCTTTTCTTCTTTTTGGGTAAATAAAATCTTTCATAGTTGACAAATATTTCAAATATCACAAGGTAGAAGATTCACATTCGTAACTCATAAATCATAACTCCAGTGTAGAAATTATAAAAGAAAAGAAGTTAAGATTTTCAATACAATTTAGTGAAAAACAAGAAATCATATATATACAAATAATAATAAAGGAAATATAAATTAACTCCAGTAAAGGTGGCAGTGCCTCCTAGTTAGGAATCAATTTATATTTTCCAAATCATGTAATAAAATATAACAAAGATATTCATTCTGGTCTTTTATCAAGAACGTTCAAATTACAATTCTTAACATACAATTTCCTTAAATTATAAACTTTATCTACGTTATCTCTTCGTTAGAAATTACAAAGAAGAGAAACTAAAGTTATTAAAACAATAACATATTAAACTAAAAATAACTATGCCCCGATGTCACATCCTATCAGAGCATGCCCCATTGAAGCCTTTAAGCCTCATCACCAACATCCCCATGATGCTGATCATCTGCAACATAATTTAAAACATATACAAAAACAACAAGGGAGTGAGAAACATCTCACTCAGTTTCAGATGCAGAAATAAAGGTTAGATAGCACACACACACACAACAAATACAAGTCATATGTAAATAATACACATAAATAATCAATATCACATATATACTCATTTATCATGCTATGATGTCATGAACTCAACTCATAAATACATGCATGTGGCGCCATAAGGAAGTTTCACATATCATCACTGGTGACCCTAAGGCACACCTGCACAACTGTCGGTGACCCTAAGGTACACCTGGTTAGCATATCATCAACTGTCGGTGACCCTAAAGTACACCTGGTTAGCATATCATCAACTGTCAGTGACCCTAAGGTACACCTGGTTAGCATATCATCAACTGTCGGTGACCCTAAGGTACACCTTGTTAGCATCAACTGTCGGTGACCCTAAGGTACACCTAGTTAGCATATCATCAACTGTCGGTGACCCTAAGGTACACCTTGTTAGCATCAACTGTCGGTGACCCTAAGGTACACCTAGTTAGCATATCATCAACTGTCGGTGACCCTAAGGTACACCTTGTTAGCATCAACTGTCGGTGACCCTAAGGTACACCTGGTTACATCACTGGTATGCGGCCTCAGCGGCACACCTGGAATAAGATATGCATATGATGCATGTCATACATTCATTATTTCATGAACTCAACATTTAACTTATTACAGAATTTCATTTAGTACATCATGTCCTCATTTGTCATAGTCTCATAATCATAGTTTGTCTCAATAGTCAATTCTTAGGTCTCATGTCATTTGTTCATATTTCACATGGTCATGTCATCAATACTCCTTATAAGGTCCGCATAGGTATTCACAGAGATTCAGAGAGCATTCTTATTCATATTAAAACTCATGTATTATTAACATTAATTTCATATTCATTTATTATTTCAACAAAGAAAAAGGTAGAGTAAATAGAAAATCAGACAGAACAACGGCACTTTCAACAAAAACAAAGTAGAATAAATAGAAAATCGGACAGAACAACGGCACCTTCAACAAAAAGCAAAGTAGAGTAAATAGAAATTTAGACAGAACAACGGCACCTTCAACAAAAAGCAAAGTAGAGTAAATAGAAATTAAACAGAATAACGACAAAGGATTGGGGGCCAATCCGACAAACAACTATCCAACAATTATCCCCACACCCTTGAGCGAGGTTCTCACTCCCCCCTTACCTGGATAGGCGGAGTTGGAACTTGGCAGAGCCTCCTCCTCTGGATTCCCTCTTCCTTTCTCTCTCTCTTTCTTTCTCTTTCTTTCTCTCTCTCTCTCTCTCTCTCTCTCTCTTCTCTTTCTCTCTCTAAAATTTCACTTTCTTCCTCTGTATAAAAATTTTCACCCCCCTGCCCCTATTTATAGGCCTCCTGGCGCAACCGGAACGGCCGTACTGATTTCGGAACGGCCCGTTCCGGATCCTTCAAACGTGGACAAATTTCTCAACTGGAACGGCCCGTTCCAAAATCGGAACGACCCGTTCTCAAAAAGCAGAATGGCCCGTTCTGAAACCAGAACGGCCCGTTCTCAAACCCAGCAGAACGGCCCGTTCTCCCTCCGGAACGGCCCGTTCTCCTTAATGGAACGGCCCGTTCTGGGCCCGTTCCCAACCTAAAATTTTAGCTTATTTTAAATGCTCAGAACTGCCCGTTTCACTTTCGGAACAGCCCGTTCCGAGTTACTCAAATGCCCCTAATACCTTTATAAAATTACGAAAATGCCATCAATAATTACGAAAATGCCATTATTAATAAAAATATCCTTTTAAGGAAATTGGGGTGTTACAATTCTCCCCTCCTTTTAGAAATTTCGTCCCCGAAATTTTCCTGAAAACAAAAATAGATAAGTTTCTCGCATCTTGCTTTCTAACTCCCATGTAGCACTTTCTTCAAAATTTCCTTATTGATGTACAACTCTATCAATCTCTCCAAGAAATGTCTAATGTTAATAAGTTCAAGGTGAGCAGACCTGGTAAGCCTATCCATTAATCCAAATAAGATCAAATTTCTTAAGAATATCATACATAACTACAACTAAATCCATAGATACAGAATCTTATTTTCAAATTAGAACGTCTAAAGGTTGTATTAAATCTGAAAGTTTTTGGTGTTCGACCTTAGCTTTCTAACATACTAAGCAAGCATACACAAATTCCTCCACTTCCTCCGTCATCTTAGGCCACCAAAACATCTTCTTAAAATATTGATACATCTTAGTAACTCCTAGATGAATACTAAGACTGCTCTTATGACCTTCTTCCAAGATTGCTCTCTTAAGTTCTGGCACATTTGGAATATACAACCCATCCTTAAATCTCAACACTTCATCCACTCCAAATTTAAACTTACTTTCTACACCTTGATTCAACTTCTCTACTTCTCTTTAGACCATCATGTTTCCGCTGCGCCACTCTGATACATTTCAGTAACTCTTAAATAAATGCTAAAAATATTCTTATGTCCTTTCTCTAAGATCATCTTCCTTAATTTGGGTTTACTAGGCACATAGATTATATCCTTGTATCCCGAAACACCATCAACTTCCATTTGTAAAAGGCTATTTATATTCTTACCAATCTTTTTCACTTGGGTCACTAAGAAAGAATCTAACTCCTGAGTCTTCTAATCTCATTATTAATCCTTTCAACATATTCAATTCAATGTTCCTAAGGGTGAGCTCACACATCATGCTTAAGTTTCTAATCTACTCAATCAAACTCAACCCTTATATCATCAAAATGATAGATAAATGTTCATCCTACTCAGGACATTTGTCACCATATTAGTTTAACTTGTATAATCTTCTCCAATGATTAGGCACCTAATTGTAAGTTCACTATGTACTCATACTCGGTCTTCAAGTCTTACCACTTTATTTATACTCCAAGAAAACTCTTATTCACTACCTTGTCCTATAATCTCATACCTGGCCACCAAAATGAATCGACTAATATACTTATTCAATATCCTTTGAATAATCCATTCGTTAATCGAGTCATACATAGTCCCTTACTACTAGGAGTAATTTCACAAATCAAACTTAAATTCCTAACTTGAGCCAAAAGATATATCTCTTTGACCATAAAGAAAGATAAATATAGATATTTCCTATTCAAAGCATCGACTGCTATAGGTTTACCCAGATAACAACTAAGATTAAAATCTTAATCCTTACAATTTCCAACTATCTCTTCTATCTCATATTCAATTCCTTCGGATCAAACAGATATTTAAGATCCTTATAATCACTAAACATCTCAATAATGTTTCTAAAATCTCAAGCGTAACTATTACAACTTCTAATTCAAGGTAATTTCTCTCATGAATTTTCCATTTCCTAGATGCTTAAAAACATAAGTTACTACCTTTGCATCAATAATCCACCCAAACCTGTCTTCAAAGTCATCACTATAACCCACATAAGACTTACTAGAGTCAGGTAATATTATCACTAGTCAATTTTGCCATAAGAGTTAGAACTACTCTTATACTTACTATCTCACATAAAGACAATACCCCTCATAGTGAATGTAGTCAAGGGCAATGCTATCCTAGAAATTCTTTCAATAAATCTCCAATAGTAAGCCTCATAAAACTTTTATTCTCGCTAACTTGCTTAGATATCTCTCTGCTTAAACATAACTTCTACCTAAGACAGATTCATGTTCACCTTAACTGAAATTTACAGGGACTAGAAAACTTAACATACAACCGTCTTGGATATATCTTCACCTTCAACTACAATATGATCATATCACATCCTAAGATCAATATCACTAACCATACAACATTCACCATTTGATCCCTAAGGTCCTCTATTCACATATCGACATACATGCACATCAAGTCATATTAGAATGCCTACTTTAAACCTTCATATATATCATCCATAAGCATGTACATGAACAACCTTTACCACATAGCATCATATAACCTTAAACAACCTCTCAATCTACACGAAAACACCTCAAAACATGTCAATTCTTATCCTTGCATTGCCTACTAACCCGAAAACATTATTATACAGACTAACTTCTATTTTTAACAACTATCAAAGAAAACAACACATAAAGAGTTCTACTCATCCACGTGATATCAACCTATCACTAAGTGAATAGGCTACAACTCTTAGTGAGACATGAGATTTTAAAAAAATCATTTTCTTAGCTAAAAAATTCAAAAATCACCATAGATATATTCAATGCTTACCACTAGACCTTTGATCACCAAAGTTGCTGTAACGGGAGTGCAAATATTCTCTACACACTAACGCATCAGCATCTATGCCACAAAATACCTTAATCCTTCCAAACTTACCCCTTTCCACCTGAAATTCATATCAAAGTTTCCCACTACAAATCTAAACCAAATAACTCACCTATTCAGTACAAAAGGCTTAGAAAATAAAATTTTCATGCAACCATCAAACTCTAAAAATCATCAACACTTCAATCTCTCATTAAGAATACCAAAACTCCAATTCTCAACATACCTCATCTTTGGATTCAATTGCTACAACTATAGCTTTCAAAAATTTCACCAATCATAAATTCTTAATACACTTTAAAATAAATCAATGTCTTACCCAAATCTAAGGCCTCAATAGTTCCCACAATATTAACAACATATTTCGTCTACCACTACTCGCACATATGCTTGCAACACAAGCGATATTACTCAACCACCACTTCTTACGTAAGTATCAAACAATTAAGCAATCATAAGAATGAAGAAGAAAGGTCACAATGGTATTAGCTGACACTATCATGACTATCATTCCTCTAATTAAAAAAAAATAACTTAACAATATCAAACTTTACAATATCAACACAAGGAGAACATCATCATCATCATTATCAAAGCAAAACATCATCAAAGCAAAGCATCACCAAAGTATACAACAAAAAAAACAATGTCAGAGTACACAACAGAATCTCGATAAGTCACGGCCGATTAGATTAACCAGGCTCTGATACCACTAAATGTGACACCCTCTACCCCATTATTAATATACAACAAATGTAACAATAAAATATTTCTTTTCTTCTTTTTGGGTAAATAAAATCTTTCATAGTTGACAAATATTTCAAATATCACAAGGTAGAAGATTCACATTCGTAACTCATAAATCATAACTCCAGTGTAGAAATTATAAAAGAAAAGAAGTTAAGATTTTCAATACAATTTAGTGAAAAACAAGAAATCATATATATACAAATAATAATAAAGGAAATATAAATTAACTCCAGTAAAGGTGGCAGTGCCTCCTAGTTAGGAATCAATTTATATTTTCCAAATCATGTAATAAAATATAACAAAGATATTCATTCTGGTCTTTTATCAAGAACGTTCAAATTACAATTCTTAACATACAATTTCCTTGAATTATAAACTTTATCTACGTTATCTCTTCGTTAGAAATTACAAAGAAGAGAAACTAAAGTTATTAAAACAATAACATATTAAACTAAAAATAACTATGCCCCGATGTCACATCCTATCAGAGCATGCCCCATTGAAGCCTTTAAGCCTCATCACCAACATCCCCATGATGCTGATCATCTGCAACATAATTTAAAACATATACAAAAACAACAAGGGAGTGAGAAACATCTCACTCAGTTTCAGATGCAGAAATAAAGGTTAGATAGCACACACACACACAACAAATACAAGTCATATGTAAATAATACACATAAATAATCAATATCACATATATACTCATTTATCATGCTATGATGTCATGAACTCAACTCATAAATACATGCATGTGGCGCCATAAGGAAGTTTCACATATCATCACTGGTGACCCTAAGGCACACCTGCACAACTGTCGGTGACCCTAAGGTACACCTGGTTAGCATATCATCAACTGTCGGTGACCCTAAAGTACACCTGGTTAGCATATCATCAACTGTCGTTGACCCTAAGGTACACCTGGTTAGCATATCATCAACTGTCGGTGACCCTAAGGTACACCTTGTTAGCATCAACTGTCGGTGACCCTAAGGTACACCTAGTTAGCATATCATCAACTGTCGGTCCCTAAGGTACACCTTGTTAGCATCAACTGTCGGTGACCCTAAGGTACACCTAGTTAGCATATCATCAACTGTCGGTGACCCTAAGGTACACCTTGTTAGCATCAACTGTCGGTGACCCTAAGGTACACCTGGTTACATCACTGGTATGCGGCCTCAGCGGCACACCTGGAATAAGATATGCATATGATGCATGTCATACATTCATTATTTCATGAACTCAACATTTAACTTATTACAGAATTTCATTTAGTACATCATGTCCTCATTTGTCATAGTCTCATAATCATAGTTTGTCTCAATAGTCAATTCTTAGGTCTCATGTCATTTGTCCATATTTCACATGGTCATGTCATCAATACTCCTTATAAGGTCCGCATAGGTATTCACAGAGATTCAGAGAGCATTCTTATTCATATTAAAACTCATGTATTATTAACATTAATTTCATATTCATTTATTATTTCAACAAAGAAAAAGGTAGAGTAAATAGAAAATCAGACAGAACAACGGCACTTTCAACAAAAACAAAGTAGAATAAATAGAAAATCGGACAGAACAACGGCACCTTCAACAAAAAGCAAAGTAGAGTAAATAGAAATTTAGACAGAACAACGGCACCTTCAACAAAAAGCAAAGTAGAGTAAATAGAAATTAAACAGAATAACGACAAAGGATTGGGGGCCAATCCGACAAACAACTATCCAACAATTATCCCCACACCCTTGAGCGAGGTTCTCACTCCCCCCTTACCTGGATAGGCGGAGTTGGAACTTGGCAGAGCCTCCTCCTCTGGATTCCCTCTTCCTTTCTCTCTCTCTTTCTTTCTCTTTCTTTCTCTCTCTCTCTCTCTCTCTCTCTTCTCTTTCTCTCTCTAAAATTTCACTTTCTTCCTCTGTATAAAAATTTTCACCCCCCTGCCCCTATTTATAGGCCTCCTGGCGCAACCGGAACGGCCGTACTGATTTCGGAACGACCCGTTCCGGATCCTTCAAACGTGGACAAATTTCTCAACTGGAACGGCCCGTTCCAAAATCGGAACGGCCCGTTCTCAAAAAGCAGAACGGCCCGTTCTGAAACCAGAACGGCCCGTTCTCAAACCCAGCAGAACGGCCCGTTCTCCCTCCGGAACGGCCCGTTCTCCTTAATGGAACGACCCGTTCTGGGCCCGTTCCCAACCTAAAATTTTAGCTTATTTTAAATGCTCAGACTGACCCGTTCCACTTTCGGAACAGCCCGTTCCGAGTTACTCAAATGCCCCTAATACCTTTATAAAATTACGAAAATGCCATCAATAATTACGAAAATGCCATTATTAATAAAAATATCCTTTTAAGGAAATTGGGGTGTTACACTTTCTCTTAACCTAACATCGAACCTCTCTTTTTCTCTCTCTCATAGCCTAGCACTGCTCTTCTCTTATATCTTCTGGATTTTTGGGCCTTCTTAAAATTACGAGATATTGTTCCTTTTCTTTCTCTCTCTCTTTCTCTCTTTCTCTCTCTCTCTTTCGCTCTCTCTTTTTACTTTTTCCTTCAATATTGCTAGGCTTCTATAAACTTGACTTTGAATGTGGGTTTGTACAAATTGGGTTTGAGATATATGTCTTGTAATGGTTTTGTGATTCCAAAGTAGCTTGCAACTCTAGTGGTGGGTAACATTGCTGATGATGGTTTGTGCTTTGCATCTCAATAGCTCAACGATGGAGTAAATGAAACATAGAGAAGCCTAGTTTTTTATTATAGATTAAGAAGTTAAACAAATGGAGTCTAATATTTACATGGAATAAAATTAAATTCGCCCATTTTGTTAATGTCAAAACCAAAATAACCCACCCAACCCAAGAGAGAAAAACATTGATTCATTCATTATAAAATAAATAACTTAAATATATTTTTAGTTATTCAAGTTTAAGGTAAATTTGTTTTTAATCCCACAAATTTTAAATTGATTGTTTTACTTCTTGTAATTTTAAATCAATTTTCTTTAGGGAACCTGTCAAATACTATCACACAAAATGTGCTTATTAGTATCTCTATTAGTGAAAACATAATATTAAGTTGATATTACATAATTATCTTAATTTGTCACTTGTAAATATGTTATTGGTGACATAAAAAATTAAAACAATTTTTTTTGAAAATTATAGGACTAGAAAAAATAATTTTAAAATTGAGGGACCAAGGATAAATTTACCATAAATTTAAGAAATTAAAAATATATTTAAGACTAAAATACATATATATGATGGACCAAAATATTTTTTTTCAAAGTGAGAGACATATTAAAGTCTCTCACCCTAGTCTCCATCAATAAATTTATAAATTTTAGATGTTTTATGATGATAACTTAAGTCAAACTTTAGGTACTTCGACATAATTTTTTTTAGTTAATCTTTAATTACAACATTATTAATCAAAAGTTCCTGTTAAATCAATTTGATTTCTTATTAATTATTATATGTATTATATTTTATAGATAATAATTAAAATATAGAGGATTTTCATACCTATATCAGTTATGTTTTTCTATTATGAGTTTTACTCATTTTTAAGATTTTATATATGACAATTCCAAAATTCTAATGTGACATTGGTGCCGGATAGCATTAAAGGGATACTTGATAGTCTATCACAATGAGTAAGGTCTTTAAGTCAAATCAAGTTGGATCGTGTGTGGGTACACCTAAATATGCAAGTTGTAATTTATAAGTCTTGTATTTTAAATTGTACAGTAAGTAATAATTAATTATATTTATCATAAGAAAATTTACATATAATAACATACATAAATTGTCATTAATTAAAAGATAAAAATTTGTAGATAAATATATATTTTATATTTACCCATTCACGAATTATTTTCTATTATATAAGGTGTATAATAAGGATTTTGTAAATTTTATCTATAATAAATAATTATAAGTACAAGTATTTGTATTTTTATCTATATTAAATATTTATAAATAAAAATAATTTTTGATTTTAATCACAATTATCATGTATGTAAAAATAAAACATGCATAGGTATAAATCACTTTCCTTATGCCAATTATTATTTAGTTTATTATAATATAATTAGTTATCTAATTTTATTTTGAATAATATTTTTTTGTGACATACTTTCAAAGAGATTTTTATATCTATAATTTTGAAATGAGTTTTTCTCATGTCTATTTTAAATTAGTGACAATTATTTAGAATAAAAGTGAGTAATATGTACAAATCAAGTATTATATATGGTTTAATGCAACGGAAGATGCCCGACAAAGATGACAAAGGGAACCAATCATTATAATTAAAGTTACCAATTAATATAAACACAACAATTATCATACAATTTTTTTTATAAATGTATTTTCTAAAATATTGATTGCATTAGTAATATATTAAAACATTTCTGTATAAAAAAAGAAAGTAACGTATTAAAACACTAATTAAAGTATATTCGTATAAGATAAACTAAACAATGCTTTTTTTTTTACTACAAAATAAAACATTGCTTTTTCACAAAAATAAGATTACAATGTTGATCATGAATTTCACATGCCAGAACTTGACGAATTTATAATAAACATAGTTATTCATGTTAACTGTGACACCCTCTACCCCGTTATTAATATACAACAAATGTAACAATAAAATATTTCTTATCTTCTTTTTGGGTAAATAAAATCTTTCATAGTTGACAAATATTTCAAATATAACAAGGTAGAAGATTCACATTCGTAACTCATAAATCATAACTACAGTGTAAAAGAATTATAAAAGAAAAGAAGTTAAGATTTTCAATACAATTTAGTGAAAAACAAGAAATCATATATATATACAAATAATAATAAAGGAAATATAAATTAACTCCAGTAAAGGTGGCAGTGCCTCCTGGTTAGGAATCAATTTATATTTTCCAAATCATGTAATAAAATATAAATAAAGATATTCATTCTGGTCTTTTATCAAGAACGTTCAAATTACAATTCTTAACATACATTTTCCTTGAATTATAAACTTTATCTACGTTATCTCTTCGTTAGAAATTACAAAGAAGAGAAACTAAAGTTATTAAAACAATAACATATTAAACTAAAATAACTATGCCCCAATGTCACATCCTATCAGAGCATGCCCAATTGAAGCCTTTAAGCCTCATCACCAACATCCTCATGATGCTGATCATCTGCAACACAATTTAAAACATATACAAAAACAACAAGGGAGTGAGAAACATCTCACTCAGTTACAGGTGCAGAAATAAAGGCTAGATAGCACTCACACACACAACAAATATAAGTCACTTATAAATAATACACATACATCATCAATATCACATATATATTCATTTATCATGCAATGATGTCATGATCTTGACTTATAAATGCATGCATGTGGCGCCATAAGGAAGTTTCACATATCATCACTGGTGACCCTAAGGCACACCTGGTTACATCACTGGTGACCCAAAGGTACACCTGGTTACATCACTGGTGACCCTAAGGTACACCTTGTTAGCATGTTACATCGTGGGTGACCATAAAGTACACCTTGTTAGTCGTGGGTATGCGGCCTCAGCGGCACACCTGGAGTAATATATGCATATGATGCATGTCATACATTTATAATCTCATGGACTCAACATTTAACTTATTACATAATTTCATTTAGTACATCATATCATTATTTGTCATAGTATCATAATCATAGTTTGTCTCAATAGTCCATTCTTAGGTCTCATGTCATTTGTCCATATTTCACATGGTCATGTCATCAATACTCCTCATAAGGTCCGCATAGGTATTCATAGAGAGCATTCTTGTTCATATTAAAACTCATTTATTATTAACATTAATTTCATACTCATTTATTAGTTTCAACAAAGAACAAAGTATAATAAATAGAAAATCGGACAGAACAACGACACCTTTAACAAAAACAGAGTAGAGTAAATAGAAAATCAAACAGAACAACGGCACCTTCATCAAACAACAAAGTAAAGTAAATAGAAAATCAAACAGAACAACGGCATCCTCAACAAGGAACAAAATAGAGTAAATAGAAAATCAGACAGAACAACGGCAAGGGATTGGGGGCCAATCCGACAAACAACTATCCAACAATTATCCCCACACCCCTGAGCGAGGTTCTCACTCCCCCCTTACCTGGATAGGCGGAGTTGGAACTTGGGCAGGACCTCCTCCTCTGGATCCCCTCTTTCTTTTCCTTTTCTCTCTCTCTTTCTCTCTCTCTCTCTTCTCTTTCTCTCTCTAGGATTTCACTTCTTCTCTGTATAAAAATTTTCACCCCCCCTGCCCTATTTATAGGCAAACTGGTGTACCCGGAACGGCCCGTATTGAATTCGGAACGGCCCGTTCCGGATCCTTCAAATCTGGGCAAAATTTGTAACTGGAACGGCCCGTTCCAAAATCGAAACGGCCCGTTCCCAAAAAACCAGAACGGCCCGTTCTAAAACCAGAACGGCCCGTTCTTAATCTCAGCAGAACGGCTCGTTCTCCTTCCGGAACGGCCCGTTCTCCATACCAGAACGGCCCGTTCCAGGCCCGTTCTGGGACTACAAAAACCTCACATTTTCAACATTTGGAACGGCCCGTTCCACTTTTGGAACGGCCCGTTCCAGAACCCAAAATACCCCTATAACTTTATTAAAATTACGAAAATGCCATTAAAATAATAATAAAAATTTGGGTGTTACAATTCTCCCCTCCTTTTAGAAATTTCGTCCCCGAAATTTACCTGAAAACAGAAATGGATGAGCTTCTCGCATCTTGCTTTCTAATTCCCATGTAGCACTTTCTTCAATATTTCCTCCCCAAACGACCTTAACCAAAGGGATTTCCTTTCCTCTTAGTTGTTTCACTCTCTTGTCATCAATCCTTAGAGGAACCGTTTCATAAGTAAGATTATCCTTCAACTGAATGTTGTCAGACTCAATGATATGGGAAGGATCATGGACATACTTTCTGAGTTGGGAAACATGAAAGACACTATGGAGATTTGAAAGAGATGGAGGCAAAGCAATTTGATAGGCCACTTCACCGATTCTTTTAAGAATTTGATAAGGACCAATGAAACGTGGAGTAAGCTTACGGGATTTCAGTGCTCTGCCTACTCCTGTCCAAGGAGTGACTTTAAGGAATACATGATCACCTTCTTTAAACTTAAGGTCTTTTCTCCTCTTGTCATTATAACTCTTTTGCCTACTCTGGGTTGCTCTCATCTTCTCTTGGATCATCTTAACCTGTTCAGTAGTTTGTTGAACTATCTCAGGTCCTAACATGACATTCTCTCCAGGTTCTACCCAACATAAAGGTGTTCTACATCTCCTACCATACAGAGCCTCATATGGTGCCATCCCAATACTAGAATGGTAGCTATTATTGTAGGTAAATTCTATCAAAGGTAGGAAACTATCCCAACTACCCCCACGTTCTAAGATGCAAGCCCTCAACAAGTCTTCCAAAGATTGTATGGTTCTCTCAGTTTGGCCATCTGTTTGGGGATGGTAAGCTGAACTCAATCTAAGCTTAGTGCCTAAAGCCTTATGCAAACTCTCCCAAAATCTAGAGGTGAACCTAGGATCTCTATCAGACACAATACTAGTAGGAACTCCATGCAACCTCACGATCTCACTGATGTACAACTTGGTTAACCTCTCCAAAGAGTACCTAATATTAATGGGAATAAAATGGGCAGACTTAGTCAATCTATCCACAATGACCCATATAGCATCCAAGTTCTTCACAGTCTTAGGTAACCCAACTACAAAATCCATAGAGATGCTATCCCACTTCCACACAGGCACATCTAGAGGTTGCATCAAACCTGAAGGTTTTTGGTGTTCTACCTTAGCTTTCTGACATACTAAGCAAGCATACACAAATTCCTCCACTTCCCTCTTCATCTTAGGCCACCAAAACATCTTCTTAAGGTCTTGGTACATCTTAGTGGCTCCTGGATGGATACTAAGGATACTCTTATGACCTTCTTCCAGGATTGCTCTCTTAAGTTCTGGCACACTAGGAATGCACAACCTATCCTTAAATCTTAAAACTCCATCCACTCCAATTCTAAACTCACTTTTCACAGCTTGATTCAACTTCTCTACTCGACTCAATAAGAAAGGATCCATCTTCTGACCTTCTCTAATCTCATCTATCAAGCTATTAGTCACTCTTAAAGCTCCCAACTTAATACTCTTAGAGGTCAACTCACACCCTAAGCTCATATCCCTAAACTCCTCAATCATTTGCAATTCCCTAATCATCAAGGAAGACATTCTCAAGAATTTTCTACTCAAAGCATCAGCTACAACATTAGCCTTGCCAGGGTGATAATTCAATTGAAAGTCATAATCCTTAAGAAACTCTAACCATCTCCTCTGCCTCATATTCAATTCCTTTTGGTCAAACAAGTACTTAAGGCTTTTATGGTCACTAAAAACCTCAAATCTAGACCCAAACAAGTAATGTCTCCACAACTTGAGCACAAAAACTATTGCAGCTAACTCAAGGTCATGGGTAGGATAGTTTTGCTCATGAATTTTAAGTTGTCTTGAAGCATAGGCTACTACCTTACCCTCCTGCATAAGTACTCCTCCTAAACCCAATTTAGAAGCATCACAAAATACCTCAAAAGTCTTACTAGGATCAGGTAATACTAACACAGGAGCACTAGTTAATCTCCTCTTAAGTTCTTGAAAACTTTCCTCACACTTAGAATCCCACACAAAAGGTTGGTCTTTCTTCGTCAGCTTAGTCAAAGGAAGAGCTAGCCTAGAGAAATTCTCTATGAACCTTCTGTAATAACCAGCTAGTCCTAGGAAACTCCTAATCTCAAATACTGATTTAGGTGTTCTCCACTCTAACACAGCTTCTACCTTAGCAGGATCTACAGCTATTCCACCCTTGGATATCACATGTCCTAGAAAGTTCACACTATCCAACCAAAATTCACATTTTGACAATTTAGCATACAATTGTTTCTCCTTAAGGGTTTGAAGAACGATCCTAAGGTGCTCAACATGCTCTTCCCTAGTCTTGGAATACACTAGGATATCATCTATGAAGACCACTACAAATCTATCCAAGTAAGGGTGAAAGATCCTATTCATGTAGTCCATAAAAACACCAGGTGCATTAGTCACACCAAAAGGCATAACTAAATACTCATAGTGCCCATAGCGGGTTCTAAAGGCAGTCTTAGGAACATCCTCAGCTCTCACTCTAATCTGATGGTATCCTGACCTTAAATCTATCTTACTGAACACACAAGCTCCAACTAGTTGATCCATAAGGTCATCTATCCTAGGCAAAGGATACTTATTCTTAATGGTCACTTTATTCAGTTGCCTATAGTCTACGCACAACCTCATGCTCCCATCTTTCTTCTTAACCAACAAAACAGGCGCTCCCCAAGGCGAGACACTAGGCCTAATGAATTGTTTTCCTTGTAATTCCTCTATTTGTTTCTTAAGCTCAACTAACTCTGTTGGGGACATCCTATAGGGTGCTATAGATATAGGTGGGGTACCTGGTACTAAGTCTATGCTAAACTCAATCTCTCTCTCAGGTGGTAAACTAGACACATCCTTAGGAAATACTTCTGGAAATTCTCTCACTAAGGGAATCTCATCTAGCTTACTATCAGTCTCAAGTGTTAAAGAAGCTAAGATCATGTACACTTTTTCATTGTCTTTTAAACAAGTTTTAATGTCAGCAGCACTAAGAAATTCCGTACTCTTACATTCACCAAAGGAAATAGATTTCTCAAAGCAGTTTAAAAGGACATGGTGAGAAGATAACCAATCCATACCAAGAATTACATCTAATTGACTAAGAGGCAAACAAATTAAGTCAACTAGAAACTGCTTATCAGAAACTGTCAAAGGACATTTCAAACACACTAGGGATGTAGTCACAGGACCATTAGTAGGGGTTTCAACAACTAGATCAAAATCTAACAAAGACACAGGCAAATTCAATTTTTGGACACAAGAGACAGAAATAAAGGAATGAGTTGCACCAGAATCAAATAGTACAACAAAAGGAGTCTCAGCTATGAAACAAGTACCTTGTATCAAATTTTCTGACCGAGAAGCTTCAGCACCGCTAAGAGCAAATACTCTCCCTACAGTCTTTGGACGCTCAATTTGCGAACCCGATCCAATAACACGTGTTCTTCGTGGTTCAGGACATTGGGTGCTGATGTGACCCTTGCCACTGCAATTGAAGCAGGTAATCTCCTTGTCAAGACACTCAGACTGATTATGACCAACACGTCCACACTTCCCACATCTTCCTGAAGGAGTGGACACAGACCCTCCAACACTTCCAGTAGCACTAACAGTGGATCCTCTAGTAAACAACTTACTTTTATTAGCAGCAGCTTTACTCCCTTGAAATCTATTAGAAGCGAAGTAAGGCTTACTCCTTCCCGAAGTACTAGAACTCACAGCACGGATAGGACCTCCAACTCCTTTATAAAAAGCAGCACGAGCACGGTTGTCATGATCATAAATGCTGCACTTATTGACCAGAGTGGGAAAGTGATATATCTCCTGATAGTTAATTGCAGTTTTCACTTCAGGACGCAGACCATTTACAAATTTTATGCATTTAGCTCTTTCACCACCCTCACCATGGTAGTGTGTGCAATAACGAACCAAAGCATCAAATTTGGCAGCATACACAGCCACTGTGTCGTTCCCTTGATTCAGCTCAAGGAATTCCATTTCTTTCCGACTTCTCACATCATCCGGGAAATACTTCTCAAGAAAGACCTTCTTGAAGTTGTCCCAATTCAAGTGCACCCCTCCATCAATCATCCTCCGAAGTGCTCCTTCCCACCAAAAATGAGCATCAGCAGTCAACATGAATGTGGCCAACTTCACCTTCTGAGCGATGGGACAATCCATAACATTGAAAATTTTCTCTATTTCTGTTAGCCAATTCATAGCAGCATCTGGGTCATATCCTCCTTTAAAGGTAGGTGGGTGATTTCGTTGAAATTGCTCCAACCAGTTAGGAGTAACTTCAGTCCTATTGTTATTATTCATAGCTTGTGCTAATGCTTGAAGAGCATCGGCAATCGCACGATCATTTCTACCAGCCATAGTCTAAGAAAATAATACAATCAATAAACATAATCAATCATCATACTAGCATACCAACAAGTTTAACAATCAGTTTAGTCCATCATTCATGTACCAAATAAACATAATAAATCAAGTAAGCATAGTAAACTCATAACACACGGTCGATTAGATCGACCTGCTCTGATACCACTAAATGTGACACCCTCTACCCCGTTATTAATATACAACAAATGTAACAATAAAATATTTCTTATCTTCTTTTTGGGTAAATAAAATCTTTCATAGTTGACAAATATTTCAAATATAACAAGGTAGAAGATTCACATTCGTAACTCATAAATCATAACTACAGTGTAAAAGAATTATAAAAGAAAAGAAGTTAAGATTTTCAATACAATTTAGTGAAAAACAAGAAATCATATATATATACAAATAATAATAAAGGAAATATAAATTAACTCCAGTAAAGGTGGCAGTGCCTCCTGGTTAGGAATCAATTTATATTTTCCAAATCATGTAATAAAATATAAATAAAGATATTCATTCTGGTCTTTTATCAAGAACGTTCAAATTACAATTCTTAACATACATTTTCCTTGAATTATAAACTTTATCTACGTTATCTCTTCGTTAGAAATTACAAAGAAGAGAAACTAAAGTTATTAAAACAATAACATATTAAACTAAAATAACTATGCCCCAATGTCACATCCTATCAGAGCATGCCCAATTGAAGCCTTTAAGCCTCATCACCAACATCCTCATGATGCTGATCATCTGCAACACAATTTAAAACATATACAAAAACAACAAGGGAGTGAGAAACATCTCACTCAGTTACAGGTGCAGAAATAAAGGCTAGATAGCACTCACACACACAACAAATATAAGTCACTTATAAATAATACACATACATCATCAATATCACATATATATTCATTTATCATGCAATGATGTCATGATCTTGACTTATAAATGCATGCATGTGGCGCCATAAGGAAGTTTCACATATCATCACTGGTGACCCTAAGGCACACCTGGTTACATCACTGGTGACCCAAAGGTACACCTGGTTACATCACTGGTGACCCTAAGGTACACCTTGTTAGCATGTTACATCGTGGGTGACCATAAAGTACACCTTGTTAGTCGTGGGTATGCGGCCTCAGCGGCACACCTGGAGTAATATATGCATATGATGCATGTCATACATTTATAATCTCATGGACTCAACATTTAACTTATTACATAATTTCATTTAGTACATCATATCATTATTTGTCATAGTATCATAATCATAGTTTGTCTCAATAGTCCATTCTTAGGTCTCATGTCATTTGTCCATATTTCACATGGTCATGTCATCAATACTCCTCATAAGGTCCGCATAGGTATTCATAGAGAGCATTCTTGTTCATATTAAAACTCATTTATTATTAACATTAATTTCATACTCATTTATTAGTTTCAACAAAGAACAAAGTATAATAAATAGAAAATCGGACAGAACAACGACACCTTTAACAAAAACAGAGTAGAGTAAATAGAAAATCAAACAGAACAACGGCACCTTCATCAAACAACAAAGTAAAGTAAATAGAAAATCAAACAGAACAACGGCATCCTCAACAAGGAACAAAATAGAGTAAATAGAAAATCAGACAGAACAACGGCAAGGGATTGGGGGCCAATCCGACAAACAACTATCCAACAATTATCCCCACACCCCTGAGCGAGGTTCTCACTCCCCCCTTACCTGGATAGGCGGAGTTGGAACTTGGGCAGGACCTCCTCCTCTGGATCCCCTCTTTCTTTTCCTTTTCTCTCTCTCTTTCTCTCTCTCTCTCTTCTCTTTCTCTCTCTAGGATTTCACTTCTTCTCTGTATAAAAATTTTCACCCCCCCTGCCCTATTTATAGGCAAACTGGTGTACCCGGAACGGCCCGTATTGAATTCGGAACGGCCCGTTCCGGATCCTTCAAATCTGGGCAAAATTTGTAACTGGAACGGCCCGTTCCAAAATCGAAACGGCCCGTTCCCAAAAAACCAGAACGGCCCGTTCTAAAACCAGAACGGCCCGTTCTTAATCTCAGCAGAACGGCTCGTTCTCCTTCCGGAACGGCCCGTTCTCCATACCAGAACGGCCCGTTCCAGGCCCGTTCTGGGACTACAAAAACCTCACATTTTCAACATTTGGAACGGCCCGTTCCACTTTTGGAACGGCCCGTTCCAGAACCCAAAATACCCCTATAACTTTATTAAAATTACGAAAATGCCATTAAAATAATAATAAAAATTTGGGTGTTACAATTCTCCCCTCCTTTTAGAAATTTCGTCCCCGAAATTTACCTGAAAACAGAAATGGATGAGCTTCTCGCATCTTGCTTTCTAATTCCCATGTAGCACTTTCTTCAATATTTCCTCCCCAAACGACCTTAACCAAAGGGATTTCCTTTCCTCTTAGTTGTTTCACTCTCTTGTCATCAATCCTTAGAGGAACCGTTTCATAAGTAAGATTATCCTTCAACTGAATGTTGTCAGACTCAATGATATGGGAAGGATCATGGACATACTTTCTGAGTTGGGAAACATGAAAGACACTATGGAGATTTGAAAGAGATGGAGGCAAAGCAATTTGATAGGCCACTTCACCGATTCTTTTAAGAATTTGATAAGGACCAATGAAACGTGGAGTAAGCTTACGGGATTTCAGTGCTCTGCCTACTCCTGTCCAAGGAGTGACTTTAAGGAATACATGATCACCTTCTTTAAACTTAAGGTCTTTTCTCCTCTTGTCATTATAACTCTTTTGCCTACTCTGGGTTGCTCTCATCTTCTCTTGGATCATCTTAACCTGTTCAGTAGTTTGTTGAACTATCTCAGGTCCTAACATGACATTCTCTCCAGGTTCTACCCAACATAAAGGTGTTCTACATCTCCTACCATACAGAGCCTCATATGGTGTCATCCCAATACTAGAATGGTAGCTATTATTGTAGGTAAATTCTATCAAAGGTAGGAAACTATCCCAACTACCCCCACGTTCTAAGATGCAAGCCCTCAACAAGTCTTCCAAAGATTGTATGGTTCTCTCAGTTTGGCCATCTGTTTGGGGATGGTAAGCTGAACTCAATCTAAGCTTAGTGCCTAAAGCCTTATGCAAACTCTCCCAAAATCTAGAGGTGAACCTAGGATCTCTATCAGACACAATACTAGTAGGAACTCCATGCAACCTCACGATCTCACTGATGTACAACTTGGTTAACCTCTCCAAAGAGTACCTAATATTAATGGGAATAAAATGGGCAGACTTAGTCAATCTATCCACAATGACCCATATAGCATCCAAGTTCTTCACAGTCTTAGGTAACCCAACTACAAAATCCATAGAGATGCTATCCCACTTCCACACAGGCACATCTAGAGGTTGCATCAAACCTGAAGGTTTTTGGTGTTCTACCTTAGCTTTCTGACATACTAAGCAAGCATACACAAATTCCTCCACTTCCCTCTTCATCTTAGGCCACCAAAACATCTTCTTAAGGTCTTGGTACATCTTAGTGGCTCCTGGATGGATACTAAGGATACTCTTATGACCTTCTTCCAGGATTGCTCTCTTAAGTTCTGGCACACTAGGAATGCACAACCTATCCTTAAATCTTAAAACTCCATCCACTCCAATTCTAAACTCACTTTTCACAGCTTGATTCAACTTCTCTACTCGACTCAATAAGAAAGGATCCATCTTCTGACCTTCTCTAATCTCATCTATCAAGCTATTAGTCACTCTTAAAGCTCCCAACTTAATACTCTTAGAGGTCAACTCACACCCTAAGCTCATATCCCTAAACTCCTCAATCATTTGCAATTCCCTAATCATCAAGGAAGACATTCTCAAGAATTTTCTACTCAAAGCATCAGCTACAACATTAGCCTTGCCAGGGTGATAATTCAATTGAAAGTCATAATCCTTAAGAAACTCTAACCATCTCCTCTGCCTCATATTCAATTCCTTTTGGTCAAACAAGTACTTAAGGCTTTTATGGTCACTAAAAACCTCAAATCTAGACCCAAACAAGTAATGTCTCCACAACTTGAGCACAAAAACTATTGCAGCTAACTCAAGGTCATGGGTAGGATAGTTTTGCTCATGAATTTTAAGTTGTCTTGAAGCATAGGCTACTACCTTACCCTCCTGCATAAGTACTCCTCCTAAACCCAATTTAGAAGCATCACAAAATACCTCAAAAGTCTTACTAGGATCAGGTAATACTAACACAGGAGCACTAGTTAATCTCCTCTTAAGTTCTTGAAAACTTTCCTCACACTTAGAATCCCACACAAAAGGTTGGTCTTTCTTCGTCAGCTTAGTCAAAGGAAGAGCTAGCCTAGAGAAATTCTCTATGAACCTTCTGTAATAACCAGCTAGTCCTAGGAAACTCCTAATCTCAAATACTGATTTAGGTGTTCTCCACTCTAACACAGCTTCTACCTTAGCAGGATCTACAGCTATTCCACCCTTGGATATCACATGTCCTAGAAAGTTCACACTATCCAACCAAAATTCACATTTTGACAATTTAGCATACAATTGTTTCTCCTTAAGGGTTTGAAGAACGATCCTAAGGTGCTCAACATGCTCTTCCCTAGTCTTGGAATACACTAGGATATCATCTATGAAGACCACTACAAATCTATCCAAGTAAGGGTGAAAGATCCTATTCATGTAGTCCATAAAAACACCAGGTGCATTAGTCACACCAAAAGGCATAACTAAATACTCATAGTGCCCATAGCGGGTTCTAAAGGCAGTCTTAGGAACATCCTCAGCTCTCACTCTAATCTGATGGTATCCTGACCTTAAATCTATCTTACTGAACACACAAGCTCCAACTAGTTGATCCATAAGGTCATCTATCCTAGGCAAAGGATACTTATTCTTAATGGTCACTTTATTCAGTTGCCTATAGTCTACGCACAACCTCATGCTCCCATCTTTCTTCTTAACCAACAAAACAGGCGCTCCCCAAGGCGAGACACTAGGCCTAATGAATTGTTTTCCTTGTAATTCCTCTATTTGTTTCTTAAGCTCAACTAACTCTGTTGGGGACATCCTATAGGGTGCTATAGATATAGGTGGGGTACCTGGTACTAAGTCTATGCTAAACTCAATCTCTCTCTCAGGTGGTAAACTAGACACATCCTTAGGAAATACTTCTGGAAATTCTCTCACTAAGGGAATCTCATCTAGCTTACTATCAGTCTCAAGTGTTAAAGAAGCTAAGATCATGTACACTTTTTCATTGTCTTTTAAACAAGTTTTAATGTCAGCAGCACTAAGAAATTCCGTACTCTTACATTCACCAAAGGAAATAGATTTCTCAAAGCAGTTTAAAAGGACATGGTGAGAAGATAACCAATCCATACCAAGAATTACATCTAATTGACTAAGAGGCAAACAAATTAAGTCAACTAGAAACTGCTTATCAGAAACTGTCAAAGGACATTTCAAACACACTAGGGATGTAGTCACAGGACCATTAGTAGGGGTTTCAACAACTAGATCAAAATCTAACAAAGACACAGGCAAATTCAATTTTTGGACACAAGAGACAGAAATAAAGGAATGAGTTGCACCAGAATCAAATAGTACAACAAAAGGAGTCTCAGCTATGAAACAAGTACCTTGTATCAAATTTTCTGACCGAGAAGCTTCAGCACCGCTAAGAGCAAATACTCTCCCTACAGTCTTTGGACGCTCAATTTGCGAACCCGATCCAATAACACGTGTTCTTCGTGGTTCAGGACATTGGGTGCTGATGTGACCCTTGCCACTGCAATTGAAGCAGGTAATCTCCTTGTCAAGACACTCAGACTGATTATGACCAACACGTCCACACTTCCCACATCTTCCTGAAGGAGTGGACACAGACCCTCCAACACTTCCAGTAGCACTAACAGTGGATCCTCTAGTAAACAACTTACTTTTATTAGCAGCAGCTTTACTCCCTTGAAATCTATTAGAAGCGAAGTAAGGCTTACTCCTTCCCGAAGTACTAGAACTCACAGCACGGATAGGACCTCCAACTCCTTTATAAAAAGCAGCACGAGCACGGTTGTCATGATCATAAATGCTGCACTTATTGACCAGAGTGGGAAAGTGATATATCTCCTGATAGTTAATTGCAGTTTTCACTTCAGGACGCAGACCATTTACAAATTTTATGCATTTAGCTCTTTCACCACCCTCACCATGGTAGTGTGTGCAATAACGAACCAAAGCATCAAATTTGGCAGCATACACAGCCACTGTGTCGTTCCCTTGATTCAGCTCAAGGAATTCCATTTCTTTCCGACTTCTCACATCATCCGGGAAATACTTCTCAAGAAAGACCTTCTTGAAGTTGTCCCAATTCAAGTGCACCCCTCCATCAATCATCCTCCGAAGTGCTCCTTCCCACCAAAAATGAGCATCAGCAGTCAACATGAATGTGGCCAACTTCACCTTCTGAGCGATGGGACAATCCATAACATTGAAAATTTTCTCTATTTCTGTTAGCCAATTCATAGCAGCATCTGGGTCATATCCTCCTTTAAAGGTAGGTGGGTGATTTCGTTGAAATTGCTCCAACCAGTTAGGAGTAACTTCAGTCCTATTGTTATTATTCATAGCTTGTGCTAATGCTTGAAGAGCATCGGCAATCGCACGATCATTTCTACCAGCCATAGTCTAAGAAAATAATACAATCAATAAACATAATCAATCATCATACTAGCATACCAACAAGTTTAACAATCAGTTTAGTCCATCATTCATGTACCAAATAAACATAATAAATCAAGTAAGCATAGTAAACTCATAACACACGGTCGATTAGATCGACCTGCTCTGATACCACTAAATGTGACACCCTCTACCCCGTTATTAATATACAACAAATGTAACAATAAAATATTTCTTATCTTCTTTTTGGGTAAATAAAATCTTTCATAGTTGACAAATATTTCAAATATAACAAGGTAGAAGATTCACATTCGTAACTCATAAATCATAACTACAGTGTAAAAGAATTATAAAAGAAAAGAAGTTAAGATTTTCAATACAATTTAGTGAAAAACAAGAAATCATATATATATACAAATAATAATAAAGGAAATATAAATTAACTCCAGTAAAGGTGGCAGTGCCTCCTGGTTAGGAATCAATTTATATTTTCCAAATCATGTAATAAAATATAAATAAAGATATTCATTCTGGTCTTTTATCAAGAACGTTCAAATTACAATTCTTAACATACATTTTCCTTGAATTATAAACTTTATCTACGTTATCTCTTCGTTAGAAATTACAAAGAAGAGAAACTAAAGTTATTAAAACAATAACATATTAAACTAAAATAACTATGCCCCAATGTCACATCCTATCAGAGCATGCCCAATTGAAGCCTTTAAGCCTCATCACCAACATCCTCATGATGCTGATCATCTGCAACACAATTTAAAACATATACAAAAACAACAAGGGAGTGAGAAACATCTCACTCAGTTACAGGTGCAGAAATAAAGGCTAGATAGCACTCACACACACAACAAATATAAGTCACTTATAAATAATACACATACATCATCAATATCACATATATATTCATTTATCATGCAATGATGTCATGATCTTGACTTATAAATGCATGCATGTGGCGCCATAAGGAAGTTTCACATATCATCACTGGTGACCCTAAGGCACACCTGGTTACATCACTGGTGACCCAAAGGTACACCTGGTTACATCACTGGTGACCCTAAGGTACACCTTGTTAGCATGTTACATCGTGGGTGACCATAAAGTACACCTTGTTAGTCGTGGGTATGCGGCCTCAGCGGCACACCTGGAGTAATATATGCATATGATGCATGTCATACATTTATAATCTCATGGACTCAACATTTAACTTATTACATAATTTCATTTAGTACATCATATCATTATTTGTCATAGTATCATAATCATAGTTTGTCTCAATAGTCCATTCTTAGGTCTCATGTCATTTGTCCATATTTCACATGGTCATGTCATCAATACTCCTCATAAGGTCCGCATAGGTATTCATAGAGAGCATTCTTGTTCATATTAAAACTCATTTATTATTAACATTAATTTCATACTCATTTATTAGTTTCAACAAAGAACAAAGTATAATAAATAGAAAATCGGACAGAACAACGACACCTTTAACAAAAACAGAGTAGAGTAAATAGAAAATCAAACAGAACAACGGCACCTTCATCAAACAACAAAGTAAAGTAAATAGAAAATCAAACAGAACAACGGCATCCTCAACAAGGAACAAAATAGAGTAAATAGAAAATCAGACAGAACAACGGCAAGGGATTGGGGGCCAATCCGACAAACAACTATCCAACAATTATCCCCACACCCCTGAGCGAGGTTCTCACTCCCCCCTTACCTGGATAGGCGGAGTTGGAACTTGGGCAGGACCTCCTCCTCTGGATCCCCTCTTTCTTTTCCTTTTCTCTCTCTCTTTCTCTCTCTCTCTCTTCTCTTTCTCTCTCTAGGATTTCACTTCTTCTCTGTATAAAAATTTTCACCCCCCTGCCCTATTTATAGGCAAACTGGTGTACCCGGAACGGCCCGTATTGAATTCGGAACGGCCCGTTCCGGATCCTTCAAATCTGGGCAAAATTTGTAACTGGAACGGCCCGTTCCAAAATCGAAACGGCCCGTTCCCAAAAAACCAGAACGGCCCGTTCTAAAACCAGAACGGCCCGTTCTTAATCTCAGCAGAACGGCTCGTTCTCCTTCCGGAACGGCCCGTTCTCCATACCAGAACGGCCCGTTCCAGGCCGTTCTGGGACTACAAAAACCTCACATTTTCAACATTTGGAACGGCCCGTTCCACTTTTGGAACGGCCCGTTCCACGTTTGGAACGGCCCGTTCCAGAACCCAAAATACCCCTATAACTTTATTAAAATTACGAAAATGCCATTAAAATAATAATAAAAATTTGGGTGTTACATTAACCAAGATTTTCTAGGAAAAGGTCTAATTAATAATGTTGTAAAATTTTTGTAACTAGAATAAATTATGCTACTAATTTTTTAGGATAATAATTCTCAACAACTATGAAAAATAATTTTCTTTTAAATTGTTGAAAAGTATAAAAACAAGAATGTTGTTTCATGACAATAGTGATTTCCATGAAAATAAATTTTGGCATGCTTTTGATGTGTGCATCCCAATTACTTGTTTGTTTTCCAAACTTACATGCAACATATTTAAACACCTGAACTCAATAATATACGATAAACAATACTGTAAAAGAGAATATTTATTGGTGTAGTTTGAGAACTTAGGCAGCCAATGTAAAGGGATGCTATAAAGTCATTTGATTGTAAATGTAATTATTTAGTATTTAAAATGTAATATTAAATTATAAAGGAAAATATAAAAATAAATATATAATATTCAAATATTTTATTTTAAAATAAATAATACAATTATCATTTCAATAAGAAAGTAAAAAAGAGGAAAAAATTAAATATTTTCTAAAAGGAAGAAAAAATGTTATTATCTTCCCGATGAAGACTCTAAAAATAAAATATTTATAAAAAAAACCAAATATCATTGTATTCACAACTACATTTATTACAAATAAAATATATCTATTATTTTATTATGATAACTACTTTTGATTTTCATTTTTTATATGAATTATTTTCTTCTAATTTTTTAACTTCTTAAAAACTATTAAATATTCATACTTCCCCCTTAAATGTCTATTATTTGAGAATTGTATTATTAAAACCTCAATAGAAAAACTAGTGAGACAAAAACTAATGAAGGAAAAACAATACACTATTCTTAAGTATGTTATCATATAATACCTCATTAAAAATTGTAAAAAAATTCAATGAGACAACCATATTAAACGATGAAGAATATAAAATATATTTATACTGGTTGCTAAATTTTTTTACTAAACAGTGGCTTTATATATAAAAATATCTAATAGGATTCTCACATGATTGAACTAATTAAATATTTATATTGTCATTCTTTTGAAGATTAAATTAAATATTTATATTATCATTCTTTTTAAGATAATGAATGAAAAAAAAGTAAAATATATGTTATTATATATTTTTAATGTATTATTTTTTCAACTGAACAATATATACATGTAATTAATATTATCTCCTGTATGGTCATCAATGTCATTTTTCTTAAAAATAAACTACAAGTTTTGAGCACATATTGAATCACAAATCTTAACTAAAAGTAAACATTTTATAGAACAAGAAGGTTTTACTATTTATTTTGCAAGCTATGCCAAATGAGATTTGTATTCATAGACATTTTCAAAGAAATACATTAAAGATAATCATAACTGATTGAAATGGAAAAGACTCTTGAAACACTTAGAAGAATATAATTTTTTAAGGGAGGCATAGGTAAGATCAAAGGCTATTTTGGACACTTTAACATCTTTAATTGGGAGCATATATCTCCATGGATTAATGTTGCCTTTGAAAGGTGTTCATGTCGCTCTCTAGCCCTTGGACATGATGCATGAATCCTCGTTCTCCTTCATTTTCAATCATTGGTGTCACTTCTTGGATTTGGATCCTATTGATCTTCTTTTCTATTTCATTCAAGTTATGATCAATCAACCATGAGATATCATTCAAATCAATCAAGCTAGGATTGTCAAAAATCCCCCCAATAGTCAAGTATTGAAAAATAAGATGGGACATTTCTTTCTTCCTATTTTCACTTCTCAGTCTCTTCAACTGCTCTTGGGATTTGATGACTATTTGCTTCAACAAGCTCTCTTGGTTCAACATCTTTTTGTTTTGTTTTAGTTCAGACATTCTCCTGAACCTAGAAAGCACCATTTGGACTCCTGCGTCAGATGGCCAAACCTCTGGTTGAGGATCATTTGGATTGTAAATTATAGCACATGCTTCAATCCCACAAAGAGTGCTAATTTCATTCATTTTCTTGATCAAACCTAATAATAAAACATGAAGAAAATTTAGAGAAAGTGAGATCTGATGAGAGAAATTAAAATTTTATTAAATGGTAAATGTGCTACAAGGTTAATGACACAAAGTTTATGTACAAAATAATATATGAAAAGAAGAGAAAACAATTGCTAACCAATTTTTCTTTTCTTGAATGTTGTCTTCCTCTTGGAGTCATTGGTTATGTATGTAAGGTCTACTTTCTTTCTAGTCATGGTATTGATCAGAAAAGAGAGAACAAAGTAGTCAGAAAGAAATTCTGAAACCTATTTTGATGTGCTTTTCTCACCTTCATTGTTGTGTTATTTATATAAATAAATTTAAGATGCAACTATAGTGAATTTAGGGAAAGCTTGTGAGATTCATTATATTTTTCCAATTACCAACACTAAAAAAAAAGAATACCATATAGTGACACACATTCTATAATGATACAATATTTGTCATTAAAAATTATTTTTATTTATATTATAGATATAATATATGTTGATATATTGTTAAAAAGTATAGATATAGACTATAATGACATACAATACATGTTAAATCTCATTCAAAAACAATATTAAAATTATGACTAACTATATATTAAATAAATTTATACCTACATATTATGTTTCTATAATGATATTTTTTTATATGTCATTATATGTAACATTTCTTCTAGTGTAAATTGGGTTCATAAGCATTGTATTAACACAAAAATGAATCACTTTGATCGATCTAGTGATAAATAATTTGTATAGTATGCATAAAGTCTTAAATTTTAACTTTGTTGTTATTAATTATTGCACACTAAAAAAACACAAAAAAATCATAATTAAATCCATGTACAATGAATAATGAGAGATTTTGCAATATTAGTGGTCTAGTTGTTGCAAATTACAAAAAATTCATTATATTGTAAAATCTAGTGACCAAAGGTTATTAGTACAAGTGGATTAACATTTGTATTCATTAAAAAAAAAATCAGAGTTTGATCATAACTTAGTCATAGAGTTGCAACTAGATAAGATACCACTTTACTCATATAAGAGTTAACACAATGGAAAGGAGTTATATTTCTTTATTAAATAAAATGTAAAATTTAGTGACTATTTTTAAAATTTTGAAAAAAAAATGTTTATTTTCAATAAAAAAAATCACCTCAGAAAAAAGTTGATTTTATAATTTCAATCATATTTTAGATTCTATTTAGTTTCCAGTTATTTAAAAAGCTGACACAAATGCATGAACATATTTTTAAAATAATTATTTAAAAGTGATTTTTTTTTTGTATAAAAAATAGCTCTAACAAACATGCCCTACATGACCTACCATTTTCATGTTTATATTGAAGTAAATAAGAAGGAATTAAGTAGTTGGTGTGAACGTATTAAGAGAAGTGATCACATGCTTTATTTTTTGGATGAAATTCTTGATATTAAGAAATTATATTTAATATTGATTAATTAGAATAGACTTATTTAAAGAATATTAATATTTAATTTTTCATTAATTATTTAACTCAAATGTGAAGCTTTGTTATTAAGAAAAGTTGGTGAAATTGCGTGAAAATTGACTAGTGTATATATAAGAACAACTATAATATTACACGAATTACTGAGATCAAACTAATGATGAGAGAGTTAAAGTAATACGTATATGGTTTAAGTTTGAAATATATATATATATATATATATATATATATATATATATATATATATATATTATAAAGAGAGATTTACTTATTTTAAGAGTATATTTTTTTATATTTATTTCACTCAATAACTTATGTTCTACCATAAATTTTAATAATTCTATTATTAAATTAAAAGTTTTTAATGCATATATTAAATTCATAATTTTTTTAAAAATTAAATCTATTTGATACTTCGTCTTATAATTTAAATAAATAAATAATTATAAAAATATTTTATACGTTAATTTGAATTTATATAACAAAATATCATATACTTTTCAATTTTTTTAAAGATTTATAGACTTGATTTATACATTTAAAATTTTTAATTCAACGTTAAATCATTAAAATTTGATGTAAAATATGAGTTATTAAATAAAATAAATTTACAAAAACTTATTTTTAGAGTAAGTAAATCTCTTTTGACGCACACATTTAAAACTTCTAATTCAACAGTTGAATCGTTAAAATTTGATGTAGAATATGAATTATTAAATGAAATACTCACACGTACTTTTTATCATGAAGTATTACTTTATGAAAAAAGAAAATTGTGAAATAAAATGGAGATAATAATTTTGAGGTACAAATATTTATTTCATACTTATAATTTTATAAATTTATAAGTTTTATTTTTTAATTTTTATAATTTTTATTAACATTTTTATTTTTTATCTTATAAGTTCATATATTTTATATTTTAGTCATAATAAATAAAAGACAAAAAACTATAATGAAATAAAAACAATATGTGTAAATTAAAATTAAATATTTTAATTATAAAATTATAAGAATCACATCAATATTTACATATAATTATTATTGACTTAAGTAAAGACATGTCTCTGTTATTGTTTTCTTTTCTTTTGGTTCTACTACGTGTCTGCTTTGTTGAGTAAAAGGAGTAACATATGTATTCATGATGAGTGGTGTTTTTTTAGAGAATCTTGAAAACAAGGTGACGAGTGTATTTTTTTTAATCAAAATAATCTTCCTATGATAAGTTTTAGTATAATGCATACTAAAATTCATGATGATAAATTAACCATAAGGCGGTGACATGTTCACTAATTAATAAATAATTTCAAATCATAATATTTATTCTTTGCTTTTATAGTTGAATTCATGAATACTATTTTCGTTGTTTTTACAAGATTAAATACGTGTATAAAATGTGTGAGTTTTGGTTTTACTTTCGGAAAAAACTATTTTTTTATCTTCTAAAATTTAGAATTATAATTTTTAATTTTTGTAAAATAAGTAAATTTTAATTTTGATCAAGAGTACATTTTTTTTATTTTTATTTTCATTCCTTTAAAATATAAAAATAATTTGATTCTTAACTTTTATTTTAAGGTAAATATATAATATTTATTTTACAGATTTATAAATAAATTTAGAAGTATCATATATTGACATGATAATATAGATAATTTGTGTCACCTAAAGTGGTCATTTAATCTTTATATATATATATATATATATATATATATATGAATTTACTAAGTAGTTTATATGAATTACAAAATAATAAAAACAAAAAAAATAATTTTAAAATTTAAATAATGATTATTTCTAACAAAAACAAACAAAAATTTACTTATTTTATAAGAATTAAAAATATATTTAAACATTTTTTTACACATATATTTTAACTTTTTTATACCACTATTTTTAGAAATTTTCCCGCATCTTCTTATAATCATTTCTTGCAAAGTTGTTTACCAAAATATCTTTAATTATTTTGTAATTTTGTAATAAATAAATAATAAATGTTTTATAAATTAATAGTAAGATAAATTAATTTTCCCTTTGCGATAATCAAAAGGAGAGCGAATTAATTTCGGGATACACGTAGTATATTCATTGATAATCTGATATCTTTTGCTTGATTTTATATTTAATTTTATCTATTTATATCCAATAATTACATTTAAGTAATTATGTTATATTTTGAATGTTTAATTGCATAAGTCTTATAATTGTGTAATTTTGGTTTTTAATGTTTTAATTTAGTAATTTTAATACTAAGTATTATAGTTATGTAATTTTGATCTTTTAATTTTTAATTTTTAATTTAATAATTTAATTCTTTAAGTATCGTAATTATATAATTTTAATCTCTTTTCTTAAAAATTTAATATATATATATATAACATTTTAAATTATATAATTATTCATCTATTTAAGTTAAATTATATTATAATTTTTGTTAATGTATCAAATGATAAATATTTATTGTTATTATTAAATAAATAATTTATATATATATATATTTATTTATTTAATATTATAATATCACTAATTAATTAATATCAATAATATATTATTAGTATATTTTTAGATAAATAAATAATGTCATAAATATAAATTAGTATATAATAATATACTTTTACAAAAAAATGTAAATATATATTAGATAAGATATATATATATATATATATATATATATATATATATATATATAATAGAAGAAATTTAATTAGAAATATACCATTCTCTCTTAGGTGAAGTATCATCTATAAATATCATCCTCTCTTCATTCATCGAAACATCTTTTTAAGGGTAAAACTGTAACAGGTCAATGAACGGCAGATAATATCTTATTTATAATAATTCTAATGAAATTAGTGTACTTTATTTAAGAGTCAATACCAAATGCTATTTATAAGCAACCTTCCCAATTACTCGAGACATTTTTTTTTAAGATAAAACTTTTATGATATAATGAGTATTAAAATAGACAATATTTTGATTGCAAACTCAAAATCGAAACAATCCTTATTTTTCATCTACTTTTTAATTAACCTACATATTTGCAATATGCATTTATTGTAGAATATAATTAAAAATACAATAGAAAACTTTAAGACTATTTATGAATAAAAAAATTATACTATATTATTTTAGCTTGTGGATAAAAATAATAAAAGACACTTAAAAAGAATTGGAGGTAGTATTGTATCAAGAATTAAGTGAGGAAACTTAAAACTCAGTTCTATTATCACTTTATTTTTTCAGGTGTGCATACTATAAGAAATGTCATAATAATGACATATAAAAAGTCTCATTATAAATATAATAAATATAAGTATAAATTTATTTGATATATAATTGTACATAATTTTAGTGTTGATTTTGAATGAGATTTAATAACATATATTATTTGTCATTATAGTCTATACCTACATTTTTTTTAATAATATACCAACATTTATTTTATCTATAATATAAGTAAAAGTAGTTTTAAGTGACAAGTATTATATTATTATGATTTTTTTTTTGTAGTGACATTGATTTGTATAAAAAAATTGATAGAATATTATTTTTAATATAAAATATTAGTGCTAAAAAATTTAATTAATCATTAATTATCTAATATAAAATAATCATGTATCAACATATTGCTTTAATGAATATGTATAAATTATTTATTAATATTGTATATTGAATTATTGTTATTCTCAAACTAATTTCATCTATATGGTCATTTTTTATTAGAAGTGTCAAATGGGTCAAGTTGTCTCAACCCAACCTAACTTACATAAACAAAATGTTATTTTAAGTTAGGTTTGGGCCATTGTGCCAAATTGACCTAATTAAAAAAAGTAAATCTATTTTTTACAATGAAAAAAAAAATATATAATATCATTAATTAATACTATATACTAGTTCCAAATAAGCAGTTAGTTAATCACAATCATATGGTCTTGGTTAATTACAAATGTTCATACATTAGAGTCAAACATATTTTGCCCAAAATAGTAGTTAACACATTCTTTAATTTTTCTTTTTTAGTTAAAATTCTTTATTGCGCAATTGTTAAAGTGTTTCTACAATTGAGTTTAAAATAAAGATTTAACACTTTATTCATTGCTTAAACCCTTTCAAATTTTCTCTACTTCAATAAACAAGCTTTGTTATCTAATATGACCCCAACATCTTGATACTTTGCAGACTCAACACATTTAATAATATAATGTCTTAAATGATTAGTACCTAAAATAGAAGCTAAGAAGCTCTTACAATGGTTAATCCTAACTCTAAGCATAAGCGAACACAAAACTTTAAGTTTATAACCACAACTTTGTAAAAGAACACAAAAAGAGTGAAAAATTATTACTATTATTATATTTTATTCTCTTATTTTATAATACAGTACAAATTCATAGATTAATGATGATGGTAATTCACAATATTTCTCTTATTAGTTTATCGAGTCAACCTGTACAGCTTGCAGGCCAGTCTGATCTTGGCCAATTTACTTTGTTAGACTTAATGAACTAGACCAAAATAGACTAATTTTATTTAGGTCGTCTTTTTTAAGGTTCAATTTGATCTTATTTGTGATTGGCTGAGCTAACTCATCAAATCGAAACCAAATTAATAACTTTATTTATCATACTATGTTCCATAAATTTGTATTGCTGATAATAGCCAAATGTAACTAAGGTGCATTTAACATAAACATGTAATACCCTCTTTATAGTGATTAACACACATAAAAAATTAATAAATACATGATAATTTTTCAAAATTATTTTTATTATTAATTTTCTATTAAAATTAATTATTATTTTTTTACTAAAAATGATACAACACATTAACAATTTTTTTTTGAAAAAATATTATTAAAAATAATATAAATAAAAAGTAATAATTAATATTATATTAAAAAATTAAAACAACATATATTAAGACAACAAATATTATATAACAAATAAAATATCATCTAATTTCTACAAACCAATCTCATAAGCTTTCCCTAAAATTTCTTACTAATAAAAAAATTAAAAAAATAATTAAAATACACATGGTCTTAAGTTTGAATTTAATGTTATTATTGTAATTTCCATGGTTAAAAATTAAATTGCCTGCATCTCAAGAATAATGTCACCAACCAAACTTGTGTTTAAGATGTGCATTTTTTTTAAGAATTATATTAAATGTGCTATTTATTAATTACAAAATTAATTAAGATTATATTTTTAAATGATAAAAATATTTCAATTTAATGAGAAGTTAATTTTATTAAAAATGTCTCATATGCATGACGCAGAAAAGCCATAAATTCTATTTTGGGATAATACCTCATTAGTCTTTTTATATTAATATGTGCTTTATTTCATACTAATTTTCATCTATTTAAAACTAATCATTAATTAGGGGTGAACACGAATCATGAAAAATTGATGAATTTGCAGTAATTTAAGACGAAAAATTTGGATTGGTTCGGATAATTGGTTTAAATTATATTAAAAATAAATAAAAATTCATTGAGTTTGGATGAAATACAAATTTGATGTTGAAAATTCAATTCAATTCAATCTAACTTATTAATTATTATATATTATTATTTTAGTTTAAATATGTTTTTTTTCTATAAGATGAAAATATTTTGATTTTAGTATCTATGATTTTTTTTCTTTATTTTTCATCTTTTAAAAATTGGAATCACTGTTTTTTATTTTTTAAAAATGAACAAACTTTGATTTTGATTCATATAAAATATTTTTCTTTGCTTTTCATTCCTCTAGAACTTGAAGTCAATATATTTAGTCTTTAGTATTCATTTTAAGATAGATAAATAACCTTTATTTTAAATATTTATAAAAAAAATTAGAGATGTTATATATTAATATGGTACAAGATATAACTGTGGGTGTTACCATGATAATCACTTAATCATATGATAAATGCAAAAGTAATTAATAAGGATTAAACTAAAAATAACAATTTCAATTTTAGAAGGATAAAAAATAATTTTTTTTTTACAGAAACCAAAATAAAAAATAAATATCATTTTATGGAATTAAAAATATATTTAATTTATATAAATATAGAAATATTTAAAATTTATCAATAAAAAAGATTTATAATGTTTAAAAACCAACTAAACTCATTATTAATATTATAACACTTCAATAAATACTTTATAATTCACACATATTTTTATAATTATATACTTTTATTCTCTCATTTTGTTAGGATTAGAGTTAAAATGATTTGCCACATCTAATCATTTTATATAAGAATGAATATAACAATTAAAATTTTTAAAATATTAATTTTTGACCGGCCGCTGGACATAAAGTTTAGATTTTAGTAAAGCAAATTATTTACATGCTTTCAATTTTAATAAATACGCCTACCTTTTTTTTTTCCTCCAAAAAGTTTTATAAATATCTTTTCAATTTATTATTTTTTAAATACTTTATTTTCAATTTTTTTTTTGTTCACCTCTCTTTCTTTGCTATTCTATCACTCTTCAATTACTCTTTGTTGATTTTTCTTTTGTACTTTTTTTTTTCTTTACTTCACTTTTCATCAATAAATTATACGTCATGTTTATTATTATTTAAATTCTTTTTTTCTTTTTTTGCAATCTTAACTTCATATTTCTTTATATTTTCACTTCATTTTTTTTAATAAGTTTGTGAATTAATTCTCAAGACATCTACATTACTTTTCCATGTATTAGAATTGTTAAAACAAAATTCTAAAAAATATTTTTCAAAAATATGTTTTATATATTGTTAAGGAAAGTGATTTTTTAGATATGTTTTAAAGCATACTTCCAAAATAGTATATATATTGGTCCATAAAGTATATCACGGAACTTTGTTTTAAAATATATTTTCAAAATTTCTATAATAATATATAAAACATATACTTCTAGAAAATACTTTTCAAAACTGTCTTAAAATTTTATAAAAAGTAATTTCTTAAAATAACATATAAAACACATATTTTTGGAAATTATTTGTCAAGATTATGTTTAAAATATATTTTCAAAAAGTATTTTAAAAACATTAAATTTTTATTTTAAAAATAGTATCATGGATATGAATCATTATATTTGCTTGTGTTTTACATAGTAGTTATGGGTAAGTCAAATTGTCATAAAATGTTTTATGGTGCAATCTTATATTGATAAGATAAATTGTAACATTCCTCATATTTGACGTCTTAATAACTTCATTCCATGATATTTCACATAACTTTTCGTTGGTTAGAACATTTCACCGGTTAAAATCCTTCATGATTAGCCATTTCTTAGATGTCCATCTATGTTTAGGATCAACGACTAACCCTATACCAACACAAGACTTTTCAACGTGTTTTATCTTTAATCACACACTTTCTGAGAAACATCCTAGATGGTCCATCCACCCCTAAATCACTCTAAGTCAAGTATGCTTAATTGTTAAGTTTTTTAGCATGAGCTACTAAAAAGTAGATGCATCTTATTTGTATAGGTAGTATAAATTAATTTCTTTAAGTCATTCTTGACTACACAGTCTCATATCTATACAAATATCTAGATTCCTCTCATTCCAATGTGTTTAGGCTTTTACAAGCCTACTAGTTTTTTCTAGGTTTATTCCTAAACCACATCGTACTGAGAGAAAAGACCTTTTGATACCATTTGTAACACTTTTTAGATTTAAAGTCCCAACAACTCCACTCCATAACACTTCACACAACTCCTCATTGGTCAAAATCTTTCACCAATTAGAAGCTTCCATGAATAGCACTTTCTAAGATGTTCATTTGCCTTTAGGATCAATGACTGATTAATTGGTGTTTAGAGAGTAGAATGATCCATGAAACACAAATGCTTTATTATGTAAAACAAGAATCTACTAATTAACTCACATTGATTTTTACAAGGAAGAAAAGAAAATAAATTTAAATAAAGATAATAAATGAATTGATAAAATATAATTTATTCCACTCCATTCTTTTTCCAAAATGTAGAATAGAATATTTAGTTCGTTCTATTATGAGTTACCTAAATAATAATATGACATTTTTAACCCATTATGTTCCAATCCATTTTTCTCTATTATGTTTTGATCCATTCTATTCCATTTTCTATTAGAAATCCAAACATAGCCTAAAGTTCAATCGAAACATTCCTCAATTATTTTGAGAATCTTTTCTAATCTAATTATGTAAATAGGAGTAAAGGCTAGCTAGAGTCAACTACCTTGATAAGTGGTCTATGGTGGACAATATTTTTTAATCATTAGATTAATTTTATCTTATAAATTATATACTACATTCATTGAACTAGATAATTAATTCCCTAACTCTCCACATTCATTCTCTCGTCCTCAACTATCCAAACATTATCATCCCATTTTTCTGCCCCAACTCTATTGTCGTTGACATCACTAGATCTCGCTCAACTTTGCCCCTTACATCTCCTCTACTACACATACTTGAGGCTTGTGGTTCATTGATGCCTTTATCTTTAATGACAACATCGACGCACTTGACAGGAAGCTCATGACCTTTGTAACGAGGAAAAACTAGTGGTGGAATTAATGGCTTACCTCATTGTTCTTGCTCATAGGGAAAATGATGTGCAAGCAGAGCTATACACACGGGTAACAATTGATTGGGATGAACCTGTTTACTTGTTTTAGAGCCCAATTTGCTTTGAATTAAGGATTAGGCCATTAAATTATTCATTAATAGCTTCATTTTTTTTAATATATATATATATATATATATATATATATATATATATATATATATATATATATTATTTTTAATTGCAAATTTTAATAGTCATAATATGTGGCGGGAGAATAGGAACGTGCCTATTTAATCTCATTATGATGGTCGAAGAATGTGAAGAAATATTCAATACAAAAAGAGATAAAGTACAACCTATGAAAATAAGATTAATCTAATGGCTAAAAGATTGTATGGTTTAGGTTTGAGATTCCATGTGATATTGGTTTGTCCGTAGCTATTAAAATTGTATGGCTAAATGCTTCAAATAAATTATTCATTAACAAATAACAAATAAGATAAAAACTATGAGCAAGCCTACATAATGATTTTGTAGGAACTCTTACTAACCTCCCATATGTGTTGACATTAATTGATCTTAATTTATTCATTTTTTTTCACATTGTCCTTCAATATAAGTGGCCTTGGTAACCCCTCATAAAGTCTCTCATCAGTATCCTTTCCCCAAACTTTTTTTTTTTTAAATTGGCATAAAGATGTCTCAAACATAATCTATGTTCCACACCTTCAAGCAATTTTTCAAATGCTTGATTTAGTCATAACAACATATCAAACAAATACACAATCTTTAATTAGTGATTCCAATAATTAAATGTAAGTAAATATAGTTCAGTCATTATCACAATTGTTAGTGAGATACCTTTTATTAATCTAAGATGAAAACTCATTTATTTGTAGTAGCATTTTCAATGTCTTCTAATCAAATAATATTAAATCATCTCTAACTCTCCTTATTATTTGTCTCCATAATTGCGAATGCCATGTGGAAATATTAATCATTTGGATCTCTTCTCACTATTATCAACAATTGGCTACCACATTTTGTCTTTAAATGACCCTAAACCCTCATCAACACCAATACATGGTCTACAAGCACTAACAAATCCCTTTTTACATCACTCTAAACACATAATAACTTCCAAACCTAGGTTGCAATTTTGGTGCAAGCCTAAACAATTTCATTTTGCAAGTATTTTAAACATTTTCCCTTATTAATTTAGTGATATAATTCAACAATAATATGTGTTGCTTGCCTGCATCCTCTTCCACAATCTTTGGTGTAATTTGCTTAGTCTTTAAAGCACGAAACATAATGATACAATTGAATATGTTTTCCTTATATTATTAGCAATACCAGTCAACCTTAGTTTATCATTTGTCTTTAGGTTATCTACCACTACCTTGACCACCCAATTAGATTTGGCATCTTTGTTGTCAAATACCTTACTACATGTGTGTTTGTCAACAAGAGTCTTCATCTTAAGCGTGAGTTTTTTCTACCCTACTCACAAAAGCCTCAAATCCACAATTGGCTTTACATCTTACTCTCACTCTGACAATATCATTTTTCACAAGTTTTAATTCCCTTTCATTCAACATGTAGTGCTCCAAAATAACCTCCTTAAATTCTCCTAAAGAAGAGAACTCCATGTGTGACACTCTCTACCCCAACGTTAATACACAATAAATGTAAACAATAATTTCTTTCTTTTTGAGTAAATAAGATCTTTCATAGTTTAATAACATCTTTCATGTATAAAACAATTGTTTCAAATCTCATAAGGTAGAAGATTCACATTCGTAACTCATCAATCATAAAAAGTCAAATATAAGTATTAAACTCAAGAAATCATATAAAGGAGAATATATATTAATTCCAGTAAAGATGGCAGTGCCTCCTAGTTAGGAATTAATATATCACTTTCAAATCATGTAATAAAATAGTATGACAAAGATGTACATTTTGGTCTTTTCTCAAGAACGTTCAAAATTACAAAAGAAGAGAAAATTAAAGCTTTTAAAATAATAACATATTAGACTAAGCTAGCTAAGCCCCGATGTCACATCCTATCAGAGCATGCCCAACTGAACCCTTAAGTCTCATTACCAACATCCTCATGATGATGATCACCTGCAACATAATTTAAACATATACAAAAACAACAAGGGAGTGAGAAACATCTCACTCAGTTTCAGGTGCAGAAATAACTGCTAGATAGCACACACACACACACACACAACATATATAAGTCACATGTAAACAATACACATAAATAGTCAATATCACATATATATACTCATTTATCATGCTTATGATGTCATGGACTCAACTCATAAATGCATGCATGTGGCGCCATACGGAAGATTCACAATTCATCGTTGGTGACCCTAAGGTACACCTGGTTACATCACTGGTGACCCTAAGGTACACCTTGTTAACATGTTACATCGTTGGTGACCCTAAGGTACACCTTGTTAGCATCTTACATCGCTGGTGACCCTAAGGTACACCTCGTTAGCAAGTTACATCACTGGTATGCAGCCTCAGCGGCACACCTGGAGTAATATATGCATATGATGCATGTCACACATTCATTATTTCATTAACTCAACATTTAACTTATTACAGAATTTCATTTAGTACATCATGTCCTCATTTGTCATAGTCTCATAATCATAGTTTGTCTCAATAGTCCATTCTTAGGTCTCATAGTCCATTCTTAGGTCTCATGTCATTTGTCCATATTTCCATGGTCATGTCATAAATACTCCTCATAAGGTCCGCATAAGTGTTCACAGAGATTCAGAGAACATTCTTATCTCAATTATTATTATTAATTTCATATTCATTTATTACTTTCAACAAAGAACAAAGTAGAGTAAATAGAAAATCAAACAGAACAACGGCACCTTCAACAAAGAGCAAAGTAGAGTAAAAATAGAAAATCAAACAGAACAACGACACCTTCAACAAAGAGCAAAGTAGAGTAAATAGAAAATCAGACAGAACAACGGCAAGGGATTGGGGGCCAATCCGACAAACAAACTATCCAACAATTATCCCCACACCCCTGAGCGAGGTTTCTCACTCCCCCCTTACCTGGATAAGCGCAGTTGAAACTTGGGCAAAGTCTCCTCCTCTGGATTCCCTCCTCCTTTCTCTCTCTCTCTCTCTCTCTCTCTCTCTCTCTCTCTCTTCCTCTTTCTCTCTCTAAGATTTCACTTCTCACTTCAGTATAAAATTTTCACCCCCTGCCTCTTATTTATAGGCATCCTGGGGTCCCCAGAACGCCCATACTGATTTCGGAACGGCCCGTTCCGGAGCCTTCAAACGTGGGCAAATTTCTCAACTGGAACAGCCCGTTCCAAAAATCGGAACGGCCAGTTCCCAAAAAGCAGAACGACCCGTTCTCAATCTCAGCAGAACGACCTGTCCTCTCTCCGGAACGGCCCGTTCTCCTTGTTGGAACGGCCCGTTCTGGGCCCGTTCTCCTTGTTGGAACGGCCCGTTCTGGGCCCGTTCCCAACCTAAAATTTTAGCTTATTTTTAATGCTCAGAACGGCCCGTTCCACTTTCGGAACAGCCCGTTCCGAGTTACTCAAATACCCCTAATACCTTTATAAAATTACGAAAATGTCCTCAGTAATTATAGAAATGCCATTACTAATAAAAATATCCTTTTAAAGAAATTGGGGTGTTACACCATGCCTTATTGAATTTGAAATTCTGGTGTAATTTCTCTTTTCTAAATTTGGGATGAATTGGTTTAGATTCTTCATCATAATCTAAATTCTCATCACCACTATCCAAGTCATCATTTTCATATTCTTCATCCACGACATGTATGTTTGCAATGTCGATTGGAACAAATTTATCTACTTGAGATGTCTCGAGGTAATTAACTTTTTCTTTTCTCTCATTTTCATTTACTAAACAATAGCATTTTCCTTTGTCACATACCCTTTTTTAGGTGAGACATAAGTCCTTTTTGTTAGCATTGTCTTCTTCTTAAGATTTTTTATACAATTGCTTCATTTATCACCTCTTCCCCTAACATCAAATTCATCATTAAGTCTTAAATCCTTATCCTTCTCACTATCATTAAAATGAACACTCTTCATACTATCATCACTATTATCTACATCACTCACTATAGTACTCCTTTCCTTCTCATTTGGTTCTTTAATTGCATTTCTACCTATAACTTTAACAACCATTTTATTCCCCTCCTTATCAATCCTTTAAGTTTTCTCTTCATTTATAACACTCAAATCTTCTACATACAAGTAGATTGCTCTATTATTGTGAATTGTAAAATTGGCCATCTTCAATGCATCATTGTCCAAAATAATGTTTCATGCCATTATTAAAGTTTGTCCCATCTTTCTTCACCACAACTTAACAATATTCCCACACCCTAATTCATTCACAATTGACATAGCTTCAAAATAGGACCATGTATATGCGTCCATATTACGGTATACATGTATATTTCTTCCCTCATATATCAAGTTTGAGTCTTTAACAAATGATCTCCAACTCCAACGATGAATGACCAACACAAAACTCTTGCTTAAAATATATGCAACCAAACAAAAAGTAAAATTAATTAAAAGATTAAATTAATAACAATGATTATATATTTTTTGGTCGTCCACATTCCCATCCCACTTAAAATTCCTAATTAAAAAAATTTCAAACGCACACATGTAACGACAAAATTCACAATAATGACAAATGCAAGAAAAAATCCAATTACTTTTGGTGTAAGACCCCACTAGGCAATCAATTATGTGTATGTTGTTCTTGCATGCCTTGGTTCGTTCAAATTTTGCTTCTAATTGGTCTTTTCACAATTTTGTTTCTCTTTTTTGATATGGGTTCTTCTTTTCAATCAAGTGGCTGATAAATGCACCAAAAATCAAAGTAAAATGCTTGCAAAAGTAATGAAATAAGATGGTGGGATTGACGACAAATGTAGGGATATGGTAATACGTTTGTTAGATGGCAGAATTGTTCATTATTTTCTAGGTCATGTTCTTGATTGGGGTTTCTAATAAAGTTTTTTTTAGTTCACTAATTACTAATTTTTAATCTTTATGTTTTTATAATATTTGAAGCAACAAATTTTAAATTAAAAATAGGTGTAAAATCCACATATGTGTATCTAATCTTTGTAGATGATTTAATGATTACGGTTAGTCACACAATCAATTAATGGTTTTAGGATAATAAAAGTGACTAAAAACATTAACTCTAAAATAACAAGGGATTAAAACAAATGAAAAATATTAAGTGAGGCTAAAAATCAAAATCTCATTTAAAATGAGGATGAAAATTTATTTAATTATTTTTTTAAATAAAAAAAAATTATAGCATATCTTAGACTATCTGCAGTGAGGTTGTTTATAATTAACCTCACTTATCACATCAATCTCATTTTTTTTTTCCTTTTTTCTTAAGAACGAGTGCTTATATAAGTAATTTCTGTAAATTTTAAACAACTCACACACTGATTTTCACACTAATGTGACAAGTGGGGTTGCTTATAAGCAACCCCACTAGAGATGGCATTAGAAAGGTTAATCGACATAAATCCCATCATTTTAGCTATTTTTTTTTAAAAAAAATAATTTCTAAAGAATTTATATATTTTTTATGAATAAAAAATGTTGAATGCTTGAAATAATAGTTAAAATTTGTAAATATTTTTATATATAAAAAAATTTTAGATTTAAAATCATTTTTCAACTGTTATTTTTATAAAATTTATTTACAACATCGAACTATTTTTTTTTTTATTTATATTTAAACAAGTTAAATATTTTAAAATTATTTTTCAATATATTTAACTAAATAAAGTTTATTCTAATTATAAAATATTATAATATTAATCAATTTTATGTATAATTAATTATTAAAATTATTTAATTTTCACAAACTTTTCTATAACAACTTTCAACTTAGTATAATTTTGTGGGATAGCATCACAAGTCATCCACCGTTAGATTTATTCATTTTCAAGTGAAGGGTTGACGGTTGACATCACCCTCTGTAGTTGCTGCATTCTCGGTGGTTCAAGTTGCTGTTTCCAGGCCTCAATCGGTAATTTTAGGTTGTTTCAAATTTCAAATTGTTTGATTTGCTCTGATTCCAAAGTTTGATGTTTAAAGTATGGTTTTTTCTGCTTGAAATTCTGTTTCGATTAGATGGGGGGACATTTTGTTGGGGATGGATGCCCTTTACGTGTGATCTGAGTATGGAGGAAGTTCTTCATAGATCGCTGGTAGTTTTTAGCTTTATTGATATGCTTCGTTTTGAACTATTTGGGAGAACTTGATTTGCTTGAATCTTCTCTCCCGATTTGAGTTGCCTCTCTGTTGCTACTCTCTGAATGTTAATCACTGTGATGGTGAAATTAAATTAGTTTTTTTTTTTTTGTCTTGCCACGGGTTTTCTCCGGTTTAGTGGGCTAGAGGCTAATTTTGCTCATGGTACTATGATTGTTGTTGGTCTGATGAGTTCCTGTGATTGTCGTTGATGTGACGAGTTCTGCACATATAGTGTTGTTGAATCATAGTGTGAATGGATAAGAATAATTTGTAAAATTAGTTTGAGTGGGGATGAGTGTGAATTGCAAGTGATGAAGGAATTTTGTCTTCCTTCCATTGTACGAATTGTGCTGGGCCGAGAGAGTTTAAGAATTGTTTTGTTGTTGCTCCCGTTGGAGACATCATGTGTGTTCTTCTCTGAAATTGAAGAAATGATTATGAAAGTGTGATTTGGTTGCCTACAAAAATGGAATGCAGAGGTATATTTGGCTGCTGGTCTTTATTGTGAAAAAATAAAATGCAGGTTGAGGGGTTCTTGAAGTTGGGTCACTTGGACCTCTAGATTGAAACTAGAAAAATCAATAATCAAATGTAATAACACCATAGGAGGACACCGTGTATGGGCTAGAAGGGTGTGTTGCAATGAGATGATAAACACACACTTGAATGACTTTTGCTGTAGTGTGTGTCATAGTAGTGAAAATAATAATAATAATTGAAATGATGCTTTGATAAAGGATAAAACATTCATAGAGAATAATGAGTTAGGCTAGTGTGTGTTTTAAATATTCATTCTCATGATTATCTTCATTCGGTGTTCACAATAATGTTGGTTGGTTGTTAATTGTACTGTAAATCCAAGATAGTGTATTTGTGGTTAGTACAAGAATTTAATTTTGAAAATTTCCCTGTTAAATTCCATCCTTGCCTTTATTTCAGATTCTGGAAAAGTTTTTGGAATGGCAGCAATTTACAGTCTTTACATCATCAACAAGTCTGGTGGATTGATATATTATAAGGTATGGTTGTTTTTATTCTCTCTGTTGCTCACTAGTCTCACTAGTCTCTAATTCAAACATCAAATTATTTTCTGGTGGGTTTCTAAGAAATTTATTTTGTATGCCTCTGAAATTGATGGCAGAAAGCATTGATGTTGTTGTTACTGTTTCTTTCTCTGTTTGATGAGCTAAAACTCTTGCATTGTTAATTAGTTCTCATATTTTCGCTCACCATTTAGACTGAGCTTCAGCTTCTAAATTCACTTAAAGAAATGACCAAGATACCTTAGGATGTGTCGGTCTAGGAAGATGGATCATAATGATAGCTTAATTTTCTTTCCAACCTTTTATTAAAAGAAAATAAATCAATTTTAATATTTTATTTATAGTTGCCGCTAAGCTTTTCATTTTACATGGAATCTATTAAAATTATGTTAATCTTTTGACGTGTAGGATTATGGGTCTGCTGGACGAATGGATACCAATGACAGCTTGCGTGTGGCAAGTTTATGGCATTCAATGCATGCTATCTCTCAGCAGTTATCACCTGTTTCAGGTTGTTTAGGAATTGAACTTCTCCAAGCAGATACATTTGATCTTCATTGCTTTCAATCGCTGACAGGTATTTTTTTAAACATTAGTCTTGTACTCATTATCACATTAGCTTTGTAAATACCCTGTGAATAAAATGAATACTTTATGTCTAACATCATTTACATTTTACTCTTAGTTATAATATCTAGTACCACCATACTGGCTTTTGTTTTTCATGAACAAAGGTTAAGGCCTTGCAGCTTGCAGGTAGCTGTAGTATGGCCAGTTTTCAATTAAAGATGGTTTGAGTATATCAGAAGCTCTAGATAATTATTAGTAACATAAGAATTGCTTGTTTTTGGTGATTGTTCAAACTATGAACTTGACTGCTTTGGCATTTTAATCTTGATTCTATCTAAAAGGCCACAATAGGCTAAACACTATACAGCTAAACCGATTATAAGATGAAGCCCAGATAATACTTTAGTAGAGTTGTATATATATTGCAACATTATAATTATATTATTTTCAATTTTTCTTGGATGCCTGATTTTTGAGTTAAAAAAATCCAGAATCATTAAGTTGGAAGGCAGGCTAAGGTTATTTTTACAATCTATACAACTTGCTGCTGACATGACCCAGAATATTGTTTGTATTTGGCTATTGTTACTATTTTTATGATTACATACTTCTTTCTTACTGTGTGGTTATAATAATTTTCTATGCACTATCATTTTTCTGGTAATGTACAGTTGAACACCCGTTTCTCACTTCATTTCTTGCAATGTTCTCTTTTGGCTCTTTAGTCTTTATATGCAATATAAAATTTCCCATTCCTCCGAGAGTCACTCATGTACCTTCTGATTTAGATCAATGAACTTGAATTCTTGAGTGTTTACATTGCTCTAGATGTCTGGCTTCTGTGTAAGTGTTTCATCCATTGCTTTAGCATTTATGTTTTGCACTTGTTAGTTTAATGGGACAATATTTTCATTGTTTAGCATTTTTATATTTGGTTAAATGCTCTGGAAAAATGAGCATGCAAGATCCCTCACCCTATTTTTCTAATATTGATATTAACATTCTTCTCCAATACAGGCACAAAATTTTTTGTGGTCTGTGAGCCTGGAGCACAACACATGGAAAATTTATTGAAATTTGTCTATGAATTGTACACGGACTATGTTTTGAAGAATCCGTTCTATGAGATGGAGATGCCTATACGCTGTGAGCTCTTTGATATCAACCTAACACAGGCAGTACAAAAGGATCGTGTTGCTTTTTTGGGCCGATGAATTTATATCTGACATCACATTTCTATTCTGATCAGCACATAATCTAACATTTGTCATTCGATTACACTACTTGTAAGGGAGAGTCTCTTCTACTGCTCCTAGCCTTTTTGATTTGCTCTTTTGAACAAATCAAGATTTACAATGTCTTAGAAAAACAAGTTTTCCGACATAAGATTTATCATTTTCCAGGAATGCTTTTCATATGGTAGTAGTTAAAAATTGCCTGTGTGCTACATAGATTACCTTGGCGTATGGTTTGTTTTGCAGATGTAATTTATTTTTACATGATGGTAGAATTACTCGAGGAATGGACTAGTGTTCTTGCATGATTGGATTTGGTGTATCAGCTCAATAGTCAGGTGCAATGTTGCATGTTCCTTAGCTGGTTACATATTCCAATGAGTTTACTGTCCTCAACGATCCAAATCTGGTGTAGTACACATAAACATCACCTAAAATATGCTTAGTTTTCATTCTTTGATAGTAATCGGTTACACTTCATGGGCACACTTTTTGATTGTGTCATCACTATTTAGTGTTTATTGAAGTGAGATGATAAGGTGTTCTGCTCCAAGTATCATCACCAAATCCGATATGCAGTGATCTATATGCATAAGTTTACTGGGTTTAGTTGCTGAGGGAACAAATTTAGACATAGACTAGATGTTAAAGTTCGAAAGTTTGGTCATTTTACAAATAATTAGGTTTAAGGCTTAGTAATTAACTATGTCCATTATTTTGTAACTGTGTATGTGTGCTTTTTTTTGGGTCTTATTTTCTAGATGTTTTGTTAACATTAATTTGAAAATATTTAGATGAGTTAATGCTATGAATTTATCGTAACAAAGGAGATTTGGTGATGTAAAACTGGAATTAAAAGATGAATTACTCTGTAAGAGAATCTTTTTTGTGAGATTCTTAAGTTTGTGAACTGTTTTTTACTTGGGACCATTGGAGAATATTGACTTGAATTCTAGCAATAAGAACTAGTTCTTGTATAAACTGATTCTTGTGAGTAAAAGCATTTTGTCAGATAATATATGGGATTAATTTTAAGTTCTTGGAGGATTTTACTGATAGAACTAGTTCACGTATTTTATAAGTGCGTTTATTATATATTCTTAGTAAAGAGATTAGAAAGTTGTTCTGTCTCACACATAATTAAAAAAATCAATTTTAAATTTAAAGAATAAAAATAAATTTATCTTATATTTAAGAGATTAAAAAGATATTTAAGTAATTTGATCATCACCAAAGAAATTGATAAGATTAAGATTGAAAAATCAAAGACAAATGTGATTTGTCTATGATGTGTCAAACTTTATACCGAGGTGAAATTGGATTCCAAATATTTATGTTCTTTTATGTTTATTTGGTGTTTGTTTAAATTTTGAAAAGAAGATTTCAAAATGATTTGTGATGGATTTGATTTTTTTTTTTTTTAGTTTCTAAAAATCACACTGAAACATAATTTTCAAAACGCAGGTTTTAAATGGTAGGATTCGTAGGAAATAGAAGAATATGAGTAATAAAAAAACTTAAAAGAAGAAAACCAAAACAACTTAAATGTGTCATATTATTTTATTTTATTTTAAGAACTGAAAAAGAATACTTATAAAAATAGTTTTTTAAAACTACTCTTTTCAAATGAGTTTTTTTCCTAGCAAAAAGACCCTTAATTACATAATATACTTATTATTTTCGTCTGTTTTTGTGCTACCTATGTTTTTTGAATTGAGAAATATGGTACTTGAAAATAATCCATGTTTTTCAGTACTTGCTGCTAATTAGTCATTAAAGGAAACTCAATTTTATTTATTTTTAAGCTAAGACAACTAAATTTTCACGTATCATATGCAATGCAAAAAAAATTTGGCAAAACTCTCCAAACCAATTCATGATTAATTGACGCTGAGAGGTAGGTAATGGAAGCCACTACTTTTGGCCTTTATGAGGTTCAGAAACTTAATAAGTAAAATAATTGTCTTACTTACCAACCATGCATAGCATATATTATTTGCTTAATACTATGTAACTATCTTATAATTTATTCATTGTGTCACTATAAGTTTCATTTATTTAGAGTAAATGTGGTTCTCTATACATGTGGCATGAAGTTAATTTAGTCACACATAGTATAAAATAATAATCCTTAGCTAATAACTAAATTGATGTTCAACTATATATAAAAATATTATATTGATGTTCATTTAAATATTCAACAACTAAAATAAAATTGATTTTTAAATACTTCCGAGGACTATATGTTACATTATAGGTGTCTTAGGACGACTAGTTTAAATGCTTACTTATTTTGGAATTAGTTTATTGGGGTTAAATACACAATGAGTTTGTTATTCATATTTTATATAATTTACTAACAAGTTTATTATGTTAGCTCGTGTTTGTGACATGATAAAAACTCATTATAATAACTTACTAAAAATATTGTTTCACTTCTTTAAATACCAAATGACCATTTCAAATTAATAAAATTTAAAATAAGAAAATAAGATGATAAAATTATTTAACTAGAAAAATGTTTTTTATTTTATTTTTTGTTTTCAATAATCAATTACAAAAGTATACTAACTTATTTTTATTGATTGATATAAAAAGATGAAAATAATAAAATATTTTTTTTTCAAATTAAACACATTAAATGTTACCATTAAATTATCATCATATTGTTGATCCAAGTAGTAGCGAACCTCGAGTAGTGGGGATAATTTATTTAAATTTTTATAAATATTACATGAAAAAGAAGAAAACATTCATTAGAATAAAAAGTAATTTGAAAAGAGATAACAACAATTGAGAATTTAGGAGCAATGAATTCAAATTATAAATTAAGAAAACTTTTTTTTTTATTTATCCAAAAAAAGGACAAAGAAATCATAATACAAGATATACACGTATACTATCTTTAAAGTCAAGAGGTGCAAATAAACACCCTAAAGTATACAGGTCTACCATAGAATTCGAGTAATACCGGATTTAGTTTTCTTAATTAGGTTTAGTTTTCTTAATTAAATTTGAATTCTTTAAGTAATGTTTTAATTTAAGTATTGTGAATAAAATAATTTGATTACAAGAAATGACACTATTTGAAGTGATTTGGTCAAATTTTTTAGACAAACACTAATCATAAAAAAAGTTAATAAATAATTCATACTATGGTTAAAAAAATACTATTATCATTGGGTTAGTATAACTTCAAATTGTGGCCGTTTCGTTGAAAAAAAAAAATCTTGTGATTTGTTATGTTTCTCTCCTAAAATTGAATTCCAATTAGCATTCATGGGAGAAAACTCGACCACAAAACATTGCGCAGAAAAGAGAGTGTATTTATAGGTTAGTTTTGTGGACATAAATGATGTAAACTTCAGGTTTAATTTATTTTCCTCCACCTAGACACAAATGTTAAAAAATGGAGATTATTTTGTTGAATTTCACAAGTCTTCACTCCATAACTTGACTATGACCCACATATATATATTATCGCTACAACATGTGATCATATTAATTTACAACTCCAAGGTTAAAAACTATGAACATATATTGTGAGAGGAACCCTACCCTTCAAAGGTTCTTTATGTGTGTTCCACAATTCAGTTGTCCTTGACCAAAACCCTACCACTCAAAGTCATCCACAAGTTCCTTACCATAAAAACAGGACCGAATTTGGGACAATCCCTTGTGAAGGGAACTTTCATTGATCCCTAAACCAACAACAGAAACCAAACAAATCTGGTATGTCTTATATTGAGTTTCATCTTTTAATTAAAAAAGATAGACTTTGGTATTCCATCACTTGTTTCGTTACTGCATATTCTAGCCTACTTTTTCCCCTTTTATGCTCAAATTTTTAGCACATACGCCCCCTCTTCTCATGTCGTTTTCTTATGGGACACCCCCCCCCCCCCCCCCCTTTCTCATGTCTCAAAATATGTCCATATCTATACCTTACACAAGGACTAAGAAATAGCGTGGCATCATGGAAGGTTCATTCCACATGTTGTTAATTAGGGCATGGAAATTTTAGTATGTTATTTTTTTTAGTAAGTTTCATGGCTTTTAAATTGGATACGGTTACGCGTATGTAATCCTTAGGGAAGGTGTCAAAGAAAGATCCAAATTAAACCTACCAAAGGGGCATATTCCTTCAAGGATGTGACAAAATAGGGTTTTTGAAAGAAAAAAAAAATATATTACTGTGGCTCCAAAGATAGAAGGATACTTTTCAAGTTCATGTACATAGTACTAGTTTAATATTAATTTATTATCTTATATGATTGATTGGTTCATAAAATCTTATAGAGGAGAAAAAATAAAAAGAAAATAATAAAGAAAGGACAGGGATTAAGATTTAAGAGAAGGTCGAGCCGAAACTTGCATGTGCTCATAACATGGTAGGGTCCAGTATAATTTCATCAGCTACTGTGGCCTTTCTCTACTTTTTGTAGTTATGAATGATAAATGGCAATTAGCTTGGCTTTCTTTCCCAATCTATTTTAAGCTAGACTTTTAATAGTAACATGACAAACTAATCTCTATCTGTTGTGTCCCATAAAATGTATTTTAGAGGCTGTTTTATGTGGGTTGATGATGATGATACACTAGAAAATGATTATATGCAAATTGAACAGATAAAGGGCTTAAAAGGAATTTTGAAACATTCTACCAAAAATATAGAAAAATAAAATAAATTTTATTATAACCATCCTTATTGTCCCTACAAACTTTAATTAAGTTCTAATATTATTTTATAGATATAAGATTGAGTTTAACTTCAACTTACAAACTAATTTGTAAAGTAAAAATTATTTTTATTTATACATTTTATTTTTGTCACACCATTAGTCCATATAAAATTTTTAACATACTTTTCTCACATTAAAAATTATCATCTTAAGAGTTAAGATATTTGCATGTGATTTGATAATGGCAAAATAGTGGATGCAACTTAATAAGTCCAATAAACATAAATTTGAATTGAGTTTGATATTATATTAAGAGTTTGGAATTGAACTTAGCTATTTTAATTTTATTACAAAACTAGTTTATAAGAGAAAAATTGTTTCCACTAATATATTTGACCATATCACTAATCAATATTTTAAATATTTTAGATTAGTTACAAGAGTGATCATTATTATTGAATTTGAACTTTAAACATGCTTAAATTCCCCCATTCCTATCCAAATATGTGATGTAAGAATCAAATTTGAGTTCTCTCTTACTAATTGTGGATGTATTGCTAATTGAGACTCAAACGTTAGTTATTGCATAAACACAAGAACTAAATCTTTTTTAACTAATAATCACTTGAATTTAAGTGGGATTTTTTTTGTTACTTTGATTCATTATCATCTATATTTATGATAATGACATAATTATAACATAAAGTGATAAAACTTTATGGAAATGCCCTAAATTCTTTAGAATTTGAACAAGTAGGCTCACACATGAATATGGAGTTTGGTTTCATATTACCTTATTTACTAATTTATGTTATTCTAAGTTTATTAAAATTGTTGAAAATATAATCAAAATCTCACGTTATGTGAAAAGAAAGAAAACTGCATGTCTATAAAATATACATATACTCTATTGATATTAGGTCTTTTAAAAGATAATCAAAAGTAAAATTATGAAAATTTATATCCAAAATGAACAATATCATATCAATATGGATATGTGTGTGAAATACTCCCCTTGGTGCATGTAACGACCCGCCATGGTCTCTACACTTAGTGGAATCGCACTACTACTAGTGAACTAAGGAAAATATTAAATTGGATAACTCATACATACGGGTATAGATAAGAATAAAAATAACCAAATTCTTTAAATACAAAATAAAATGCCATATATGTACAGTCATCCCAAAAATAATATTCCCTAGTGCCGGTCAAACAGACAAAAATCGCTACCCAAAATGGTAATCCTAACACGAGGATCAAACTCCCCGTCTCGCAGCGGTCACCTCGACTCCAAGCTAGCCCTGATCTGCTCCCATACCAAGTATGATCATCGCAGTTCCACCACATGGAAACATAAGGGTAAGCTAGAATTCACAAATGAATCATAATAATCTATACTACACAATCGTATTCATAGAGTCACACCATACACTCTATCCAATACTACTCATGCATAAAATATAATCCACCAATCATGAAGTCAAACACCACACTTCATCATATTAATAATCATGCAATAAATGCATCTCATGACAGATATCAATGCATATCAATCATCTAATGCGTCGTCACGCATACACCTAGGAGATCTCCATAACAATAGAGTTGTATAAGTGACATTCCATCCTACCGAAACCACCCCAACCGTTTTCACGCCCAATGCGCCTGCTCGGTCACAGCTAAACAGGATATAATCCTCCCTCGGGTTTACTCGGATGATGTCACTTACACACTTGGAAGTCCAGATCCACCGTCAGGTATAGCACAGCTGGGTACGGGCTTACCACGACCTTGGCATGCATTAACCAAGTCAATTGTGGAGTTCGCCCACCGACTATCCGCAAGGATCCACGCACCTTCCCGAGTACTTGGTTAAGGGAATAACCCTCGACCTCATACCCCGCTCCAACACTAGCTAAGGACTTAGAGGAGACTCACCCAACCCAGTGGCCTATCTGAGCACCACTCTCCCAAATCCAGTGGCCTCCCAGAGCACCACTCTCATATATCAGTGGTCTATCCAAGCACCACTCTCAAGAGACTCTATGTGAGCTCTTCCAGTTCGAAAATATTTTTCATCTCCTCAAGTCCTAGGCTAGACTCATGCCATAGGCATCACATGCAATCATGCATCATACATCATAATGGTCTGCCCACCATCATGATCAACAATCATACACATGTCATAAGACATCACATGCAATAATGCATCATACATCATAATGGTCTGCCCACCATCATGATCAACAATCATACTCATATGAACATATACGCATGTCATATCATATTCAAACATTCATACGTATCATCACAAAGCATACATATGAATCACACCTCACCATACATCATATATCATACATACATGATCTAAAACTTTAACTTTAAACATGCATAAGCATCAATTCATTCATAAACTTATTCACGCTCGGCGTAGCCTGAGCTCGCCCAGCCTAATCCCAGCCTGAGAGTCCCAAGACTCATCCACGCCTAGCGCATTCAACCTGCGCCCGGCCTAAATTCCAATAACAGAGTTCACAAACTCTCATCCACACCAACAAATCCAGCCACATGCAAACACAAAATACAATGCATAGACTCCATACAACTTAAATAAACCTAGAATCAACATGCACCCATCTGATGCATCAAATTCACCAGAACCCCCATTTTTTTTCCAAGACTTTGAACAATTAGCGAATTCTCCGATCCAGCCATGGATCCTCAACTTTCATGCATCAATTGAGTTTTTAAACTCACATGCAACTTAAATAACAAACATTCTAGCTTCCCTTACCTGAAGATTGGCTCAGATAGCCAAAGACTGAACAAAAGTAGAATTTCCCCTCGAGGCTCAACTCGGAACTTCAGTCCTCCCAAAACAAGCTTTCTAATCTGAATTTCAAGAAAAGTCAGAAGGAGTTAGTGATCTAGAGGAGAAAAGGAGTCAAACAGAGAAATTTGGGAGAGAAAGGAGCTCACTGACCCAGAGACCTTCTCTCTAAAACTTCTCTCTAAAAACTCCGAAACTCCTGAAGGCCCCCAACCCCCTATTTATAGACTTCCGGATTGGCCCATAACGGCCCGTACCGAGTTCGGAACGGCCCGTTCCGAACTCCCAAATCATGCACAAAATTAACGCCCAGAACGGCCGGTTCTGAAATCAGAACGGCCCGTTCCGGGACTCATCCGGAACGGCCCATTCTCCCTCCGGAACGGCCCGTTCTCCCTCTAGAACGGTCCGTTCTCCCTCCAGAACGGTCCGTTCTCAACTACAATATGTAGTTCAATTCAGTAGCTTGGAACGGCCCGTTCCAATTTGAGAACGGCCCGTTCTGGGCTACTGAATCAGCCTTTTTTTTATCTTTTTTTTTTTTTTTTTTTAACAATGTTACAGTGCACCCTAAAAAGTTACGTCGATTGTGAAGCTATGTAAATCCTAATGCATAGAAAAATATAATAAGGAAGTCGATGGAAATTCAATTTTATTCTGAACTCATGAAAGTTTAGGTATAAAATAAATAATATTATATCAAATATGAACATGTGTGTGGGATATCTCTTAGTGCATCCTAAAAAGAAGAAGAAAAAAAAAGAGGGGGATGGGGAGGGGAAGAAGAGAAAAAGGAAAAACGAAACACGAGATGAATAGAATTCTTTTGCTTGTTCATGAGTGTAAGCATCCATGTGAGATTAACTCACACTTCTCTTCTGTCCTTATCAAGGGAAGTTGTTACCATGAAAATGATATGACAAATATGTGAAAGAGTTCCCACATAAGTCGGTCAGAAGCTATTTTCTCCTTTATTGATTTGAAAGCAAATATGACACTCTCCAAAGCATTGTTATGCAATAATAGCCATTGCACTGTCCTTGTCAATGTCATTTAAGCATTATAGTTTAATTTCAAAATATATCACGTGATCTTCCTTCCACCATTATTTTGTTTGTAAAAAAGTGGATGAGTTAATATATATAATTTAGCAATTAAATATTCTGTGTTTAAATATTGTGAGAACAATTTATTTTGTACAAAATTTCGTGTTTAATTAATTTCTACTGTGTGGATATCATGACAATATTAAAATTTGACCCGGTAAACTGGAGACACCGTATGAAGAGAATTTTTTTTTATATTTTTATATATAGATTTGAAATTGATTATTGATTATTAATCAACTCGTTTACAAATTGGTTACTCCATTATTAAAGGTGAAGCTTAGCTAGCTACTTTAAGAGCAACCGTCCTAGCTTTATTTTAATTCTTCGTTATGTACAGAATAGCACAGTTTAACTAATAACATAACCGAATAAATTGATCAAAGTAAAGAAAGAAAAGAAAAAAATAAGCTTTTGAAATAGAAGGAAGCTATAGTTTTGTATTCTCAAAGGAAATTTTTAGACATACTATTCTGAGTAAATTTAGCCACCAGTACTTTGTCGGTCGTTATCATATGATATATGAATTTATTTTTTGAGTGAATAATTATATGATATGAATAATTAACTGAACTACCTAACTAATAAATAAAAAAGATGCTGTTGAACAGAAAAGGTTCACTTATATAGTATAAGGTTATGAATTTTGGACGTTTTAGTATATAATTTGAATACTAAAGCAACAAAAATTATCCATTTTTTGAATCAAGTTACTTTATCTTTCATTCTTGACGTCAGGCCAAATAGTCTCATAAATTAATGTTTTGACATGAACAAACAACTTGATTTCGGTTAAATAAAAAAACAATTTTAATATCAATAAACTCATAATCTTTTTTGAACTATTTTTTTTAGAAATTCTAAGACAGCCTAAATAAGTTGGGGTGTATCTATGCACCTTGAACGTGTTTGCTATGATTGGATATCAACAAAATAAATACACATTACCAATGATATCATTCAAAGTGCATGGATGGTATAGATAGTAGAATCATATCCTTTATTTTTCTAAAACTCAACTTCTTTTACTCGCGATATCACTATAACAATATATGTTTTTAATAATATAAAAAAAAATTAAATATTCTAAAAGTTAGTTATCACATATCAAAATTTACTTATCTTAAATTTTATTTTATAGATATGTATACTTTTTATGTATTATTATTTTATTCAATTTTAAGAAATAATTAAATATTATTAAAGAAGTATATTTTTTTATATATCATTTTTTTTACTTGATATAAGACTTTATTAATTTAGAAAAACATAGAAAGAATAATATTGTGATAAGTAACATTTTTTATAGAAAAAAATTGTTACAATAATTTATTAACTTAATTTACAGTAACATTATAATAAATATAAATTGAAAAATGTTATTAAAAATATTGAAGCCGATCCTTCCCCAGACAATGAAAAATAATGTTATGTGATCTTTAAAAAGAATTAAAAAAAAATGATGAGAGTGATATTGAAAATGGCATGTTATATTGTTTTGGAATGGTTAGTTTAGGGTCGGCAATGTTGGTTTTCATATATTAACCATATTCAATAATACTATTTTCTGGTCATTGCATTGCATGTGACCATAACACGACTAAGTCAGCTAAACATATCCACAATGTTTGCCCCATCCATGTGTCACTGCACATTTAATTCATCATTTGAGTAAGAACCCTCTTATACATAGAAAATTCAGAAACACACACATTTAACAATGAAGTATGAACTTGTTGACATAGAAGAAAAATAAAGATCCTTAAAATATCCTCAATTTCTCCAGATTCCTATTCTATTCATTTTTCTTACATGAACATATTGCTGACACCAGATATGATAGAATCTTCGTGAAACATTTTGTCAGACAAGATCAAGAATCCCTGGTCTCAATACAATTATAAAATTTAGAACAGTCTAAATTCAAAATTTCCATATCTCAATGTTAATTTGGTTAATTAAACTTACAGCCAATAAAAAACCAAGGAAATAGGACTTGTCCCCAATAAGGGAGAAAAGGAGACAGATACATTTTTTTTTTAATTTCATGTCACCAAAAGAAATTATACATTACAAAAAAATTATCATGACATATACTTTACAGTAATATAAAAATTATTATTAAAAATTATTTTTATATTCACAATAAATATAATATATATTGATATATTATTAAAAAATGTGAGTATAAAATATAATGATATAAAATATATCATTAAGTTTCATTCAAAATTAACATTAAATTATGTGTAATTGTAATTAAATAAATATATTCATGTAAAATTTCTTGTAATATTAGTAACATATATAGTGAGTTATTAAAAATTATTTTTATCTATAATTATATTTTTATAATTATTAAAAAATATCGATATAAATTATAGTGATATATAATATATGTGATTGATTCTTATTTAAAATCAATATTAAAATTATATATAAATATATATTAAATAAATTATATTTTATTTATAATAACACTTTTTTTTTATATGTTATTGTACATAACTTCTTCTTTTTTTGGCGGTTTACTGTTTAAATAGCTATTAGTTTCATTTATCACTTTTACCCCTTCTGTTTTTTCCCCTCTTAGTTCCATTCATATTAATTAAGTAAATTCTGATGATTTATTTACACATATATGACAAATTAAAAAAAGGTTTTTAATGGTTTCTTTTTGCCCACATGTTTTTTTTTTTTTTGTGTCAAACACAGAATCAATTAGTGAATGTAATTTATGCATCACCTAATTTGGACATGATCTTCCACCAAATGAAAGCTCACACTTAAATGAAATTAAAAAATTCTCAGAGGGAAAGGTTTTGTAATTAACATAGTTCATCTCTCTCAGACACATACAAGGGCTACCAATTACCATGCACAGTTTGTTTGTCCAACTGGAAGCAAGGCTGTTTCTATTAAATTATCAACCAAACTCTTCAATTATATTCAAGAACTGAAAATAAATAAAATAAAATAAAATGGCACGCTCTTGCAATCCTTCTTACGTGGCACATTTTCAAGCACAGAGAAGATACTATTGCATAGACTCTTGAATATTGGAAAAGGGGAGTTGCACCATGCAATGCAAATGTCCTGAGTAGCTTCCACTTTTGATTTTGCCCAGATAGACAGATACTTCTCCATGTGCTAAGATACTGTTTATCATTTCCTTAAGACCCTACCGATTTCAATTCCAAACTGCAATTTAGCTTTTGACTCTTTTATCATTGGAACTCTTCACACCATGCACAACCTAATCATGTCTAAGCTCTTATCCATTTATCCATTATATATAAATAAACAAATAAATACAAGTAACATGTTTTTTTAAATCAACTAGTGAAGAGTTATTTCTGCTTGATAAGTTGTTTCGATTTCGAATCTTAGTATATAACTATGTTAAATGTTTAAAAGAAGAGTTTTGTTATCTTAAATCTTAAGTATACAATTGTATTAAATATTCAAAATAAAAATTTTATCGCTCATAATGATCTTATTTAATTCAAACATGATTGTTTCTCATAAAAATTACTTGTAATATTTCAGATAACAAAAATATACTCTTATATGTTAAAGAGTGTGTTGTTAATACTTGTTGAAAGAAACAATAATTTGATAAAAGAAAGAAATGCGGAAAAACTATTGGCCACAATATATTAACATTATAGTGTATAAAGTTGGGAAGAAAGATAGTTGGGGTTGCATGTGCAGAGGTATGGCCCACAATATTAGCGGTTGGGAACCCCAACTAGAACCAGCGCATGTGCATTTGATTTGTCACTTGTTCTGTGGCTTTTTGGAGAAAACCACGCTTATGTGGATGTTAGTAATAAGATGTTACCTTATAAATAGAGGCCCCCCTTAAAGCACTTTACCTCACAGCAGACCAGAGCTAAGAAAAGTGCACCTTCCTCTGTTTTGCTCCCCTGTTTAGGCCTCATCACAATGGCACAAAAGGAACTTTCCATTGTTTTTCTGACTCTCATTCTTCTCTTTGTTGACATGAACATGCAAGGTGTTACTGCTGACTATGGTGGTTGGGAGAGTGCTCATGCCACTTTCTATGGTGGGGGTGATGCTTCTGGCACAATGGGTGAGTTTTGTCTTCCATTTCTTTTCTTTTCTTTTCTCCTTAGAGCACACATGTCTTTGCATGAGTTATTCTCGTATGTTCAAAACACACTTGTTTATATGATTAATGGTTTACATTGAGATAAACATGATTAATTGTTTGAATTTTTTTTAAAAGAATAGAAATGTGCAAGATGAGTATGATCTTATATATATTTTTTATTTTATCAACACTAATCATTTCTTTCCGTTTCTTTCTGTTATTTGTTTCTTTCTTTTTGTGGATGTATACTAGTATGAAAGTGTTCACACATCATTTTCCATGTTTTGTTATCAAATGCCAAAGATAATGAGATGGATGGAAATGAAGTGGATGCAAGTTTTTATATGTTTATGATAAAATAGAAAAGTGGTTCCATCTCAGACTCTCAAATCAGAAGAAAAAAAATTGCATGAAATGTATTCCTTCAAATTCTATTCCGTGCATCTTACTATAAAGAAGCCAAACAATGAAATATAATATCATTTCATCACATTTCACTCCATTGTATTTCTTTTTTATCAATATAAATATTGCCAAGAGGTGCAACTTTAGTAGGAGAGAGAATATGTTGAACTAGGCCTGCATTAGTTAAGCTAGCTACTCGTTTAGCTAGCTACTATCTACTCATGCCGACATTAGCAACACATTCATAACTAAGTTTTATGAGTATTAATGACTTTGGATTATTTTTCAAATGATGAATATATTGTCACATATCAAAAGTGTTTCTGTTATTTGATGTTCTCTGGAATTGATTTACCTGTATATCTCTGATGTGTCTGAGGAAAAGTAAAACATCAGTCAACACTAATTTTTTAACTTTGTTGAGAAACTCTTGTCTTGTTTCTCTTTATAGATTTAATTATCCTATTAATCTTTATAATTTATAAATTTTATTGTTTAGTCACTTTAATTAAAAATAGTCTATTTAAATTTCTATACGTATTATTTTTGTCTTTTTTAATTCCTATAATTTCATAAAATTTACTTTTTGGTTCCTATAAAAATATATGACAAAAAATAATATCTATAGAAACTAAAATAGAACATCTATATAATAATAGAGTGTGTTTGTTGAAAGTTGAGATAATGGAGTTGATATGTATACTTTTTGTTTTTTTATACATGCAGGTGGAGCATGTGGTTATGGAAATTTGTATAGCCAGGGTTATGGAACTGACACTGTGGCTCTAAGCACTGCTTTGTTCAACAATGGCTTAAGCTGTGGGTCATGCTATGAAATGAGATGTGATGATGATCCAAGATGGTGCAAACCTGGATCAATTACTGTCACTGCTACTAACTTCTGTCCACCAAACCCATCTTTGCCTAACAACAATGGTGGTTGGTGCAACCCTCCTTTGCAACACTTTGATATGGCTGAACCTGCCTTCCTTCAAATTGCTGAATACAGAGCTGGAATTGTGCCTGTGGCCTTTAGAAGGTAATTAGAGCATGAATTTTGCAATGCTTTCAAGCTTAATTAAAGCTCACACTTAATTCATACACAACAACTATGCTACCTAACTTATAAAGTGAAGAGATTAAATGTTGAAATAATTCACATTGAAAACCTCATAAAGACTTGATCTCAACTTAAAAGCCTACTTACTCTCATTTTAGCACATGGCCTATGAACTTATGAAAGGCTCCTACCAAACCTCACCTTCCACCTTTTATGTCAAATTAATCTCAACTCAAAATTCAAAAGACTTGAACAATTACTTTATTTATATAAACCATACTTTATTTGGATTTAACTCCCCTAAAATAAGTAACTTCAATAGTTATAAAAAAATTCATCTCTTAATATTTTAACAGATTCATGATTTGTTATATATATGCACATAATATTAATCGTTGATTTTCTTATTAACAACCGACATTACTCTCTTTATCTTTTAAAATGAGTTGTTCATTTCAAGAGAACTAAATATTTATATTTAAATTACTTGTATGTTTAACTATTAATCAGGATTGACTTAAGAGTGAGTGAAACTTAAAAACAAATTCTGAAGAAAATTATTGTACTTTAAATGATAGAGTTATACATATGTTTTTTTTATCAACACATATAGTTTTTCTTGTTTAACAAAAACTAATAGCAAATAATTTGTTATTTATGGCCCTAAAGCTTGAACTTTAATAGTCTTATCTTTGAACTAACCCTGCTATCATTGAACTAATTACTAAACTTTATACTTTTGGTGATGATGATAGGGTTCCTTGTGTGAAAAAGGGAGGAATAAGGTTCACCATCAATGGCCACTCTTACTTCAACCTAGTTTTGATCACCAATGTGGCTGGTGCTGGTGATGTGCGTGCAGTGTCCATCAAAGGGTCCAGAACTGGGTGGCAACCCATGTCAAGAAACTGGGGCCAAAACTGGCAAAGCAACTCCTACCTCAATGGACAAGCCCTCTCTTTTCAAGTCACCACCAGTGATGGCAGAACTATCACAAGCAACAATGTGGCACCATCCAATTGGCAATTTGGCCAAACCTTCCAAGGTGGCCAATTCTAAGAGAAATTATCAGAAAATCCTTGATCATGTGGTCTTTAACTATTTCATACATGACATGTAATCAAGTGTCTTAAATTTTTTCTCCTAAGTTGAAAAACTTAAATACATGTCATGTAGAGATTGGTTGAGACCATCAACACCCTGCAGGATTACTTAATAATTTCTTGAATTCTGTCTCCAATTCTAGACATTATTTGCAATGGAAGTAGAAGATAGTGAAGATGTTTGTATACCTATTATTAATCACCTGATTGGAAGAAAAAGAAGAACCATAAAGTGTCATAATAGGTGTATTGATGATTCTTGTAACTGTGATTCTGTAAGGCCAGTGTTTTATTTTATTGGTCTAGAAAGTAGCTGAGGTGTTTATATGGCACCCGCTGGTCACTTCGCATATAATATACACATATGGAGAGTTATATGGTATTTTGTGTGTTGTGCTGCTTTTCTTCAATTGAAGTTTATAATTATTATTGATGAGACAAGTTTTATTTGCGTGAAATATTTGCTTCACAACCTCACATATCTCATGAATAATGAATGACCTGTTCAATGATTGAAACACTTTAATTAGTGTTACTCTGTTAGTTGTCATTAAATTAAAAACTTTCCCCCTTCTTTGTATAATAGTATGATATTGTATTGTGTATTTTGATTACAATTCTATTCAACAGAATTCACATTTATCTCAATTCATCATTTACATAGTATTTTTTTTTTATGTATTAGAAAATATAAAACTTGTATTTAATATCATATTTTAACGAATTTTTAAATACACCCTTAAGGGTTTTACCTGATGAAAATTTGGACATTTTATGTTCATGATTTGATAAATGATATTTTGTGGCTATGACGTGGAAATTGAGTTTTCATGCAGTGTACATGTCAGTTGTAACAACAACTTGTTCAGTGATAATGAATGGAAATTAATTTGGCTTATTTCTTATTCGTGATGAAGGTATAATATATGAACCTACCTCTTAATGAGGCAGTGTCCAATCAATTAATATAGAGCACATGCCTGTAAATTTAGGAACATCTTAACCATCTCACATTTATTTATTCTCCTTTTTAGATGACAGCATGGTTTTTGCAAAAGCGCGTTTGCATGAAAAATTCAAATTGAAGTACGTAGCATCCTAAATATATAGAAATTACAAATATTCATCCACTTTATCTTCCATCACATCATTTTTTTATTTTCTCCTTTTGATTTATAAGTATGTTTGAATAAACTTCTTTTGATTTATAAGTATGTTTGAATAAACTTCTTATATGAGAGGAAAAAAGAATCTTCTCCATAAGTTAATATTAATTTATACATAAACTAATTGATAAAAGTCGTTTTCTATTAATTTATTCTAAAAAAATTAACTTATGCATAAATTAATTTTAATTTATAAAAAAATCATTTTTTAAAAGTGTTCATAGATAAGTAATTATTCAATTAGACGTTATCTTTTCTTTTCTTTTCTTTTTTTCTCTCCTTTTCACATTAATTTACCCCATTTTAGGGTTAAGAATTATCATAGCTCTAAATATATGTGATGAATGTTTAAGTAGAAGTTAATTTTAAGATATTCAATTTCAATGTAAGTTTTTGGTGAAATGATTTCCCGGAGAAAAAACACAAAAGAAACATTATTTTTCAAGAAATATCTTGCCATTGTCAAGTCTACATTCTTGATTGAAATTATGGACAGAAGCCAAGGATGTGCTCCTGGTGAGATGGATACATTGTCTAGTGATTTAGGGTTTGTAGGAACCTATTCTTATTGATGGAAGAAACTATATGGAAAGCTACTTCTCCCAAAAAAGTATAAGCTATTCATTCATGTGGCGAGTTTGTAGGGATATTCTACCTCCCAAATCCTGCAATTAATATGTTTTTGTGATTGTCATGAACAAACTTCTTCTAATATTTATGTACATGTTTGGTGGTCATGAAAAATCTGAGAACATGTATAATTTGTAGAGATGTCAATTTGGGTCAGGTTCACCCCTTCTAGCTAGTCCATCATGCAATTTCAAGCTGGTCCAGCTGAGCCAGTTTTACATTGGGCTAAAAATATTTTGGTCCAATCCATTATCCATCCCATAGGGGATCATGGGCCAACCCATAGGCTAGTCAATTTTTAAAACAGAAAAAATTAAAAATCATTTAATTAAATTAGTTTTCTTATAAAAGTTCATACATATTTTTTAATCACTATAAAATAAAATAAAAAATTTATTTTATTATTTATACTACAAAATGGAAAAATATAATACATAATAATAGAAATAAAATAATGTATTTTAATTTAACAATACATAAATGCTAAAAAAAATTAAAAATAAAACTCGATATGCATAAAATATTAACTTTAAATTAAATGGACATTAATATATATATATATATATGATATTAAATTTAACATATATTGTCTTAATAATTATAAAAAAAATAATATTAGAAAATAAAATTGGCCTATGGACTGCAGCCCACTTCCGTTTAGTGAAAATTCTGGTCAAGCTAAAATGATCTTTGGGCTTAATTTTTTTACAGCCCAACTCATCTCATTTATGATGTTAATCAGATCTTGACGGTTCTAATAATTTGGCTTCCTTTTTCTTAATCTATTCAAATTGTCATAAAAATATAAGGCTAATGATATATACATCCTCTTTTTTTATAAGTACACTTCCTTTAATTTTTTTTTAAATTCTAAAATATTCATAATATTTTTAGTTTTAAAATTTTTAATTTTACATCTTTAACTTTTAATTTTCTATTTTTTCTTTTCACACATCTTCTTTCTTCTTTTATTCAATTTTCACATGCACCATCTTGTCTTCTTCTAATTTCTCACATATTTTAGTAGGTAGTTTTAGTTTTCTTGATTTTTGTATTATTCTCTTATTTTCTCACTTCTTTCACTTTTTCACATGCACCCAAATCATAGAACTCGTAGGCGACAACATTGTAGGTACGTGTAGTTTCATCGATAGTTTCTATCAAATTAGACATACATTTTTTCTTCCAACACTTCCTTTCCTTTCAACTCTCCAAAAATCTCAACATTAAGTTTAGTGTTATGAAAAAAGGAATTTTTACTGTTCTAGAGTACTATGCGGATAGTGAAATCAGTGAGAAAACTGAAAGAGAAAGGAAAAAAGAATAATGTAAAACTAAAAGAATTAAAATTACCTACCAAAATAGGTGGGGGTGAAGAAAAATTAAGGAGGTGCATGTGAAAATAAGGGAAAGATGTATGTAAAAAAATGTTAAATTAAATGTTAGGAGTATAAAATTATAAAATTAAAAAAATATATAAAAATTAAGGACATTTTAAGAATTTAATTTTTTTTTTTTTAAAAGAAAGGGGGTGTACTTATAAAAAAAAATGGAAGTGTATATATCATGATCCAAATACAAAGCAAAACTGGTATCACGTGGGATGAAGGTTAAACTACAATTACAACACAAACACTACAATAAAATATGTTTTTAACAATGTTAAAAAAACACATTATTAAATTATAAATAAATATTATTAATATATTTACGCAACATTTTATCACATATAAGATAAAGTTTATATTATATATTAATGACAACATTTTAAAAGTATTACCAAAAAAACATATTATGTAACATTTTAATATTATATAATAATGTTGCTAATAAATTTTATAAAACCATAATTAAATTGTATTATAACGTTATACTTTATAATTCTTGTTACAAGTCCTTTAAAATTTAAAATATCTTAATTTTTTATTATAAAAAAATATCTTAAATTAGTTATCATCAAAAAAGTTTATTTATTTTAAGTTTCACTTTATAATTATATATAATTTTTTATATATAATTGTTTTACTCAATGTAAAACTTTAATTTTGAAAAATAATTAAAGATAAAAAAAAAATATTTTTTATTTGATATAAAACTTAATTTTAAAATAAAAATATAAAAAAAAATATTGGGATAAAAAAAAATATTAACATATCTAATATAATATTTTTTAAAATATAGTACCAGAAAACATAACAATTATGGTGCATAATGCACAATTCATCTTTAACAATTTATACATGAAGCACTGGTATTGCTATCCAAAGCAAACTTAATCACTTAATTAGTCTTTTTACCTCGGCAAATAAAAGTTTAAGTGATTTGGATTATGAAAAAAAATTTGGGTTTAAGACTCAACGACAATTCACACACATACTTAAAAATTATCCACCTTAAAAATTATACACTAATAAGAAATATATATATATATATATATATATATATATATATATATATATATATATATATATATATATATATATATATAGGAGGGTTCAAACGACACCGGTGTAACTTTTACTAAGTGTTACACCGCTTAATAACTTTATATTAAATGTAAATTTTGAAAATCCAACCGTTAGATTGAAAGTTCATATCTCTTAGATCATATATGTCAAATTTTGTTAAAATTGAACAACAACTTGAAGGTAATCAAAGTGTTCATATTTTAGTATATTTTGAAATGTATATATTACATCAATTTTGTTTTATGAGGATGAAGTATCAAATCATCTTAGATTAATATAAAATTTGACATATATGATCTAAGATATATGAACTTTCAATCTAACGGTTGAATTTTTAAAATTTACATTTGATATAAAGTTATTAAGCGGTGTAACACTTAGTTAAAGTTACACTGGTGTCGTTTGAACCCTCCTCATATATATATATATATATATATATATATATATATATATATATATATATATATATATATATATATATATATATATATATATATATATATATATATATATATATATATATATATATATATATATATATATATATCAAAGAGATTCAAATTCACGCTATGTATAATATGAACTCTATCTTTACATTGAACCAACCTTTATTACCCCAAAATATAATAATATATTGGACTTACATGGATTTATTTAGAAAATTGGTAGAAGAATCCATTTCGTGATTAGATATAATATACTTTAATGGAAAAATCAAATTGTATTCATGGTAATGAAAAAAAAATGCAATGGGAATATGAAAGAATTAACACGTGATGCTGAATACATATATCTCTAACACCTAACAATTCGTTTCATGTAAGAGGAGAAAAAGAACATGAGGAAGAATATTATACTCTTACCACTACATGTATATATAGTAAGTTATGGTTATATAAACATATTCAACTAAGGGTAATGTGTTTACAACACTTATGCAATTTACATACACAAATAAGTTTTACACTAAAATAATCTTTACCGGTTAATATTCAAGTAAGACCCTAGTTGATTTTGATATATTTAACGATTAATAAATATCATAAGTTTAAATATTTTGTTCAAATATAATAATATGAATGAGAAAATGTCAATACATAATGAATTATATGTAGAAAATATTATTTATAAAAACAAAATTAGAATCAGATATCTACTAAAAAAAGGAAAAAATATATTAATTTTATTTATTTATTTATTTATACAAGTATTGTTATTTATGTTATTTTTTTTCCAAGTTCATGTTATCCTTTGAAGTTATGAAATTCTTTTAAATCTTATTAATTCTTATATTCTTATTATATAAGTCTATTAAAATTTATTTTATAAAATTTTGATTATAAAAACCTTTTAAGAAAATCTTAAAATTTATTATATTCTTACTTTTGTAATTTATAGGACTTTTTAATGATAAAATAATATTTTAAAATCTCAATTCAATATATCTCTTAAAAATTATCCTCCAACGAGATTTTTATATTTTTATATCAAAAATGGATATTCCAATTCACGTTGATCCTTATCCTTACCAATTATATTAGAAATAGAAATATTATCATTCTATTTCTAATAATTAGACCAATGGCTCAAATGTAACAATATATTGGACTTACATTGATTTATTTAATATGAAATTGACAAACGATGCTGAATACATATATTTATTACTTTCTTTTTTTTTTTTTATCTATTTCATATCCACGCATAAAAAAAAAAACACATTAGAGAATTAAAACATACAACCTTTTGTTGCAAACTTTTTGTTTTTCCATTTTGATGTTTAGAAAACATTTTCCTTTACACAAAAGGTATGAGTCTCTTTTTCTATAAATACATATTTAGTCACGTTTTTTGGTAAAAGAAACTAACAAATCATTTCATTTAAGAGGAGAAAAAGAACAAGATGAGGATTATGCTTCTCTTACCATATATAGTAAGCTATGATTATATAACCATATTTAAGAGTAACGTGTTCAAAACACGAATGCAATTTACATACACAATGAAAAATTTAGACTAAAATCCTTAATTTGAACTTATAAAAAAAATTGTCGGCAAATTAGTTATCAAATTAGTTCATCAAAAATTTAAAATGAAGAACTAAAATAGTAACAAATTAAGGAGAATCTTGAAGACAATAATTTGAGAGAAAAGTCCCAAGTTAATATTTAAATTGTTTGGATTAAATATTTTACTTTCTGAGATTTTAAAAACTCTTTATAAATAATGATAATGAAAAATAAAATACAAAAGGACTAAAATGAATGAGGTTTTACAAAAAGTTAGAGACTAATGGATGAAATTGGTGTTCCTCATCTTTCCTCATTTTGGTCAAGTAAAGTCATTACCCTATCAATTTTAAATTAAACAGATTGGGCCAGAAGCCCAACCCAAATCCAGTAACCATGTCTTCTTCAAATTGGGCCACAAGTGCTTTCTTTACATATGTATCCCCATCGTTCATGATCATTGCAAGCTTAGGAAAAGAAGAAGAAAAACAAAAAGGCACCTTTGCAACTTGAAAGTTTTGGCTGTAGGGACCAACTTCATGAATTGATATCCATGACTTGTACTTCATGAACAGTATGAGATTAGTTATTTCTTTAACAATAATTTCAATATTGATGAAAGAGTTCTTTAAAAAATATATACATCGATGAAAGAAAAATACAAATAAATTTTTCTTTAACACTTTGTTATAAATATTTTTTTATTATTAATTAAAAATCACAACTTTTAGTAAGTCATATTACTAAATAAACATAGTTTCGTTAAATGAAAAATAATTTATCATATGTGATTTTCAATAAATCTCAATCAATCATAATAAATTTTAATAAATCATATGAGATATTAATGGGTATGAATATTATTATATCAATCTTCACCCCTTTATAAACAAGTTAAAAAAAATTGTATCCATTATTCATAAATATTTATTTAGGTTATTCATTTATTATTCATGGTAAATTTTACGATCTGGAGGGTACTTGTGCAACCCACAAAAAAAAAAAAGTTTATTTGATGATCGTGTAAAAAACAAAAGAAAAAGAGTTTATAATATTGTTGAAGCATTTGCATGTTAGAATTGCTTTATATCAAAGATCACGCATGCGTGTTAATATTTTGGACCATTTCATATCAAACAACACGAAAAAAATGAAGGGAAAAGAAAATACATTTTCAAACAATTATTTTTTCGTGACAAAATGAAAAACCTTTATATTAATATAAAATAAAATAAATTGTTCTTAAACATCACACGAATTGTCTACAGGTATAAAAGAAATTTGATATAAAGACGGTGTGGTAAGTTTTGAAAAGTCTAAGTTGAGATATAATTTGAAAAGAAACACTATTTCATTTGACCATTGATTAAATAATCCCCTTATGAAAGCAACTTCATGTTACAAACACTGATTAAGATAATAGTTGAAGAACCTTTTTGGTAACTATAAAGAACTATTCCGTTAATCATTAACATCTTTTTGTTCATCTTTTTTACTTAGAAAACAACTTGTTGGCGTTTCCAAACCTTAGATTGTGATTTCCTTTTTGTTAAAGTACTAGATGTCCACCAACAATGGTAGCAAAAGATTCTCTAAATGATAACGATTATTGTCGTACTTGTCTCAGAGGTAACTACTTGAAATATCAGTAATATATTTTAAAGCTCCCAAATTCTGTTTTATATATATACAAGAAATGTTAGTTACAATAGTTTACTCACAAAAGAAGAAAGAAAATGTGGAATTAAACAAGTGTTTAAACATATTTTAAAGTCTATGTAAAATATAAGTAACTTTTGTTTTTATTTCTATAAAAATATTTCTTTATTTTTTTTATATGTAATGTTTAAACTATTATTTTTAGTTTTTATTATTATGTAATTATTTTTAACTACTTGTTTATTCATTAAAAAATTAAGTGGTTATCTTTAATTTTATTCTATTAATGATATCATATTATTATATGACATTTTTAAAAAAAATTATAGATTGTTAAAATAAATGTTATTTACATAGTTTAAAATCATTCTTAAGAACTAAAAATAGTAATTTTATATTTTAAAAAGATGAAAATTAAAAAAATATATTTATGGGAGAAAAAAAATCAAAATTTACATATTTTAGAAGGACCAAAAATATTTTATAAGAAATAAAAATAATGTTTACCAATTTTAGGAAGATGAAAAATAATTTTTTTTTTATAAGAATCAAAATCCATTCATTTTATAGAGATTAAAAATATATTTAAATATAAAATAAATATTAGATATAGATAAAAAAAATGTGTAGAAATTAATGTAAAAAAATATTATATGAATAATATTATTCAAGTGGTCCTAGGTTTTCATTTAGTTGTTGTTATTGCGCTCACAAGAAGAAAAAAAAATTCTATTATTTCTCTCCCTTTTTATTACATTATCTCTTTAACTCTTATTTAATTTATGCTTTGTTTTTATTATTAGAAATGAATGAAAGCAAAAAAGAAATGGAAAAGAAAGATATAAAAATGATAAAAGCAAAGCAAAAATTCATATATTTGGATAAATAGGAAAAAAAATGGGGAAATTCTTTTTCTTTTTCGGATAAGTGAAAAAGGAAGTGGAAAAAAATTATATAAAGTATTTTTATACTAATTAAAGAAATGTAGTTTTTAATATATTATATTTTTCGTAGTATGAAATTATTTACTATTCTTAAAATTATATTATATTTTAAAAATAAAAAAAATATATTTCCTTTCCATTTCATTCTAATATATTTGTCACACATATATAGTTTCCTTCCTTCCTTTTTTTTTTTTTTTTTTTTTTAATTTCTCTCTTCAAATAAACACTAAAATTTAGTTGTTGTTTTTTATGTGGTCTTCATTTTTGCTTTAACTCTTTACATCTATAGCTAAATGTTAAATAGAGTTTGATCTCCACTGATTATTTTCCATTAGATACATAGAGTCTGTCTCGGTTGCAATCATCACCAAATATGACCCCCGCATCTCACACCAAAATTCCAAAATTAACACATGAAAAACAAAAGGTCCAAGATTAGGATAAGCATCGAAAAATATCAAAGATTTTGATATTGAAAAGATTATCCACACGACACTGATACAAGACAAAATGAAAAACAGTAACACAACATAACCTGCCTCATGTCATGGCCATAGGATCAAAAGATCAATAGTTCACAAGGTCCCCAAAGTCAACCTTGTCATCCTTGACATCTCCAAACACACATGACACAATCACAAGCCCTCAAACGTTGCCACCTCAACCTCAAATGTGGTCCCACCCTAGCCCCACTGTCTTTCATATTCGGTAATTATATGAGACTCAGTATATAATACTATATATAATAAGGGTCCTTCACAAGGACCTTTTTCGCTTAATTCTTGCAAAAATCATCCATGTGGAGAAAAGGTTTTATCAACGTCATTCTAATTTCAAGACTGTGAAATTTCCTAGTAAAAATATATATATATATACATATTGAATAATTTACTCTCTTCCTTACATATAAAGAAAGCTTCTCCCATGTTTCCAAAGTTCATTTTTGGATCACCACCCAAGTTTGGGGACCTGGGTTTTGTTCTCTTCGTTTTGCTTTTCACTCGTCCACAAATGACTGCACCAAAGCTTGGCCACAGATTCTTCAAGTTCCGTGCACTGTTTCTCACTGTGAGTGCCCCAAGCTGATCCTCATCAGCAAAAGCCACACGTCAGTTTCATAGTAAAATTATTATCCGTTTATTCCCTTCTTCTCACCTGTCAAATCTTGCAGCCACCACTCCTTCTCTCTCTCTCTCTCTCTCTCTCTGTGCACTTTCCGTTTTCAAAAAGGACAAGGAAAACTGAATCATAAATCATAATTCAAATGGTTGCTAAGGACTATGATCCCTTGACATGCGTGGTTGGTGTAAAGATGGGTAGGATCATGCAAAGTATTGATCACTCAAGGCTTTTCTGGCTGTTTTTTGGGATCTTCCCTCACGTTTACCACGAGGGGAAGCCTCGGATTTAGGATTCTAGAATACAACCTTGGATAATAGCACAAAACAAACTTTGTTGTTTCTGGTTTTTTCGTTTTGTTCTTTCCTTTTGGACTCTTTCTGCACATGAGTTGTGGATGTGGTGCATGCTATAGCTTTGGAGGTTAGGTGATTGTTAGTTATTTAGTTTGAGTATATAGTTAAGGATTCAACATGTATTCCCATAAAGGGTGTAAGGAGGATACCAAAGCTGAGCCTCGTTACATGGAAACCGACCCAACTGGTAGATATGCTCGGGTAAGTTCTAAATCATATAATCTTGTATTTTTATTTTTATTTTTGGTTGTGGAAACTTTTATTTTATTTGAAATTGGACTACTTTTGTATTACTTGTATGGGAAAAGGTAGTTTTGTGTGTAATATTTTGAGTATAGTGAAATCGTAGATAGTTGGAAGAAAGAACAGATTCAAATATCAGAGGCTCAATTAAATGCCATATGATTAGACATTTTAGGACAAACTTAGATGTATTACCTTGTCTGTTTTTAATACTATTTTTCAATCAGAATTGTAATCTACACGATAAAGGTTTGCATTAAAAGTAATATGGATTATTGAAGCGAAACTTCAATTTTAACTGAAGAACGGTACCAAAAACATCTAAGAACTGCATCTAAGTTCTGTCTGACTTCTTATCTCTGAGGATTTATCTTTTGTTTAGTTTTGAGCTTGTATTTCTGCTCAAATTGGGGTATGATTCAAGTCTCAATGTTCAAAGCATAATCCTCTGGAGCAATCTGTTTGATACTGGGGAGTTGTTGGAAATCAAGTTTGCATGCACAGGAAATATATATTGAATACTTTTACCATTTACAGTTTGATTGAGTGGATCAACTTGGTTTCATGCATAAGAATATGTTAGTACTTACTGTGAAGACTTGGGGTCAGATAACCTTGCATGATTTTTGTATATTGGTATGAGACTACTTCGAATAGTCATGGTTCATTGCTTGATTACCTGTTTGCAGCAGATTTGTGGCATTTGAGAAAGGATATTTGTGTGAATTCAGTATTCAAGTGATTGCATTTGTATGTGTACCAATTAAAGAAGCTTATCATGATAAATTTGATTTCTCCAATCTCGGCTTAAATTACCATGCTTGTTTTGCACCAATCTTTTTCTAAAGGCAAACAAATTATTTAATGAAAATGAATATAAACCATGGGTATGTAGATTTCTGGAAAAAGAGATGGTTTACAGGAGCGGCATTATTAATTTGTCTTAATTTCTTAGTCTAGTGACATGCTATATCTGTTTTATAAATTTGTTGATCACTCACTTCCCTTTAATATCGTGTGAATTGATCATAATTGTGAAGAACTATTGCATATGCAGTGATGTAGGGGATATTGACTTAACAAAAAGCATGGATAAATAGGACTGATTTAGGAACTGGAAATTTAAAAGTGGGAATGGTGTATATAATATTTACCGTAAAATAAATTATTAAAAATTTCTTTTCATATTAGCAAGATTTAAAGTGATGTCATGGAGGAAATGCTCTAAAACTATGTGGTTGTTGGCTGTGCTAATTATATTTACTATAATTCCTTGTTTTCCCCTTGTCTGGTTTGTGCCTAGTGTAAACAGCTTTTATAATTTTCAATCAAAACTTCTCAAGGGACTATGTATATAATTTATGTCAATTCTTTTCTTTAAGTGTATCGGAAATTAGGATGTCATCACACAGTTAGCTCAATGTAACAAAATTTGTGTGTTCTATGTGATTAGGTTGGAGATATTCTAGGAAAAGGGGCAATGAAGACAGTATATAAAGCAATTGATGAGGCCCTTGGAATAGAGGTAGCATGGAACCAGGTCAAACTCAATGAGGCACTTCGCAAACCAGAGGACTTGGAGCGGCTCTATTTAGAGGTTCATCTCCTCAGCACCCTCAAGCACCAATCCATCATGAGGTTTTACACCTCTTGGATTGATGTTGACAACAGGACCTTCAATTTCATTACAGAAATGTTTACTTCAGGGACACTAAGAGAGTAACTTCCTTTCTAACTATAAATTAGGCAGTGCTTAAGTCCCATTTTGCAGTTCCTTTGAAATGAAGTACATTTTTATTCGAAAAGTAGCATTTTTTATTGTAATTGTGCTATATGTAGCAATATCTTCATCAGTGTACTTGGGTTGGTGCACTCCTAGTGCTCCCTTACTAAATATACATTCTTTTGCTTATAAAAATAGTACATCTTTATTTCTTAGACTACAAGCCTATTTTGATATATGCTTAGAAGAGTTGTTAAGAACTTTTTAACTGAAAAAAAACATTTTTTTCAGTAGAGAAATTCTCAAAAGCACATTTAACTTGTATCAAAACAAACTCTACGAATCACATGCCTCTTTTCATTTAATCTTGACATTTAAGCATGTTGGTGTACAGATTCATTCTATGTAAATGTGTATATGGATTGAATAAAATATATTAAACTCAATAAGATAGGGATATGTAGTTTCATGGCATGCACATCAATTGATAAGTTTGTGGCTTGTGCAGATACAGGAAGAAGTATAAGCACATAGGCCTACAAGCAATAAAGAGTTGGGCTCGCCAAATCTTACAGGGTCTTGTTTATCTACATGAACATGATCCTCCAGTAATTCATAGGGACCTCAAATGTGATAACATATTTGTTAATGGCCATCTTGGACTAGTAAAAATTGGTGACCTAGGTCTAGCAGCAATTCTTCATGGTTCTCAGCCAGCCCACAGTGTTATAGGTATTTATCTATTTTCCGCCAATAAATGTAGCAAATATTGTGCCACTCTAATTGCGTTAAAATTTACACAATTGTGCTAGGCACCCCAGAGTTCATGGCACCAGAATTGTACGAGGAGGAATACAATGAACTGGTTGATGTGTATTCATTTGGCATGTGTGTTCTGGAAATGCTCACATCTGATTATCCATATAGTGAATGTGCTAACCCTGCACAGATATACAAGAAAGTGACATCGGTAAGTTCAGATCGTGGTTTAACTTTTAAGGTTTAAAAAGATTTTGGTAGAGATAGGATTTTATACATAAACAACTTTTCTTTGTGTGTTCAGGGTAAGCTACCAGCAGCATTTTTCCGGATTGAAGACACTGAAGCACAGAAGTTTATTGGAAAATGTCTAGTAAGTGCAGCAAAAAGGCCATCAGCAAAAGAATTGTTGCATGATCCATTTCTTCTGTCTGATGATGCATCATCCATGACAAAGATTGGAACTCAAGAGCCATTTTTAAATTACGGTGAAATGGAAAAGCTTCAATTGAGTGATGATTCACCTAGGAATGAAATGTCAATAACTGGGAAGCTGAATTCAGAAAACGATACAATCTTTCTCAAAGTGCAAATTTCTGACAAGGATGGTATCAATCTTTACTTGATACTTGATGTCCTCTTTCATTCTAAATACATCATTTACTTGTGTCTAGTAAATGGACTTGAGCTTTTAATTGAAGTAACAAAAAAACTTCTCTGCTATCTTCACAGGTTCTTGTAGGAATGTATACTTTCCCTTTGACATACACACAGACACCCCTATTGATGTCGCTATGGAGATGGTGAAAGAATTGGAGATCACAGATTTGAAGCCTACTGATATTGCAAATATGATTGAAGGAGAGATATCTGTGCTGATGCCAAATAGGAGGAATAGTAACTGTTCAGACACCTTCCATACATTCAGTTATCATGATGATGACGACGATGAAGGTCCTCGCCATCATTTCCACTCGATCTCTTCTTGTTCATCACCCCACGAATCAATATCAGGCTCAATAAGTAGAGCTGATGACTTCTTGAATGGATATTATTGGCTTCATGGTATGACTTCTTTAAGTGTACTCAAATGACTGAACTTTACAATTTATTTGCACTACCTACTTAGCAATAGGCTTCTTAAGGACATGTTCAATGTTTTTTGTTTTAACAAATAATTGCAAAAAAAAAATAAGACACCTTGTTTTTACCTTGGTTCCTGTTTCCGTAGACTTGTGTAAGAAACAATGCAAGCAAGATTTTATTGTTTTCTTTACTTCCTGAACAAATCCTTGAAAACAAGAAACAAAGTGACAATCAGGTTGCATTTTTGTAATAACTTGTGAGAATAGGAAATGGAAACATAAAATGTTTTTTCAGACCAACATGCCCCGAGTTATTCACCCTGGCTAGGCATGTGGGAAATTTCCTAAGATGACCATCCATGAGGACATATGAAGTAATGAATTGTTAGTTTACTTTGCTTTTGGAAGGAGCAAATGCAAGATTGTAGGCATTGTGTTATGAAACCTTTCAAATAGTTTGTATGGAAGCAAGTCCTCATGAAAATCTACTATATAGTTTAGAACAATCACATAGTGGAAGAGGAACATTGCTTTTTTAACTAACTTAAGTTTCTCAAATAATCTTGATTAGGATTGTTCATGAATTGGATCTTTGAAAAATTCAAACTGAACTGATTCAATCTATTTTATGAAAATGGTTCAGTTAATCAAATCATTTAAAAAATGGATTGAAGTTTTTAAAATTAGATTGGTTTAGTGCAATTTAGTTATTCATTTTATATTCATATGGTTTGATTTTTTAACAAATTAAATCGAGTCATTTTGTAAAAATAGATTGGTTAACTAAACTAATTTTGAAAAGAGTATCAATTCGTTTTTTCCTCAAAAAGGACCGGTTTTATGATTCGAATCGGATCAATCTTGAATTGCTTTGAATCAATTCAAACTTTTTTTAGACATCTTAATGTTGATAAACTACTATTGCAGGTGATATACATGATGATGCGAGTTCAATATGCTCTTCACATGGGACATATTCCAACTCAAACTTTTGTTCAGTGGATGACCATGAGGAACACAACAAGGCTTCTACAAGAAAAGATAAACATTCCATCATAAAGAGTCACATGTGTACAAGATTTTCCCCTAATGAAGACCCCCTCACTTTGAATCAGTGTAAAGTTTTAGCAGCATCACAAGCTGGCAAAAGTAAGAGGGTGGTGGACAATCGTAGACTAACAAGGAACAAATCATTGATTGATATGAGGAGCCAGTTACTACACAGATCACTGGTTGAGGAGGTAAACAAGAGAAGGTTATTCAAGACAGTTGGAGCTGTGGAGAATATTGGATTTGTGACACCTTATGAGGTTACCAACAAAAAGTCACAACCATCATGTGCTGGTGCTTTTGATGTGATGAACTCTTCTAGAAGGAGCAAGGGAGAAAACTTTAGAAACAGAAAAGGTTAAAAATGGCTCTTTGAAATCGAAGATGGCTAGAGAAAATGGTAAGGGTTATGTGCTATGGAGTTGTTTAGACATTCAAGGAATAATGGTATGATTTGAAGGAAATATTCATCTTGAAGGTTGGCCATAGATTCATGTACCTAAATAATTGTATTGTTGGGGTGTTGGGTTTAAATGAGTGTAAATAACTTGCATCATGGAATGACCTTTCTCGATGAATGAGTTTGCTTAAATAGATAAATAAACATGAAAAGTTTTGTGATAACGGTGGGAAAAAAATCCTAAATTTACTTGAAAAACTTCATTATTTTGGAGGATAAATAATCTAACTAGTACAATTAAGTATAATTAGTTATACCTCAAGGTGTCATTAGAGTCTTGCTTAAGCATTAAGAATAGGGAGGGAAAAAATGTCATGCTTAAGTCATCTATTTTTATTTTTTTTAAAATTGAACTAGTATTTAAGTATATTCAACATGTATCAGTATTTGATATGTACTATGTCTGAATAACTTCAGTAAGATGATGTGCATATGTGTAGAAATCAAATAGTTCAGGTCATTTTGACTTGTCTATCCATGTATAAGAGGTATTGAACAAAAATAAATGTTTTTGTTGGAGGGGAATAAGTCATCTCTATTAAGCTAGACTAGTATGCACTATTATTTTTAGGACTGGCCAAAATAAATTAAATTAAACTGAATTTATAAAATTGCACTAAATTTTTTTTTTAAAAAAAAGTTCAACTAAACTGAACTGCATTGAAAATCAATTGAAGCAAATTAAACTAAATTATTTTTTATTTCACTAAACTGAGCTAAATTATATTTTAAAATTTTGAACTGAATTGCAATCTAAACAAAAAACTAAATTCTTTTGAAACTTTGAACTAAATTATTTTAGTAATTTGAATTAAGCTTTTTTGACCAATTTTATTTTATTTTCTATTTTGCAGAGAAAAAAAATATCACACCAAATATATTCAATAGATTTAAAATTTTAAAAATTAGCAATTTGACTAGTTTAATTGACTTATCAGACCCGACTAAAATGATCCAATTCTTTTTAGATCACTTGTTCGAAATTTAACTAATTGGGTCAACTCATGTTTTTGGCACAAATTTTATCTTTCTATAAAAATAGTTTAACTTTTATAATTTACATTATTCTAGTTTTTTTATATATAAAAATAGTTCATTCTTCTTCTTTTTTTTATGAGAATGATTTAGTTTTTATTGTTCAGTTCACTGCCAATACTAATTCAGTTTATTTAGCACCCTTAATTATTTATTATTTATAGATGAAAGGATAAGAGTTGTTTGCAGCAGGCCTAGCACTATCAGTGTTAAGATTGATTATGGTGAATTGTGGTTGGTTTTATTACCGATTGGCATGCTTTCGAATATGATAGCATGAGATATTCATGGTCAGCAATGAACATGATTGATTGTGTGTGCTATTTATTAGCAACGATTAACTTTCGAATGATCATTTCACACCCTTACACCCAGGTGGTGGAAAGAGACTTGAGAAGAACGGAAAAAAAATTGAAGGGTGTTCCGATATGCCTAAAAGTCTCACATCGCTTAGAAGTCGAAGCTAAGGGTAGTTTATAAATACCCTTCTGTTCTGGTATGCCTAAAAGTCCCACATCTCCCACATCGCTTAGGAGTCGAGGCTAAGGGTAGCTTATAAACACCCTTCCTCCTTAACCTACCGATAGTATGCTTAAAAGTCCTACATCGCTTAAAAGTCGAGGCTAATCGTGACGGCCCAACGAGTGCCAAAACGGAAAGGTGTTTATATCCTTAACCTCGACTCCTAAGCGATGTGAGATTTTTAGGCATACCAGAACAAAGGGTAAGTGTAATTACCTTGGTGTCATTGGTATTGGGCTTAGGGATGGCAACGGGGCGGGGCGGGTACGGGTTTCATGATACCCGTCCCCGTCCCCGCAAGTAAAACTCATCCCCATCCCCGTCCCCATACCCGTCGGGTATGGATTTTCATCCCCATCCCCGTCGGGTATCGGGTATACCCGTACCCGTCAATTTTTTTATTTTTTATTTTCTTTTTAAAAATAATATTTTTAAATTATTTTTTTTATTATATTATAATTATAATTAGGTTATTTTTTATCTCACATTATAATAAATAATCATACATAAAAAAAATATTAAAAATTTTTAATATAATTAAATTAAAAGTGAATATTAAATTAAAAATGAGAACGGGGACGGGTACGGGTACGGGTACGGGGCAGGTAAGTACATACCCGTACCCGTACCCGTACCCGATTCAATATATCGGGTTTTACCCGTACCCGTACCCGTACCCGGTCAAACCGGGTATTCCCTGTCAAAGTCGGGACGGGTTCGGGTATTACCCACGGGTACGGGTATATTTGCCATCCCTAATTGGGCTATTATATATCTCTTATCCAAAACATTAAGTTTTGTAAAAAAAAATAAAAATTGGTTTTCAGAAAATATTTTATTAAAAATAATCAATTAAATTTTTCAACAAAAATTATTCACAATTAAAAAATCAACATATATAATTAGTAAATATATATATATATATATATATATGTTTATATTTATTGATATCATATATGTAACAAGAGAATATATATTTATATTTTTAATAATTTTAAAGAGAAAATATCAACTAATATGAAAAGGGCTTAATTTTTTATTTAATACTTTTCAATTTAAATTTTTAATAAATTTTTTTTATATAAATCAAGACATCTTTTAATTAAGGGATTGAACTTCTGACTATTTGTTTAAGGAACAAGGTTATTTACCAATTATGCTTAAAGAATAGGATAATTTATCAATTTTTTATTGTCATTTTTTCATTTTTAATTATGTATAAGAAAAGATCTTTTGTTCTTACTTTATTCTCTGTTTTTAAAATTCTAAACTCTAAAAAATTTATAAATCAAATAATAAAAGTAAGGAACAAAATAAAATAAAGTTTTTATAATTATTGTTATATATAAATTGAAAATGAAAATATATAAAAGAAAAATCAACATATAGTTATTTCATCAAATCAATTGACTTTATCTTTGGACCATAGTCAATTATTAATAAGATTGACATATAATGATACAAATTTCTTCATACCAAAATTTTGTATACCCATATATTTGAAAATTTTGTCTTTCTTCATATATGATCACAAACTTTGGGATTATCTGCTTAATGTTTATCAAAATGAGATTAATACACAATTTGTAATGGAAAATTTTTAACATGAGATGATTTATTTTTTTTAGAAAAAAAATATGTTTTATGACAATCAAGTGTTACATAGAGTTTGTTTGAATAAATTTCTCAAATACTTACAAAAGAATAAAATAAAAAAATGAAATTAATTTCTCCATAAATTAACACATATAAAAACTAATTTATAAAAGTTTTCAGGTATTAACTTCTTTGTTTTTTCATTACTTAAAAAAAAAAAAATTTCCAGTCAAAAACATAAACTAAACACTTATAAGAGTTTGAATGGATAAACATCATGTTTTTATTTGAGGTTTTTCATAAACAATAGTCAGGAAAAGAAACCCCCCAACCCCTTCATTCTTCTTTCCTATTATTTTCTCCAAGTATTTTTGGAAAAATTAATTAAATATGTCAATATTAACTTATCAAGAGGAAACTAAGCATATATATCATCAATGCACGAGTTGAAATGTAGAACAGTATTTGGTCAAGTAGAAGGGTTTGGGCTTTTGAAAGTCAACACCACTCAGCATATGTGCATCTTTATGGTAGCACGCATTTTCTTCATATCGATCCATTATTGACGTAATGCATGTGATATACTAATTGCTAAATTTGGATAAGCAGTAAAACAAGAACTCAGGGTGCTCATTGAACATCATGATTCATGGCAATTACTTGAAAAACCCATCAATATTCAATCCATAAAATACCATGCAAGTTTGACCCTTTTGGTCTACTCCAAGAATTTCTCTAATATTATTTTTGGAGAAAATATGTTATAGTTCTTCAATTGTTTTTTTTTACTAGCTTGATCTCTCTAATATGAAAACGAATAACTTTGGATCCTTAGAATGATTTAAATAATGCTTAAAATAGTTATAAAAGTGATATCTCAATCATTTTGAGAACAAAAAATAATACATTTTCAAATTAAAGAGACCATTGAAGATATGCCTATTTATCTTTACTTTAAAAAATAAGGAATAGTTTAAGTTTTTTTTTTTTTTTGGAATCTGTTATTTAAGTTTCAAATATTTATATTTAATTTTTTTTATTATTTTAGGATTTTTTTCCCTGTTTTGTAGAATAGGATATGCTATCAATATTTAAATTTTTGTATTACAAATTTGCCAAGACAAAAATTTTTTAGGTGCTAAAATTTAACTCCGAGGGAGAAAAATATTTTGTTTTTGTGCATAATGGACACCATTTATGAGACTAGTGAATCTATATCATTAAAGGTGTGGAGCCATACCATGACTGGTGTCTCATTTGCTAGGTGCAACATAACGTTATGTTTTAGGCTATAATTGTATATATGTTCATGTCAAATTAAATCTATGACGCAAATCCCTTGTTCATGAAGTTTAATAATTTGGATCTAGTGGAATTACACTGTTTTAAAGTCTGTTCAAACATGATGGAGCGAGTAGGCATTGCAGTGAACAAATTTTATATTTGAGAGGCTGGCGTTGACTGCAATATTTTCTATGTTGACTATTCATAAACTTGTCCCACAGTGCTAAAAATTGAGGTGGATTGAGGCTATGTAGAATCTAAAGTTTCTTTCTCTACTAGATTTGTGATAGAAACATGACCTGAAACGATTTGTGCATGTAAAGAGACTGATCATCTTTTACCAAAGAAAAATAGATTAAAGAGAGTAATATGAATGTGAAATATTTAATTATTTATGGGTATGTTTTTCCCTATAACTCTAGTTGGCTAAGTGGACTTTTTCCCTCACTCTCATGTGGTCCTCCCTTAACATTGATTATTCCTACTACCAGACTGTTTATGATGATTTTGTGGTCCTCATGATGTGCTCAGCTTTTCTATGTTCCTTTTCCTTTACTTGAACATTGGCCATTTGCATAGCCTTTATAATAACTCGAGCAATAACATCTCTAGTTTTTAAGTGTTCCATTACTCTACATTGGCACTGATTTTGATGACAAAGCTTATTAGTACATTGGATTTGAAAGTCACTCCTAAATTGCATTTCCAACATGTTAATTATGATATTAATTCGAAATATCTATTGGTTTTGTTGATAATTTAATCTTTGTTAATAAATTTAGTTAATGATTTATAGCAAGAATCTTTCGTCCAACCAAGTTTCTTTCATCCATAAAACTCAATTAGAAGACTTTGGTTAAAAAAATTTAAGTCATGATTTATTCAGAAGTCTAATGACTTCGTAAATCAAAGATATCTAAAAATAGGTATTTTTTTTTTAATCTTTTCTTCTTAAACAGAAAAGTTACACTCAATAAATTTAATCAAAATTTAACTCAATTGGTTAAGCTGTGAACTATCATAAATCTCCTTAGTATTGAATTCAATTTTTATAAATAAAAATTAAAAAATGGTAATTGAAATAAAAAAGAATCTTAGTGCAAAAACATAAAAAATAAAACTTCTATAGAAGTTAATTAAAAGAGGTCATACTTTGGACAAGAAGAAAAAAAAAATACAAAGTAATGTCGGCATGCTTGGCTTGTGTCATCCTTTGTGTCATATGGATATCAAAGGAGTGTCGGTGTTGAAAACTGACACTGTAGGGGTCCATAGAACAGTGCTTCACACGTATTAATTTCAACTATTGTTAACATTCATACGTAATATTGTTCATTTGCAGTATGAAGTTTTTAACCGAACCAAACAGTGTCGTGTGATTCTTGTAGACATCACTATAACGAGATATGGACGTTGTTGTATACATATGTGTCATGTCTGCAATTAGCCCCACTTGCTATGATGTGGCTTTTATCCATCAATATGTGATCAATGAATAGTAGTTTTATATATAAATGCAAGTGCTGCAGATTCATCCTTATTCACTGTTTCCAACCACAAATACTGCCATCAATGTGTTAACTTCATGCCCACATATTTATCATAGTATTCCAACAATGCAACCAGTATATTTAAGTCTGCTGCACCAACCAAAAAGAGAGAACAGAAAGGAAGAGGAAGAGGAAAAAAGGATATAATTAATGTGATCAATTCAGTTTTCTCAACATGGAAAATTTAATTAGCTACTTGTTTTGGAAACTACCTATACTTGAAAATATTTGTGGCAAATACTTGGCGCTTAAGGAAATATCTTTACTAAAAGGCTAACTAGGAAAAGAGTTAAGCCTACCATTTCTAGTACCAATCTCAATAATTGGCATGGTTCCTTGAGAAGCACAAGGGCTAGCAACATATTCAAAGTTTGCACTGCATGAGCTGGATAGAGGAGACCCACAAAAAGAGACCAAACAGACTTTTAGGTAGAGATTAACCATGACAAAACATATAAATGTTTTGCTCGAATAACATGATTACGAAAAAAATAAATATGTGCACATTCAAAGTTTCACACGTTTGAGGTTATTAATAAGTAGCTATAAAAGAGAGCAATGTCATTCAAGATTTTTTTTTATTGGACCTGAAATGCAAACATTATGGCAAAATAGTCTAGTTCCTTCACAATGTGGGTTATGTTTTTTACAGGGAAATGTCTACTATCCTAATTCATGACATATATGTATGATTACTTGCTTGCTTGCTTAATTGAAGTAGCTGTTACAACTTTAAAATGTCATATTTGAACTTGAAAGGGAAAAGCAAGCTGATATTGCTCACATGGCTACCTTGCTTTTTACAATATCCTTGAACTTCACTAGTGTTGCATTCTTCTTATTTGTCTATGTTTGATGTCACTTCTGGCATTGTGTTCTTATGGTAACCCAAATAATAAATCTGATCATTTGATTGGATGGCACCATGTCAAACACTTCGAGTCAAATTGCTGGTTAAGGGGAAAAGACTTGGAAAAAAATTGTAATTAGAATAGAAATCATTTTCTTTGGTTGTTAATTTTTTTGTTGCAAAAGGAACACTTGGTCATAAAAATTTTATCGAAGTAAATTCTAGATTTACTTTACAGTACTAACATTGGCACAATGGCACTAGCTTTTCAGACACCACAATTCCACAAGTGATATCTAGAGAGAGTATTGTTTTCTTTTTTGACCTTTTTTACTCTTGCATTTGTGGAGCCTGTTTGGTTGCAACTAAGAATTTAAAGACATTTTAACTTCAAACACCAATTGAACCAGCTGGTTTTGCATAACAATGTTTCTACCTTCAATATAGACACAATCAAATCTTCAAAGGATATCTAATTCACATTTAACACAACAGATGAACACAAACAACTAAAACCAAAAGACCACTGAAGGAAGTGGTAGGGCCATTCAGAAAGTTTATTCATTTAATTATTTATTTTTGCTCATCAGGCCATTATGGATCAAAATGGAGACTGTTGTGATGTTATCAATTATAATCCATCGATAAACTAGTTCTGAAATAACTAAGCAGATAGCTTACTTATGACATCATTTAAATTCCTTGTTGCTACTACATTTTTTTTTTAATTTGTCAAAGATTGATAAAGCATTATATGAGAGTTCAGAACATGAGTTGGTCCTGAGATGTGTTACTTACAAGACTATACACAAGCATTGGATAATCTAAAATCTTTACATTCTGAGTTGAGCCATGTCATACCAAATCTGCTCAAAAGCTTTGACAATGAGATCATGGTATTCCCTTGAATTCAGTGAAAGATAGCAGGCAAGCAAGTTCTCCAAATCTTTCGACGCACAAATATTGTTCTCCACAATCATCTCCACCATTGAGTCCCTGAAGTCTCTTTGTGGATCAAGTGAGGACTTAACAACTGCAAATCCCTCTGGAAATTCTGTATTCATTGAAGCCTTGCATGCTTTGGATGACACACTCTTTCTTGCATAGGCTTGAACCTTCTTGCTTGCAAGTTTTGGAGAATTGACTCTAAGTCTTATACCTGTAGAGTTAGCAGATGAAATTCTAGCAATTGAACTTGTTTTTCTCTCTCTCTTAGTTCTACTGCTTTCCTCTTTTCCAACTTTGACAGATAGAGATTGATGAGCCTTTACCTCATCAAATAGAGTTGATCTTCTCAACTCAGTGGCTTCGTTGACCTTGTCATCAAACTTCACTGGCTTTGTCAATATTGGAGCAAGGCCTAGTTGTGAAATTGTATCAAAGCCATCAAGATTTTCAGGGAAGGGTTCATTTTTCATGTCAATGATGATGTCGTTGGTGGAAGAGCTAACTCTACAACTGCATTCAGAGGCTACCCCATTAAGCAGGTCAGGAATGGTGAACTTATCACACTCAGACTCGGATGAAACATATTCATTGTTTGATTCAGAAGAACTCTCTAAGGAGGAGAGATAATAGTCTGGAGAATGAGGTTGATTTGGCTTGATCCAATTGTTTGTGGAATGACAACTAAAACTTTCTATGACTGGTGAAGAGACAAGTGTGGTGGGAGAAGGCTTGTAAATGGTTTTTCTCTTACCCCTTCTCTTGGATGATGACCTTCTTGGTGAATCAGAGAATGTGTTGTCTGAGTGTTTAGTGAAAATAGGAGAGTTGTATAACTTACCAGCTATGTTTGGTTCACTGGGGAAATAATTTGAGCACCTTTGGGATGTTGTTGTTGGTGAGGTTACTTTGTTCTTCATAGCATGAGGGCCATTTCTCTTCCTTGATTTGCTCATGTCTTTGAGCTTATAAAACCATGCATTTGGCATCATATCAGACAATCTGAACCTGTTGTTTCCCATCAAAGATTTTCCTCAAGTAAAGCCTTTCTCAGTGTTTGTTTATTGTGATGCCTCAGAATTGTTCAATTTTGATGAGAGATGAAATGGAAGATGTAGAGAACCACAAAACATTGTTTATAATAGAGAAAAAAAATGAAGGAAAAAAATGTTTGTGGTCCACTACACAAGAAAAGTTCCAAAATGAAAGCAAGGGGACCAGGTATGTCCACCAAATGACTTTCTCTCATCATTGCCTCCAGCAAACATGCATAGATCGGTGGCTGTGTAAGTATGTAGATTACAACAACATTTAGTTTCTTTTTTCTTTTTTCTTTTTATATTCATGCTCATCAAGTTGATAAAGATGTGCCAGGAAGAAATTTTCATGAACTTTATTCATTGTTATGAAAAGGGGATGCCAAAAGAATATTTAGAGGCTTAAATTCTGCATGGAAATTAAAAACAATCAAAAAGAAAAAAAGCTCATTGTCTAAGAATCCATTGGAATTAACTATCAATCTAACATAATAAATCAAGCGCTCTGAAGTGTTCTACATGTCTTGGTACATTCTCTAAATGTTGGGGTGACTTTAAAAATGTAAGATGACTAAAAGTAATAGGATAAATAGTAATTTCTTTACAATGATATTTCTTCTTTAAGTACTAAATTAACATCCATTATTTCTCTTATCTGTTTTCTTTTTATCCCATCATATCACTTATTATACTTATATTTCCTCTCTTTTATTCTCATTAAGTATCAAATAGCATTTTAGATGTCTAAAAATCATTTTTTGCAGATATGATTGTCATTCTAGTAATTTTTAGATTGTGGATTAAATTTTAATCAATAATAATAATAAATAAATAAATAAATAAATAGTCTTGTTACAGAATCTAAATCTAAAAACCATCAGTCTCATCCGGTGATTGCATTCACCATTGATTTCATCAACTAAGTTAAATGGCATTAATGTGTTAATCCTATAATGTTAAAAAGTTGCATGCTAAAAGTTTATATGGATCATTGGCGTCTTCATTGTGGGACTAGCTAGGCCTAGGAGGTTGAAGTCCCTTAAGAGACCCTTATTACATTAGCACATTTATTAGCATATATATGTCAATATCTTTATTAAATGTTTTAAGAAATGTTTAAAATAATTATGTTCTCACTTTTTAATATAATATTAGTTTCTTTTAGTAAAATTGTATTAAAAAGTGATATATTTATTATTGCCCTTAGTCTGTGTATAGAAACTTTAAATTGCAGTCAGTGTGAAACTGATGAAGTATAAGTTAAAAAAAATAGACCAAAATGTACAATTAATATAGTAAAAACTAAATTTGTGAAGAAGAAAAAATATAATCAAATTCAGAAAAATGAAAATAATGAGTGCAATTATTTATTTTTCTTTATTCTGCATTCTTTTGATTAGCAACATTTTGGTGGTAGTTGAAGGATTGTAACTCATAATCTGGTTCTCCACGCTTTGTTTGGAGTATGCATGTATTTATTTAACATTCAAAAGTAATCATGAATTTAGCAAACATAGGAGACCCATTTGACAATGCTGATTTCATTTATCCCCTAATTCCTGGCTTTAAGAATCATGACATGCTTTGCCTTTTCTTATCTACAATCCCCAATATGCCATTAACATCTCTCAAACTATTGGATTCCTTTTATTTGCTTTCTCTTTATTGTTTATGCTTTTTTAATTATTTTTTTTGTTGTTGTAACAATGATTAGCGTCGTGTCTAATATCTATTGGACTCTGTACCAGCACCCAATTAGGTCACTATAAAAAAAAAAATTAAAAAAAAGTGGATTTGTTCTAACAAATATGGTTGCCATTGGGCAATTACTCCCTCCACCCTTCTATTTGCTCCCTACACCAATCATATTTTAAAAATTTCTAAACTACCATTCTCTCTTCCTTCATTGTTCATTTATTTTTCTCACTCCCTTCACCATTCACTTATAGTCTCCAGAATACATATTTCGAATTTATTTTTATCTCTCCAGAACGAATTGTTCAAATGAGTTTTTGTCTCTAAATTAAGAATTTCGAATTATTAAATATGCATCAAATCTGAATCATTAATTTTCAAGAACAATCAATCCGGATCATTGTTTATCCAGAATAACCAATTCAGACGATGTTGATCTGAAATGAGTTTTCCATAAAAGCATTGTTCTGGATTGGATGTCCCAAATTAGGTGTTTTTTGATAAGTATTTTTTTGGAATAGAATGTTGTCAAAACTTTGAAACGGGTGTTCCAAAATCACATGAGAACATGAAGGATAATTTAGAAAGTATACAAAAAAAAATGACTAAAAAAGCCAGGAAGAAATTCCCTTGCCATAGATAGTCTCTACATAGCCCATTACCTAATTGCTCTATTTAGGCCCAAGACATTGACACTTTTCTTTTTTTAGTTTTCATACTCATTATTTTTTGTGTGTGAAAATTCTTATTTTACCTCTCTTTTCACATCTCTTTCTCTCCAACTTCTTCAAACATCACTTTACTTTCTTGTTCAATTCATTATCTTCTATCATCTTTTCCATTACTTCTATATATTACTTCTTTTTCGACGGCATTTCATTTTATTATGATTGATTTGTCACCAACTTTGAATTTTAAAAAAGAAAATCTTTGAAATTCTGTCACCAGAGTTTTTCTTAACCAACAAAAAAAAAAAGAAAAGAGGATCATTAGATTCATTGTAATCTCTTCTAGTAAAATATTGGTATGTCCTTCAAACTCGATTGAAAAGCGAACTTTGTACTAGTTGAACATAAAGGTTTCACTTATATCTGAAAATATTCTCCTTTAGTGTCTATTAAATTATCAACATACATGTCCATGCAAAATTGGATAACACATTATGGTCTCATCGTACCTATATATCCATGATGTTTTTTTTCAGGTCAAAGACCAAATTATAGCTGATGAAGACACTCCTCCTTCCCTTAACGTATACAAATTGAGTCTATGCAATAGATCATTATGTTGTATGTGTCATTTCTATTATCCTATCCTATGATCCAATCACCCCAACTAACTCCTTGTCCTTTCCCCCTTCTCTAACTAACATCACAATATATGTTCGTGAGTGTCCGGATTACAACAACCTTGGTTTCAAGTTTCAACAAACACTACCATGGCCTAACACCTCCTTTTGTTTTTACATGGATGTTGCAAGAAGTATGGAAGAGTAATAGGTACCCCAATAATGAAGCTATGAAGGATCATCCCCCAACAAGAAAATTATTACATACTTTAACACCACTACATGTTTATGATCTTGACCAATTTTCACATGATATATAATTGAAATTTTCAATTTATAAGAAAGAGCTAATAAAACTTAATATATGTCACATGAAAATTTGTCACAATTATAATAATTATAGGATTTATTTAGATAAATTTCTTCATAAACACAAAAAAAAATATGAAGAAAAAATGTAATAAACTTCTTAAGTTAAAATTAACTTGCTCATAAGTTAATTTGTAAAAAAAATTATAAATTTTTTTAATAAATTTTTTGTAATTTATACATAAACTGATACTTTAAAAAAAATTATCTAAACATGCTTATAAACCATACGATAATTTATCCTCTCCAACACTATTCAAAAGCAACCAAGACATCCAATACTAAAATCCTGAACTTTCTTTAGGCACACTCCTTGCTTTGGAAATGAAAGTGAAAGCACAAGGTGTCTTTACATCCAAGTTATTCAAGCCATGCAAAATAACTATAGTTGTTGAACCAGCGCAGCACTTATAAAAGCTCTTTGATTCTGTTCTCACAAAGTTCAAATCACAAAAGCCATTCTCAAGTCTCAACTAAAATAATGTCTTCATTGTTATTATCAGCATTTCGTTCCTCAAAGAAATCTAAGGACAAAGATAGGTTACCAGACCTCAGAAGTCCCTTGAATGTGCCTGAAACTAGAGGGGTAGACAAAAGGGAAGCATCTCTCCAAGTGGAAGACCCATGCAGGATTTTTGAGAGATATTTGGTGGAGATGATTGTGGAAGAAGGGAAGATTAAGGACTTGATGGATATGGAAGAACTTCTATACTGTTGGAAAAACCTTAAGTGCCCTGTGTTCATTGATTTAGCTTGTAGATTCTATGTAGAAATCTGCATGGACTTGTTTTCTCCAGCCAGTGAGGAAGGTTGTTCCATTCCTACTAATGATGGCTGAGAATTAATATGCTCTTCTCCACAAGGCTTGAGTGGGAGAGAGTAAATAGATAATATTTTATTGACTATTCTTATTTTAGTACTTTTCAGTTTAGTGATCCTTTAAACTCTAGATGAGTAATTCAAGGATTACTTTTATATGAAAAACTCATTTGAATTGCTCATCACCAATTTTAATATGACACATAGTTTAAGAAAATAAGTTATTTTGTAAATGGGGCAGATAAAATTAAATGATCTCAATTAACTTTTTTAATAAGGATAATTTCATACATTCGAAACCGTGAGAATATTGTATTTTACGGTTCATAGAAAAATTTGAATGGGAAAAAAAAGGTTATTATAAGTTGATCAAAGAAATTATAAACTGGAGAGAGGAGACCATAGAAAGAACTGTAGGTGTATCGATCAAGACTATAATCAATAGGAAGTAGGAGGCAAAAATTATAACCACAATTACGGTGGATCTAAATTCTAACATAACCTAGTAGTAATTGCTAAGTTGACTAGCAAGAAATATAGGATATGAGCTTACTGAAATTTTGAGCAGAGATGAAATTTCAGCATCAAATGAATGAAATGTCTCCATCTTGAAGTCTCGGTGTGTTATGAAACACATTGGACTTGGCAAGAATTTCCTTCTACTAAACAACGAAGGAACACAAGATTTTTCTCCATAACATAAACTAAATCAATATGAATATAATAAAATATAAAATAAGCATGCCGTTAAGTGAATAGCATCAATATGCGAAGAAAACTAAACCTACAACGGAAGCAAGCTCAAAGGATGGCTTAGAACAGTTATGAAGTACATAAATAATAAAATGAGCAAAATCAAGTAGTTTCTCACATTTTTCTCATTTTTAATGCTTCAAAATAGGATTCTTTTTTTTAGAGATTCCATATATAATGATGGACAACAAAAATACTATTTCTGTAACATCATTACATCAAAGAAAAACAAGGTTAACATATGCTACAAATACCTTTGCATGGTGGGAGTGGATAGCATACCAAGCAAATCATGCTTAACTAGCACTTGCATAAACAGTGAAACTAAATTAGAAGAAAAATATATATTAACAACACATATCTCACACACTCTTTTAAACAAACTCTTTGTTATTTATTAGAATTTATTAGAAATCACAAATTTGTTTGTGTTCCACTTTGCATTTAATGGCTGAGTCCTAATTTTATAATTTTGCAAAAAAAAATTAACTAATAACAAAGTATGTATTAAAAATAGTGTATTACTGTACTCCTCAAATTAGAAATCACCTGCTTACCCTTTAGAAAAAAAACTTTTGTCTTTTACTCAGAAGAACAAGTAAACAATGCTTTGTTCTATACTTCAATTATCTGAAAATAACTTGGCATTTTGAATCTTTTCAAACAATTGCCAAGCAAAACTCAAGTTACCACCCTTAACAAACTCAGCCACCATCAAATTCCATGAAACACATTCTTTTTTGTCATTCTCTAAAAAAAATTGCAATGTTAACCCCATTTTCACATTTTTTGTATGACCAGCTAACATTGAGTTAAAAGAAAGCAAATCATCGATTGTCATGCACGTACACTGATCCTATTAGAGCAAGATATGTCACATTTTAAGATTATAAACATCTCAATGAAAGTTTATATTTTACCTCCTTAATTTGTAATACTTTTTTCTTTTATAATTACTTATCATAAGTTTATCCAAACTAAATTAAAAATACATAAATATATGTACATCAAGGCTTCGAAGTAAGCACCAAACATAATATTTCGTTCTAATTTTTCTTTCTTTTCGATTTATTGAAGTTATGGAAGAAAGAAAATTTTCTTTTTCTATGGTCTCAGTATCAACTATTCTATGTACTTCCAGTGGTACTTAACAAATTACCAATCAAATAATGACCATCAACTAGAATAGCATGAAATTTTTTTAGTTATAATGCTGTTCGATGCTCCAGAGATGTGTCAACCTTAAAAATAAAAATTCTATTAAGATGATTAAGCTAACACAAATGCCACTACTTTTTATGGACAAAATACAGTTCCTTAGGTTTTGTTTGTCTTGTCTTCTAATCAAGATTCAAGTTTCTTTTAAATGTTTCGTGCAATAAATATTAATATTAAAGATGTATATTATTAAGAGGAAATTCTAATTGTAATCAAAGAACGGTAAAAGTAACACCTAAACAACTGGATCTATTTTTTACTCAGGAAGCTCGATTTAATGATAGTTTAGTGACAAAAATCCATAATAATACATATGAAGTTGCCCTGTAAAGTGCTATATATCTACAATCCCTGAATATCTTGTGAACTAAACTTTTTCTCCAAGATAGAAAGAAATCATAACATACAATTAGAGAGAGATCAGAGAATGATTCATCAATGATATTCAAATGAATTGAGAAAAAGGGTAAGGAAAAAAACAAAGGAAGAATAAAAACTGTCAGCCAGCATTAATTTATTCCAAGTTGAATAATTGAGAGAATGAGAACCCTATTAGGACAGTTGCGTGCACATGTCACCATCACATTTCCTCCAACGTGTGGTGGGGCAAGGATCAGCCTTAAGCTTGCATGCAAAGTATATGATTCGAAGGAAACTGCTGTAGACAACATATCTTGCTTATTTTGACATGGCATTGAAGAACCTTGCATGAAAACAAAAGAATGTGAACAACCTAACTCTCTAAGGTAGTGACTTTACTTTTCTCCACATCCATGATTCTAGAAATCTGTTCGTAAGAACGTGTATTTAGGTATAATTCAACCCTATAAACAAAACTAGTTAAAGTAAACAACCTAATTCTCAAGGTATAGTTAATTTCCTTTTCTCCACACCCGTGATCCGTGTTTCTACCACATTTGTTCTTAATAATGTGTATTTGGACTTAATTCAACTCTAGAAAATCGATTAAGAAGTAAGCAACCTAACTCTATGGCAGAGAACTTCCTTTTCTTCACATTTGTCATTGTATCATCTATTCTTAAAAATATGTATTTAAATTTAATTCAATTTTACAAAATTAAATTATAAGATAAGGATTATTATTTACTTATAATCTGTATATTGATCATATCACTAGTTAGCATGAACTCTTCCAAGTCTGTCAACCTTCATCACTAGCTTGCTCAAGCTTTCACCAAAATTCAATCATGCACAAGGGTTCACACACAAGAACAAAAGAACTCACATATATAAAGCCTGCAGTATATATTATTGTGTTTGTGTAGTGTGTTAAAAGTTCTCTACTTGTCCATTCAAGTCCATAACGTGTGGGTCATGTTTTAGATTTACCTCTATTGGTTGTTTGTCTCCATGGTCAATTCCATGGACCTAATTAAAACTAGACTAGGCTTTGGTTCACTGTCAACCTGACATGAAAATGCTTCATATGAACTTTGTCAGTATCATAGAACTAGCTAGGTTTGATGTATAACCTAAAGCACTTTGATTTACTTTTTACCAATAAGAGAGAAGTGTAAAATAAATTGGGTAGCATTGTGGAGAGAAACGTTATATAAAATAAATAAATAAATAAAAGTGTAGTACAAAAGGTGTGATAAAGTTATATAACTCTTTTATTAATATGTAGTCATTCATACATCAAAGATCAACTAAACATCAACTTCGATATCTTGAGTAAGTTATGATGTACAAATATCGTAAGTACAGTATCTATACGGAGATATGATTAATCTAGAAATAGATAGGATAAGTATAATATTATATATATATATATATATATATATATATACACACTAATAAAACATAATAAATATATAATTGTATAATTTTTGTAAATTCAATTTAAGAACACGATAATATTGCTAAAAGCAAAATAAAATTTATAAATCATTGTCATCATAAGTCATTTTCTATTTTCTACAATTAGATTAATATTAATAATTTTTTTCTTGAAGTAGTCTATAAAGAAGATATTCCATTTTTTTTATCTAAAAGATGATATTTCTACATTATACATGCTTTTGTGTTTTATATAGTCATATCTAATTAACTATATTATATTTTTATATTTTTTTTTAAAAGGCTTGGATATTTCACTTATGTCTTGGTGAAATATTCAAGAATATTGGTATCAAATGTATATTGGATACTTGCTTAGATATATGTAAAGCAAATAAAAGGGTGGTACTTTGCAGTGATCAAGTTAACTTTTTATACAAACGTTTGTAAATTGTATCTATAAACTTTACAGAAGTCCTTAATGATAAGCTTTGGCTCGACCATAAACATTAGATATATTGCAGCTTTTGCATAACATAATCTTAGTAGAGTTGACTAAGTTGGTACCTCGTGCATGTTATGTTATTTGTTAGCAAAAAGTGAAAAACAGAGGACCCTCATTTTCAAAGAGTGATAGCTTTCAAATTGCTACCAAATGAAATGAAGGGAACACCACATGTGGTCTCTGAAATGCTAGGTAGTAAATGGTGAGGGAAAAGCTAGCTAGGACCAAACAATATGTTTCACATCAGAACAAAGATGTGCACTTGTGAGATTTCATTGGCCTCAATATTCGGGTATGGTCACTGCTAATTTTAAAAGCATATCATCAAGCATCAGCTACATCCTTTGTCCAAATTCTCACATAGTAATTGAAATAAGGATTCACATATGCACATAATACACTTTCTTGTGTCAGATCTTAACAATGAAGTGATATGTTATTGAACTATTATCAAATTATTCATAGATATCTAATTCTGTAAACTTCACACTCAATATATTCCATGTAAAAGAATATGTTAAAAATTTCATATCAACTAGTGATATGGTTTAATTCAGTATCCAGCCTAATTTAGTAATTTCCACTTTAAAAATTGATTTTGTAAGACTAAATTAAATTTATAATTTACTTTCATAATATACTCAACAACTACTTTACCTTTAAAGTAAAAACATGTAACTGTATAAACTAGTTATGTTAAAAATGTTAAATAGGTTCTTCCAAGTTGTACAGTGAGAACAGTAACTAATGTAGATAAGGTGAAAAACAAAGGAAAAGGCAAAGAGTGGGACTAAAGCAGGGAGAACAGAAATCGGCAGAGACAAGGTTGGGGTAGTTCTTACTTTCTGTGGGTTTGGGAGTCCTTGGAAGACAGAAGAAAGCCTGCAAGAGAATCCTGTTGGAAAAATCTCCAAGTGGCCATACATTGATAAATTCATTTTATAACGTTTTCACCAAAAAAAAAAAAAAAAAAAAAAAACATTCATAGATGAGATAATTCATAAATGATTAGACTTCACACAACATCTTATTTTATATTGACTCAATTGCTTAAACATGTTATGGGAAGATCTAGTATCCTATATGAAGGCCCCCTTATCTTATCTAATCCGATCAATAACAACATTTCCAAAAACTATAGTGACACAGCCACTAAGCACGTTCCTTCTGTTTTTCTTATATTTGTCTTATTGAATAACTGCAGTGAGAAATTCGGAACAGGGAAGATGATCTAAAACATGATAAAGCATAACGAGTTATGAATTTAACTCATTTAAACCGAGGAAAATTGTGTAAAAGAAGAAAGGAAAACTGTATACCAGTAATTTTATTTAAAGCATTGTACGAACTTTGAGTAAAATATGTTTCATGACAAATGAAAACATGTCCCATTTTTTTTAATCATGTGATCAATCTAAAGTATCATCAATATTATTCATGATTAATCTCTTTCAAGAAACCTAACTAACTACATTTAGTAACATCTCCCCTTTCAACTATGTTTTTTTTCTATTTATAAGGCTAATTTAATTTGAGATTTTGCTAAATTCAAATCCATTCAGCCAGCAACAACTTGTTGGTGTGTCTGATTGATTATACATTGTGGATTGGTGTTGTGAAATCAAATGGGGAATGAGGTTTATGCAGTGAAAAAATGAAGCAAATCCGTTAACCAAACATGGTATAGAGCCTAGGAAGCTATGATTCGCATAGATTGACATTTGTTTTATTGGTTGCTTTTAATCTGTCGTGTGTAGCGCAAACAGCTCTGTCACAACCCACACACCTCATTAGATAAGCCGTGTCACATTCGATCCACTTTTTCCGTTTTGCACTATTATTATTTCTCCTCTCTCTTTCTCTAATAGCATGTGTCTTTATCACATTCACAATACGCCTCAGAGAAAATTGTGGAGTCAGAGAGAGTGGAAAGTGAAACGTGTGATTTCTGATAACATAACAAAATATGTACACTTCCAGATATGCCACTGCCCAACACTCACGTTCAACATGTATTTTCAATATTATTAGTTCAATGTTGCAAATTTTTTTCTCTGAAATTTTTTAATTTTTTTCTCACTCAACTAACAAAAGAAAATCCTCTCTCTCTTTAAGTAGAGCTTACATACAAGTTTTTTTTCAAAATCAATTAATAGTTAAAGACTAATTTTTTGATGCAGAAACCACTAAAGTAGATGTTATGTCCTTTAACAAAATTTTCTTTATACGCATGCATTAAATAATTTAGTTTTGTACTATTTTTTTTTGTATCTTGTTGGTTATACAAGTTTTGTTATAAAAAAATATAAAAATAAAACATACTGGACTGTCGAGTAGGATTTTTATGTGATGCATCACAATTGTATTTTTATGATTCACATTCGATACTACCAAGTTAAGTAGAAACAATCTTATATAAGTTGAAATACATACTTAATTGTTGGAATACAAACAAGTTCTATATCGATAAAATAAGGGAATAAATAATAACTTATAAAACACACTCATACTTTAATGATTGAGAGACCTTTTAAGTGATAAATTAAAAGTAAAATCATGAAGGTCAGACCCAAAACAAAAAATATCTCATTATTATAGGATTGTGTATAAAATAATCTTATAAAAATAACTTTTATAAAATATCTCGTGAAACAAATTTATACGTCATTAATAATTTAAATTCTATCTTTTGATTCAATAGTTTTTCTTTTACGTTAATGTTTTGTGTTAAATCACATCATGTCATATCCTATAATTTTAAAAATTCATGGAATCTGTGCTTTTTAAGTCCTGGACAAATCAGACAAATGGGCTCAAGTGTTGGGCACTTAGGTGTTTGTTTAGCTTGACATTTGCATGGTACGTACAAGTCCCTGGTGTTGTAAACCCTACTACACTGGCTAGTAGCTTGAGAGTGGAGAGAGACTCTTTAAAGGTCACAGAGAGAGAGAGAGAGAGAGTGTCAGGCTCCGGCATATACCTGCAACCATCACAGTGTTGTTGATCGATCAAGAAGCTTTCTGAAGGGTCTTTCTTCTTGTTCATGGAGGAGAGAAATGCCAACAGGTTCATAAACAAAAGAGTTTCCTTCCTTTTCTTCATGCTATCAATTTGTACAATGATCTTCAGCACCACTGCATGTTTAGGTATGCAACACCACACTCCTTTCTACTTTTCCATCTCTAGTCTCCACTCCTCTTAACTGAGCTTAAAACTATGAAATGAAATGAAACTAATTCAAATCATGAATTCACTACTCCTTTATGGCTTTATCTAACTCACAACAAGCCACACTCACACCCCTTCATCCCTCCTCCAATGCAGATGCAAGCAAGTGTCCCATGTTTGCCAAAGCTGATACAGATCATCAGGTATAATATAAATTATCATATATTTTTTTGTCCTTAGCGTTAACCTATATTTGTTCTTTTACTTTAACCAAAATCATTTCCCATGTTACAATTTTCTAGGACTTTATATCAGTTCTATTTACTTAAGGGTTTAATTGTCATGTATACATGTACTGTCAGTATGGTCAACTAAACAAAAAATCACTATTAATATGTATTTGCATTATTATCGTAAAAGTCATCAAATTTATCATAAATAATGCATTACAATGTAAAACAGTACATGACTTTTTTTCTCTTTATTTAATGTGGCAGCCAACTAGAAATTACCACATCCGAATTTGTTGTAATGGTAATTAAGCTACCTGAGTACAACTCTAATTCTGGAATTGAAGACTTAGTAGCAATTTTTACAGTCTCTGACGGTTCACCCTCACACACATTCTTAGAACATATAATGCGCCAAAATAGGTGCAGTGTGCAGTGTGCTGGGATGGGACCTCTGCAATGTGAGCCGTCTGATACATGGAGTCCATTGTGATTGAGTAACAAAAGGGGTCAGTGGACCATGTGCTTCCTTATTGGTCCGCTCTGATTGACCACTGACTATTCAGTATTCATGCATGCCATTGCTAAGGATCATGCATTTTTAATGGTCCCACTTGCTACATCCACAAGAGATTAGAGAACCATATGTTACACCCAAATTTGTGTTTGTATGGTCAATGGTTTTAGTGTCTTTATTTGATCCTGTTTCAATTTTATTATGAATAAAACTTATATGTTTTATTATAAGTGTCATTAGTAATGTTTTCTTATTAGAATTGAGGTTTTACTTCATTAATCTTTGTAAAACTTTAATTTTGATTGAAAAATAACATTAATAATATATTTGAATATAAGATAAAAAAAATGTTTTTGAAAACCTCTTTACAAGATATTTTTTAATAAAAAAAAAATCTCAAAAACACTTCTAGACTTATATCCAAATAAGTTTTAATAATACTGTAGATATTATATCTAAGTTTTGTCTATATATGAATTGAGCATTAATTATTGAATAATTATGATTTTTGCCAGAAATATGTGGGGACAATTGGACATGGCATGGTGTTTGAAGACAAAACAAGAATTTCCATAGATTGGGCAAGGAAGTTCCTTCGTGGACCCGGGTCATCTCCTCCCCTATGCACCTCCAAGTGTGGCAGTTGTACACCGTGCAGACCGGTTCATGTGACGGTGCCGCCGGGTACTCCGGTGACCGCAGAGTACTACCCGGAAGCATGGAGGTGCAAGTGTGGCAACAAGCTGAGCATGCCTTGAATTCTTCTATAAATTTGGCTCCCAAAGTAGATAAGGGTGAAGTAAATAATTTTGGTTGTTGAGGAGAAGATTAGGTTGATATTTTAACACATTCATTATGTGTTATGCATATATGTAATCAATAATATTGTAATCAACAATTGAGATTATTTACTTTACTTTATAAAGTAGGGGAGAGTGGAATCATTTCTTTACATCATATCATATATGATGAGTATGTAATTTTGTTTAGGCAGTTCTTTCTATGTAGAGACTCCTCTTTAGTTAGTAGTTTTAACTTCAGAGTATGTTGATAATGGATATAAAACAAAAGATTTATATGATTGAATCTAAATTTTCATCTATTTACTTTATGATTACTGTCGATGCATGACATTATATTTTGATAATATATATATATATATATATATATATATATATATATATATATATATATATTTGGACACTAAATTATGTTGTTACTAGTTTAATATAGACTAAATTATATTTTTAGTCACTCCATTTAAATGAAATTAGACGAAAAGGTAACATTGAACATCATTTAAAAATTAGATGATCAAATTAAATTATTTAAAAATACAAATTGAGCATTTCAAAAATAGAGACTAAATTGAACAAAAATTTATTTAGCATTTTTTTAGTTATATAAATTTTACCTATTTAATAATTTCTTTTATTAGATAACTCTTTCATTTTGTGATATTTTTTTAGTTCCAAATACTCAATTTGTTGTCACTTATTAAGGTAAGTAAATGAAAATTTGAATTTATCTAGACAAAAAGATATTAGATAAATTTATATTCAATTTGAACCTGCTAATTTAAAAATGTTTAATTTAATCTCACTATTTGGTTCTCTAATTTTTAAAAAAAATATTTAATATTATATTTTCATCTAATTTTATTAATGATATAATATCAATTTGAATGAAAGAATAATTAATATCAAATATTTTTTAAAAATTAGAGTAATAAATTAAACATTTTAAAATTTGTAAAATTAAATTAAATCTTTAAAATAAATTAAAGAAATTAAAAATATAATTTAGCCTACTATAATTATACATCTATTATTCATGTTTATCAGCCAAATCACGTCATTGATGACATGAAAAATTCCATGAAAGATGTTAGAGGGAACATGTCTGAGACATGATTTAATACTTAATTTATTAATTTTAGTAGATGGATTAAATGAGTTAAATTTAAAAATAAAATTCATTAAAGAATTGAGTGGAAATTGAGTAATAGATATCTTGTTAGATTCGGGTGAGAGGTTTGGAAGTTTCCTCCATTGTCTGTTCCTCTGTTTTATTGAAGTGGTTAATGCATAGTGTTGGGGACAAAGTTCATTTAATAGGCCCAAATACAGTGTCAGTTCGTTTTGACAGAGTGGTGCTCTTGTTCAAAACTGCAAAAGCTGCCTTCTCTTGGATCCATTATTTAATATTATATAGACCAAATGGAATTAGTAGGGGTTGATCCACGCTTAAGCAAGGTCAGGAGTTCGAATCCTGCCTTGTGTATGCAGCCGCGTTAAATCTTGGGGTCAGCTATCCCACCCTTTGAGGTGCCTCCAACGTAGCGAGGAGATTAGTCACTGCTGTCGGTGGTGGATACTCCAGGGACGAACCAAAAAAAAAAACTAACGAACCAAAAGAGTAATTTAATTACAAAAATTACTACTATTTTATTTATCCTTTGGAGTTCAATATAAATTTCATTATAATTTTCTTAATTTTCATCCAAATCTCAAATAACGAATGAGATAAACTAATTGACAAGAAAGATAAATAAAGAAAAATGAGTATAAAAAGTATAATAAAAAGTTAAAATAATTACTTTAATGATATTTTAAAATCTTTTTTATACAATTATATTTTTTAATCTGTATTCTCTTTTGATGAGCACGTGAAAACAATAAGAGGAAGTACAAATGAAAGAGGAAGAACAATAATGTTACAAGTTCTGGTGAAAATAAAAGGCCAAGGTCTTCCTTCACCAGAGGTCTAATTAAAGATATATATGATATGTGGTCCAAATAGTTGCAATTCTGCTATAAATATTTAATAGTTTAATAACTTGCAATTGTTATGGCTAATATTTGTTATAATGATAAGAGAAGACACATTTGTATAAAATATGATGTTGTAAACAATTTAACTAAAAATTGTGATATCCCACACAAATATGTAAAATGTGAGGGGAAAAAAAACATGTAGCTATCCTTTCATTAAAGGATTACTCAAGAAAATTATTTCAAATATGTCAAGGGAATGTGTTTAAAGCCATAAATAAAGGAAAATATAATGGACACCTAATTAGTTATGAAACGAAATCATATAAATATTCTTATATAGTACATTTTTCATCCATGTGATATGTGATAGTGCTTGATATATTTACTATGTGAGTGTGAGGTGCAAGACACCTTACATGAAAGACTTTGACTATCTTTCTAAAATATAATAATTAAGTTGGACCTATTTTTTTATTAGATTAAAAATTTCAATCCAATCTTTCATGAATTGAAAAATTATGTATCCTACTAACCTATTTTAAAAAAAAAATTAAGTATTTTTAGTTTATTTGTGTTAAATTTTTTTCAAAATTTATGATTAAATATAATTAAAAAATATTATAAAACCAAATAATTCAAATGTTCAATGGACCTATTTAATAAATTTATTAACATAATTAGATAAGTTTGTCAACAATATTACATTAAGTTTACAGTACAGTTATAAATAAGTTTATCAACAATAATAAAATAAATAAATAATACAATTACAAATAAATCTTAGAGTTTATTTGTCTAAAATTTTTTTAACTTATTAGTTACAATTAAGTTAAAAGTTGAAAATAGTCAAATTTCATTGTTTTCAATTTAAAAACTCTATTTGGACTAAAAGTCGTTTCATAAAAATAATTCAAAATATCTATTTTTATTTGAAACTAGTTATGTTTTCATATTAAAAAGTATATTTATAAAATAAAAAATACTTTATAAAATTAATTTAATGATGATGAAAATATTAAAATATAGATATTTAAAATTTTAATTTAAAAAAAAAACAGAATTAAGTCACTGAATGAATATTAAAATATTAAAACTGGTTTGACCTTCAAAATTTTAAATTATAAAAATAAATAATTCATATAATTAACCTACTAAATGAATATAAATTCCTGAAAACTTGTCACAATTACAATAATATTATCTTACTAGATTGTCTTATGCAATACAAATTTTTTTTCAAAAAACAAATCTTCATGTTAAATAGTTGTAAAATAAATCATCAAAATAACGACATAACAAATCTAAAATGTTTCATAAAATATTATGTCAAATAAAACAATATTTAACTAAATAATAAAAAATTAACTGGTTGTGTATATTTAAATTATGCAGATTAAAAAAATTAAATTACCTAAACCAAACTCAACACATTTTATAGTGGATTAGATATGTTGATGAATAGGATTCAACCCATTTTAACATCAGTAAGTACATGAACATTGGTGTGGGTAACGGATTTGGTGACTTTATTCTCGAAAGTCACTGAATCCATTTTCACATTACACATAAGTAAACTTTTTAGACTAAAATATAAATAAATTTTAATTAAGTCAATATTATTTAATATTCTTAAATCAATAATAATTTTAAAACAACAAATAGGGGTACTATCTATTATAAATGTAATTAAATATATTTTAATAAATATAGTATATATTTTATATAAAATTGTAAAAATTAAATGTATTTAAGTGACTTTCTTCTTCTTTTTACACAAAAGAAAGCTGATTAAATATATTTAATTTTCATGATTTTAAAAAAATATATACACTATATTTTTAAATCTGTAAAATTAGTCTTTCTTATTTATATATAAATTTAGAAAAAAAATATTTAATAATATAGGGACTGGTCCACGTGCAATTTTGCTAAGCAAAATTCTTAATAAGATTAAGAGCTCAAATCGAGTTGAATCGAAAGTCAATATATTTATTTTGATGGATTTAGGGGGAAAAGATGTGGATACGGATTTAGTAATCAAAATTATTATGGTTTTTTTGTTTTTAATCATGAGATCAATAAATTTTTTTTATAGATTTTGTTAGTGTTCTAAATTGTAATAAAATAACTAAAATATTTCCATAAAACATAAAATATATGAGCTAAAAAAATAAATAATAAATAATAATAGTAATAATAATAAAAAAGAAAAAATATTTTCCAGACTTAAATATCTTTTGTTTTATCCCACCCTTTGAGGTGCCTTCAACCTAGCGAGGAGATTAATTACTACTATCAGTGGTGGATACTCTAGGGATGAAAAAAAAAAAAATCTTTTGTACCTATAATATTTCATTTATTTTTGTTTTTATCCCTAATTTCTTTTCTATTTTGTCCCTGTGTTACTATTCATCGTTTATATGACGTGTCAAACACAAAATGAATAAAATTCACTTAAAATATCTATTTAACGGACACATCATACAAAAACAATAACGGTAGAGACGAAAAAAAAATTACAAGAAAAATTTATAGGAACAAAAATGTTATAAAAAAAAAAAAAAAAACCAGGTATATTATTACATGTACAGGAAACAATATTTAAACCTGAAAAATAAAAATAAAAAAGATTTATTTATACATTTTATATTTTGCTAGTTTATCAATTATTTTGTAATATTTTAGGACACGATAAAAATCTAAAAGAAAAACATTAATATAATGGTTAAGAATGAAAAAGTTACGGTAACTTCGATTCTACACGATCATCTAATCTGTTAACGTGTAGATATAGAAGGAGTATATTTTTTTTATTTATCCAAAATTACAATAATACTAAATACGAGTAGAATTTAAGGTCTGATATATATATATATATATATATATATATATATATATATATATATATATATATATATATATATATATATATATATCGTCCACATTGGTACTAGAGTCCACCTTGATGACAATGAGATCGGACCACACCAATTCATTGAGACAGATGTACTCTCCACTTGATAAGATAAAGTGATAAGATTGAGATCTTATCAAATCGTAACAAACTCATCATCGCCAGGGAAAAAACTCTAATCCACATTAAGGTAATGCATTATATATATGAGATCTGCTAACCCATAAAAACTAATTTAAGCACTCAAGTCTCTTTTGCAGGTACCAACCTCATCCCTGAACACCCAAAATATTTAGCAGAAGAGGCTCACTAATCTTATCCAGAAGTCATCTCACCCATCGATCTCAAGTAAATATATATATATATATATATATATATATATATATATATATATATATATATATATATTGCAAAACATAGAACCTTATATATAGCCATGGTTATGGGTAGCTTCTTAATTAGTTGAACTCTTCGAAAATCCAATGATCGCTTTTTTTGAAATTTATAATAATTATTTTTAATATTATTAAATAAATAATTTTTATTTTTATTTTTAAAAAAATATTTTTTTTTATTTTATCTTTTTAAAATGACTTAAATATGTCTTTAATCCTTATAAAATTAATAAGTTTTGATTTTAGTTTCCGTAAAAAAAATTTATTTTTCATTTTCTAAAATTGAAATTCTTATTTTTTATGTAATCATTTTTAACTACTTTTTATTTTTAAAAAATAAATAAATAAATAGTTATCTTAAGTGTCACCTACAACAATTACGTACTATTATCATATTGATATTTAACATCTCTAAAAGTTTTTAAAATAAATATTATTTATCTATCTTAAAATAATCAAACTAGTGAATTTATATTTTAGAGGGATGAAAATCAAAGAAAAATATTTTACTCATTTTACAAGTACGAAACAATCTTTATAAATCTTACAAGGATGAAAAATAAAGAAAAAAATTTACGAAGACCAAAATCAAAATCACCCATCTTATAGGGACTAAAAATATTTAAACCTTCTAAAATTAATATTTTCGATCTTAACAATTATTTTAAATAAATAATATTTATTTTTAAATATTTATAAAATACTTAGAGATGTTAGTATATTGTCTTTAAAATTATAGTAAGCAAGTTCAAGTGTGAATATTTTCATATTTGTGTGTTTCATGAGTTTTCTATTAAATAATTAATGCATATATTAGTTTATTTAACATAAATAGTAGTTTTATATTTTAGAAGAAAAAACAAATTTTTTATTTTCTAGAAATAATAAGCTTAAAATTACATATATATATATATATATATATATATATATATAATATAGGGGGTTATAATTATATCGGTATAACTTTTACTAAGTATTACATTGTTCAATAACTTTATATTAAATGTGAATTTTGTAAATCCAACCGTTAAATTGAAAGTTCATATCACTTTATACGTGTATATTGTTAAGTCTCAATTATACTTCTTTTTAGATAGGACTTATTGAACAATTCCACTTATCCCATGCACTCTTGCAATATAATTGTTTTCTTTTTTATTCAATTTTTGTGCAGATATAGCTAACCCAAAACTCATCTAACAATACCCTGATACACCTCATTTTTTGTGCAGGTATTGAGTGAAGAGTTGAAGTTGAAGACCCATTGGATTGGAAATTGAAGGAGCTTAGGAGTAGGAGAAGAGTACCTGCGTCGGGCGCAAGATTACCCGCGCCGAGCTTGAACAAAATAGAGAGCCACACTCTGCAATTCAGAACTGTGTTGATGTTAAGTCTCAATTTTACCTCTTTTTGGATGAGACTTATTAAACAAATTCCACTCATCTTCTGAACCATTGCAATACAATTGTTCTCTTTTTGGTTCATTTTGTGTGCAGATATAACTAACCCAAATTTAGCTAACAATACTTTAATACACCTCATTTTTTGTGCAGGTATTGAGCTAGGGACTTGAGGATTGAAGACTCTTAGGATTGGAAATCTAAGAAGCTAAGGAGCAGAGAAGAGGTTCTGCGCCGGGCGCAAGGTGATCCGCGCCAGGCGAGCAAAACAGAGTATCTCACCTCTGGGAGCCATTGCGCTGGGCGTAATGTGAATTGCGCCGGGCGTGTCCTAAGGCAGAGAGTATCTGGAAGGCCCTGCACCGGGCGCGAAGACTTATGCGCCGGGCGCGAAACCCTAATCTGACTCCCCAAGCTCGTATTTGAAGCCATTTTCGGGAAGAAACCCCCATTCTCACATTAGGCGCCTCCAGGAGCTGCGGAAGGGATTCCCAGGGCTTGGGATCGTCCGTGTGCGGATCTTTCCTTCGGTTCTTCATCCCCCTTTCATCTCTATTTTGTATTTACCCTCTTTGTTGAGTGGTTTCACCCATTTTTGTGGGGTTAGATGTAACCAACGTACTCTATTGTAATCTTTACGGTTTTAATGATATATATACATGTTGTTTTATTCTTTGTTGTGTTTGTTTCTATTCTTAATGCTTGCTTTGGATTGATCACCCTTTGCATGATTTAAGGTTCCATGGGTATTGGAAAATAACCTTTGAAACTAGTTCTGAAACATATGCCTAGTGGTGATTGTATCTAGGGATAGAGCTTGACCCATTAGTAGTCTTAAACCCTAGCCCATAATGCGGGTGTAGATATTGGGTACTCAAGGGATTGATATTCAATATCCGCATCTAGGCTCTTTCTCTAAGGGATTAGGTTTGAGTAAACTCTTGGGTTGACTAAGCAATGAATTCAACAAGAGATTAAGGATACATTAGTTTAACGTTTGGCGAAATCTAACCCCCACAACCTCACAATACCATTATCCCATTTCTACCCCTTTCCATTCTAAAACTAATACTTTTTATAGTTTTAACATTCCAATAGTCATGCTCTTCAACTCACATTTACATGACAAACTACAATTTGGAATGATTCTTTAGTCACGAATAGTCAATAAATGCTTATATTACCTTCTAATCCCTGTGGATACGATATTTTTACTACTTGAACGGCCGGTATACTTGCCGTGTTTGAGACCGTTGATAGAATGAAGAGAATTTACAATTAGAACAAAAGTACTTCAACGGAAATCTCAACAGTCGAGCGTAAGAGTAGATGCGTTGGGCATGCTCAAGACAGAGAGCAACCTAAGCTCTTTGGAAGACATTGTGCCCAACTTGAAAGTAATTGCGTCGTGCGTGTCTTGAGATAGAGAGTATCTAAACTCTCTGAAAGGCCCTATGTCGGGCGCAAAGCATAATGCGTCGGACGTGGTAACCCTAACCTGACTCACCCAGCTTGTATTTGATCAAGTCTTCGAGGATTTTTCCCTCATTCACACATTTGGCGACTTCTAGGAGTTGAGGAAGGGATTCTTGATGCTTGGGACCGTTCGTGTGTAGGTCTTTCCTTTGGTTCTTCCATCTCTCTTTGTTGAGTGTCTTTTATGTATGATTTACACTCAACTTTTGGTACTCTTTTTGGTAATTGTAGATATTATATATGTTATTTTACCCCCCTTTATTTAAAGAATCAAGTTATACTAAAAGAGTAGAGGAGTAGTAGCAAAATTTTAAGGAATTTTCTCATTTTTTGCAGGTTTTTTAGGAAGGCAGAGATCCACAGCCATAGCTGTGGATCTAGAGCTCGAGCTGTGGAAATCTGGGGAGAAATTGTGAAGGTCAGAAACTTGCAGCTATAGCTGTGGTTCTGCAACTATAGCTGTGGAAATCTGGAATGCTCATTTTTGGTTCCAGAGACTTGAAGCTATAGCTGTGGATCTGGAGCTCGAGCTGTGGAAGTCTGGGAAGAATATAGAGGTCTAGAAAGTTGGAGCTATAGCTTTGGATCTGCAGCTATAGCTGTGGAAATCTGAAATGTACTTTGAAGCTCCAGAGAGTTGAAGCTAAAGCTGTGGACTCACAGCTAAAGCCGTGGAAGCACCCAGGACCCAATAAAAACTCCAGAGACTCACAGCCATAGCTGTGGCTTCACCGCTTGAGCGTTGGAAGTTCCTTAAGATTGAAGGAGTTGTCACAGCTATAGCTGTGAACCCACAGCTGCAGCCTTGGAGGTTTCTTCACCCTGAAGGACTCTCCACAGCTATAGCCGTGGATCTGCAGCTGTAGCCGTGGAAATAAAAGTTACTTTTTGGCCTTGTTTTAAAGCTGATATAAAAGGGAACATGAGGGATGATAAAGAGGGATCACAAATTTAACAGAGAAAAACAGGGGAAAAGCTTGGGAAGAAGGAAGAACGAAGGAAGAACAGAGACTTGGAAGCTGGATCCTTTGGGAACGAAGATCAACTCCATTTCTTCATCCTTTGCTTTGTAATTTCTTCTTTTCACTCTTTGATTCTGTAATGGCCATGGGTGGCTAAACTTCTTAAGGATTGGTTAGATGTAACTACTAACTCCTCTTCTTCTTAAATATATGCATTTTGATCTCATTATTTGTGTAATGATTCTTCGCTTAACGCTTATATCGGCTTGATCAACCGTTGTATGATTTTTGGCTTTTGAATCCAGTTGGAAAACGCTTTCGAAAACCCGAACTGAATCTTGCACCTAATCACCTCTTGTTCTAGGAATAGACTTGATTTGGTTAGTCACATTGTTCAAGTTATTGTTCTTAATGCGAAGTGTTAGACTCAAAACATTGAGGAATCATGTTTTGAGCTTAATGACTTTAGGATTCAACCTTGAGGAATCTTGTTGGATTATTTAATGAACGTGGAAATAATGAAATTAGAATTGCATTTATGCTAAGAAGATCTATGAGTTAGCAAGTGCATCTGAGTCAATCCTTGTTTCTTGTCTTTACTACATTTGCCTTATTGTGTTGTTTGAATCTGTTTTCACTCAATTGAATTTTTAAACTCATTCTCTTTTAAATCATTTGAGCGAGAGTTACTAAACACGCAAATCCCTGAGGACGATCTTTAAATACTACTTCGAAACTTGGTTCACGTGCCAAGTGATAGGTTTGCGAAAATCTTCATCACTCTTCTATCTCTATTTTTGTTTTACCCTCATTGTTTTGAGCGGTTTTACCCATTATTTTGTGGGATTAGATGTAACCAACGAAACTCTTTTGTAATCTTCACTTTATTAATGATATATATATGTTGTTTCATTCATTGTTGTGTATGTTTCTATTCTTATGCTTGCTTTGGATTGATTCTCCTTTGCCTGATATAGAGTCCATTGGGTATTGGAAAATAGTCTTTTGAACTAGCTCTGAAACAAATACCTAGTGGGAAATGTATCTAGGAATGGTGTTCGGCCCATTAGTAGTCTTAAACCCTAACCCGTAATGTAGGTGTATGTATTGGATACTCAAGGAATTGATATTCATTATCTGCACCTAGGCTCTTGCTCTAAGGGATTAGGTTTGAGTAAATTTATGGGTTGACTAGGCAATGAATGTAACAAGAGAACAAAGATTCATCGGTGTGAAGTTTGGTGATATCTGACCCACAATCTTACAAAATCACAAATACTATTTCTTATCCCTTCCACACACACACTAATTATATCATAGGTTTGAATTTCCAATAGTCATAACCTTTATTTGAATTGCATGACAATCTATAAAAATTGGAATTATTCTTTAGTCACAAATAGTCATTAAATGCTTATTTTACCTACTAGTCCCTTTGGATACGATTTAAATTTACTACTTGAACGGCCGGTATATTTGTCGTGTTTGAGCCCGTTGTCAGAGTTAAAACAATTTATGATAAGAACAAAAGTTAATGTCAACGGAAATCTCAACATATATCAAATTTTGTTAAAATTAAACAATAACTAGAAGGTAATCAAAGTGTTCATATTTTAGTGTATTTTGAAATGAATATATTATATCAATTTTGTTTTATAAAAATGAAGTATCAAATCATCTTGGATTAATATAAAATTTTGTATATATAATCTAAGAGATATGAACTTTCAATCTAACGGTTGGATTTACAAAATTCACATTTAATATAAAGTTATTGAGCGGTGTAAAAAAAAATCCGTCAGAAATTTACCCTTTTTCGTAAAAAAATTAGCATTTTTCTTGTTGTGTCTATATATATATATATATATATATATATATTATTTATGGGTGATAAAAAAGAGTTTTAAATTATTAGTGAAAAACATTATCCGTAATCCATTGAATGTCAGAAAATTAAATCAAGCCAACAATTTTAAATTGCTGCAACAGGAACTTTTAATTTTGACTATTCAAAAATTACTGCACCTTCTCAAATTGAAATTTGGAATTCAACAGAGGCTGCACATCTGAAATTGAAAGTAGCAAAATTTGACATCGAAGAGGACAAAGCCAATTTGTATTCTTGTTCCTTCCAAATGAAGTTTTCTAAATATAATATTATACTATTTTGTTTGATGTATCATCTGCCTATAAAAGGCCATATGTTGTACGTATTAATTTTGTGTGTGTTATGAAATGAAATAGATGAAATGATGAAATCAGTTTTTCTCCTCTCTTCCTTTGTGTGTGTGTGAGTTATTTTAGAGTTATTATGTTCCACTGATAACAAATTGGTATCAGAGTTGGATAGATCCAGCATTGTTTTTTTGTGAGTTTGTGAGAGAATTAGTGAGGAACAAGAGAGTTCTCACTTTATCAAAATTTTCAGAGTCTATTTGAGAGAGAGATATGGCCACCAACTATAATATTGTTTGGTCCGGTCCCAAATTAGATGGGAAACTAGATTACAATTATTGGGCATTGTTGATGTCTACCCATTTGAAAGCTCACAATATTTGGAGCTTTATTGAACCAGGCTTACAACAAGGAGCTGATGATGCAACTCAAAGGAAGGACCAGTTGGCGCTATAACAAATTCATCAAGGAGTAGATTATTCAATTTTTGGCAAAATAGCAAATGCCAAAACAGCCAAAGAAGCGTGGGACATTTTGAAGTTGTCATATAAAGGTGTAGAGAAAGCTCAAAAATCCAAGTTGCAATCTTTGCGAAGGGAATATGAAAGATATGAAATGTCAAATTCTGAATCCGTTGAACAATATTTTTCACGGGTAACAGATCTCGTCAACAAAATGAAAGTATATGGAGAAGATATCCCTGAAAGCAAGGTGGTGGAGAAAATTCTACGCACCATGCCGATGAAGTTTGATCATGTGGTGACTACAATAATTGAGTCCCACAACATAGAAATCATGACAGTTGCAGAATTGCAAGGTAGCATTGAAAGCCATGTGAGCAGAATCTTGGAGAAAACTGAAAAAGAAAATGAAGAAGCATTGAAAAGCCAGGTGAATTTTACCAACATAGCAGAACCCAGCCGAAGTGAAGACAGTAGAGGTCGTGAAGGTGGAAATATAAATTTCAGAGGTAGAGTGGTAGTTTCAGAGGAAGAGGTCGTTGTAATTTTAATCAACAATGGAGAGACAACAATTTCAGGCCACCTAATCAAGGAAGAGGTGGATACAATGTTAGATCTATCAACCGTGGAAGAGGAAGAGGCAGTTTCACCAACCAGGAGAGGACAAATTTCAATTGCTATCACTGTGGAAAGTTCGGGCACAGAGCTGCAGATTGTAGATTCAAACAACAAGCAAATATAGCAGAAAATCAATATGAGCAAACTGGTGAGGTTTCTGATAATCCACAAACCTTACTTCTAGCAACAAATAATTTTTCAGGCGATGAAGCTATTTGGTACCTAGATACTGGTTGCAGCAACCATATGTGTGGGAAAAAGGAGTTATTTTCCTCACTAAATGAAACAGTAAAATCTACTGTGAAATTTGGAAATAACTCAAACATTCCGATTTTGGGAAAAGGTCGAGTTGCAATTAGATTAAAGGATGGTACTCAAAATTTCATCTCTGATGTTTTCTATGCTCCTGGTCTTCACCATAACCTGTTGAGCTTGGGACAATTATCAGAGAAAGGCTACAACATACAGATTCATGATGGCTACTGTATGTTGATTGACAAAAATAGGAGATTGATAGCCAAGGTAAAAATGTCTCCTAATCGACTATTTCCTTTGAATGTTCAATACGATAAAATTCCTTGCTTGAGCTCCATTATACAAAATGATGATTGGCTGTGGCACATGCGTTTTGGACATTATCACTTTTCTGGATTAAATTTTTTATCTAGAAAAGAGTATGTATCTGGTTTGCCTGTTATAAACATTCCTGAAGGTATATGTGAGACTTGTGAAATTGGAAAGAAACACAGAGAATCCTTTCCAACTGGAAAGTCCTGGAGAGCAAGAAAGCCATTGGAAATTGTGCATTCAGATTTATGCATGGTTGAGATACCATCACATGGCAGTAGCAGGTATTTCATTACTTTTATTGATGACTTTAGCAGAAAAGCTTGGGTGTATTTTTTGAAACAAAAATCAGAAGCTTGTGATGCCTTTAAGTCATTTAAGGCATTTGTGGAGAAACAAAGTGGCTGCAAGATTAAAGCATTGAGGACAGATAGAGGTCAAGAATACCTTGCCTGTGCAGATATCTTTGACCACCATGGAATTCAGCATCAAATGACAACTAGATACACTCCTCAACAAAATGGAGTAGCAGAAAGGAAGAACAGAACAATCATGGATATGGTGAGATGCATGCTAAAGGCAAAACAAATGCCTAGAGAATTCTGGGCAGAAGTAGTTTCTACTGCTGTGTATATTTTGAACAGGTGTCCAACAAAGAGTGTTTGTGATAAAACACCATAAGAAGCTTGGAGTGGAAGGAAGCCCTCAATCCGGCATCTCAGAATTTTTGGATGTATAGCATATGCACATGTACCATATCAACTCAGAAAGAAGCTTGATGACAAAGGAGAGAAGTGCATCTTCATTGGTTACAGCACCAACTCAAAAGCGTATAAGCTTTTCAATCCAGTGACAAAGAAGGTTATTATCAGCAGAGATGTGACCTTTGATGAAGAAGGAATGTGGGATTGGTCTTTCAAAGCACAAAAGGAGCCTGTAATAAACCCAGAAAACTATGAAGAAGAGAATGGACATGTAGATCCAACACCTGATGAACCAGAAACATCAAGCAGACCACAAAGGCAAAGGAGACTACCAGCCAGATTGGAGGATTATGTTGTGGGTAATGATAATGATCCATCTGATGAAGAAATTATCAATTTTGCCTTATTTGCAGATTGTGAGCCTGTAACTTTTGAAGAAGCTTCAAATAATCAACATTGGAGAAAAGCAATGGATGAAGAAATTCATGCCATTGAGAAGAATCAAACATGGGAGCTGACAGACTTACCAGCAGATAAAAGGCCAATTGGAGTAAAGTGTGTGTATAAAACTAAGTACAAGTCCAATGGAGAAATTGATCGCTTTAAAGCAAGGTTGGTAGCAAAAGGGTACAAACAAAAGCCAGGTATTGATTATTTTGAGGTATTTGCTCCTGTAGCGAGATTAGATACAATTCGTATGCTTATCTCTATATCAGCTCAAAATAATTGGAAAATTCATCAAATGGATGTTAAATCTGCTTTTCTGAATGGCACTTTGGAAGAAGAAGTATATGTTGAGCAGCCTGCAGGATATGAAGTTAAAGGAAAAGAAGATAAAGTCTACAAATTGAAGAAGGCATTGTATGGTCTGAAGCAGGCACCCAGGGCGTGGTATAAGAAGATTGATTCTTACTTTGTGGATAATGGTTTTCAGAGATGCCCATTTGAACACACTTTGTATATCAAATCTGTTGATCCTGACAATATTCTTATTGTGTGCCTCTATGTTGATGATCTAATTTTTACTGGCAATAATCCAAAAATGTTTGCAGAATTCAGGGAGGCTATGGTTAAATGTTTTGAAATGACGGATCTGGGTCTAATGTCTTATTTTTTGGGCATCGAGGTTGATCAGCAAGATGATGGAATTTTCATTTCTCAAAAGAAATTTGCAGGTGATATTTTAAAGAAATTCAAGATGGAGAATTCAAAGCCAATTTCAACACCTGTTGAAGAAAAGTTGAAGCTGACAAGTGACATTGAAGGCAAGAAAGTCAATCCAACTCTCTATAAAAGTTTGATTGGAAGCCTTAGATATTTAATTGCAACCAGGCCAAATATTGTCTATGGAGTTGGACTACTCAGCAGATTCATGGAAAAGCCTCGAGATTTTCATTGGCAGGCAGCTAAAAGAATTCTCAGATACATCAAAGGTACTTTGACAGAAGGAATTTTCTATGATAAAGACATTGATGTAAATCTTGTTGGATATACGGATAGTGATTGGGCAGGAGATATAGAGACGAGAAAGAGCACGTCAGGATATGCATTCAATCTTGGAAGTGGTACTATATCATGGTCATCAAAGAAGCAACAAGTGGTGGCACTCTCAACAGCCGAAGCAGAATATATAGCAGCATCAAGTTGTGCAACCCAAGCTGTGTGGCTGAGAAGAATGCTTGAAGTGATGCATCAAAAGCAAAATACTCCCACAATGATATTTTGTGATAATAAGTCAACAATTGCATTATGCAAAAATCCAGTATTTCATGGACGATCCAAGCACATAGATATTCGATTTCATAAAATCCGAGAACTGGTAGCTGAGAAAGAAGTAGCAATTGAATATTGTCCAACTGAAGAACAAGTTGCAGATATTTTCACGAAGCCATTAAAAGTCGAGTTATTTTATAAGTTAAAAAGAATGCTTGGAATGATACAAACTTGATTTAAGGGAGGCAATGTCAGAAAATTAAATCAAGCCAACAATTTTAAATTGCTGCAACAGGAACTTTTAATTTTGACTATTCAAAAATTACTGCACCGTCTCAAATTGAAATTTGGAATTCAACAGAGGCTGCACATCTGAAATTGAAAGTAGCAAAATTTGACATCGAAGAGGACAAAGCCAATTTGTATTCTTGTTCCTTCCAAATGAAGTTTTCTAAATATAATATTATACTATTTTGTTTGATGTATCATCTGCCTATAAAAGGCCATATGCTGTACGTATTAATTTTGTGTGTGTTATGAAATGAAATAGATGAAATGATGAAATCGGTTTTTCTCCTCTCTTCTTTTGTGTGTGAGTTATTTTAGAGTTATTATGTTCCACTGATAACACATTGAACATGTAACCGAGTTCAGAAGTCTTATTTTGCGACGAATAGTATGTTTGAGAAAAAGTTAAGTGAATAATGAATATAGCCTACTTTTAATTTAAAATAACTACTTTCTTGTTTTTTTCATTTACAATTTTGAAATTGTATGAACTCAAGTTTGGAGTCTTGCAATGATAAATCAAACACTCACGGAGTCCTACTTAAGATACCGACACCTATGTTTTTTGTTCAATATGTCCTTACTTTTTTATTATTATTGCATAGGTGTGGGTTTACATGCATAAATATCTCTCTTAATTCCTCGGTCTACTTTCTGATGAGAGAAACCCGAAATTATATTCAAGATATATATGCTGCATGTAGGTGAAATTCTGAAAGCGGATCCAAACATGCAAAAACTTCTCTTCCTTGCATGTGTTTCCCGCTAAATTAATTATTGGATTATTCACAAAAGTTATACTTAAATATTATTGCACAACATTTTTTTTATAAAGATATATATTGGAATGGATATCGAATCATTTTGCTATCTCAACTCTTTCTCTCCTAACCACTAATTAAGTTAAATCGAATGATCTTCAGCAAAGATATTGATTATACCAAAAAGCACAAAATTATTTTTTTTATATATTAAATTAGGCACAACTTTTCTAAAATTTACTTAGTAAAAATTTGTTTCAATTTAATTATCATTCGAATCCTAAGTATCAAATTTTTTAAATACTCAAAGAAAGAGTTTTTTGGTCACAGTGATTTTATTCGAATCAAATAGAATTGTCTCTTGAATGATACATGTGATGTTAAAAAAATTATTTTCCTAGAAATTTCTTCCGGTTAAAACCAAATTAAGCAAAACAACTCCATCATGCACTATTTTTTTTTTCCCATTCCTGTTACCTATTCTAACCTCCATCAATGGTGTGCCATGAGCATGACCCTTATTAATTATAGAATTAATCATTTATACACTGTCAGTGTAAAGTTTTTTTACATTGATAGCTAATTATATATTTTAATTGTGCCATGCTACTGTTAAAAGTAAATATTTACAGTGACATGACATAATTAAAGGATATAATTGGTTGCTAGTGTAAAAAAATTTTACACTAGCAGTGTATAGATGATTAACTCTTAATTATATTCGTAATCCAAGTTTTAGAAATCTAATTAACACAAGAATGGAAAATTCTACGGTACCCACTATAATTGTGGGGTACCAAAACAGTCATTTTATTTATTTATTTTTTTATTTTAATTACTTGTTTTATTTTTATTTTTATTTTTATTTTTATTTTTACTTAGTATTTTTAATAATTTATCTGTATAAATTTTTTTATATCTTTATATTTTTTTTAATTTATATATTAATGTAGCATATATTATAATTAAAAGATTTAATGTTAATATTTTGTTAATATGTTTTAGTTTTTCTTTGGTGATAATTTTTTTGAATTTATAGTATAAATTAGTTTTTCAGTTATATTTTTTTTTAATTTTTTTTATAATATTATTATAATTTTTTTGTTTTTAATTTTTAAATTTTATCACATATAAACAAAATTTGTTATGAAAATTGACCTTTTAATTATTATTATTTTTTTAATTAGTCTTTTTGATTGATTCATCTTATACAAATTTTTAGTCTAAAATTTATGTTGTTTTAAATTTATTTTTTAAAACTTATTTGTTCACATAATTTAGTGTACCAAAATTCTTCGATTTTCATAGGTACCATAATAATTCTCATATAATTAATAAAATATAAAATGAATTGACATAATATATAGAGTCCTATTGACTCAAATATCCTCCTCGAGAAAGAGATACTTTTCTTGGAGGGATTGATGCCCTTCAAACCACTCAAATAATGTATCCACTAGTGAAATTAATTTCGAGAGAGTTTTCCAACAATCCATGGCGTACTATATCAACTTCCTTCTTAACTGTACTAGTAGCCACCTTATAGGCAAGTCGGACACCCCTTCGGCATCAGGGCAAGCCGAATACCCCTTCGGCATCAGCGCAAGCCGAATACCCCTTCGGCATCAGGGCAAGCCGAATACCCCTTCGGCATCAGCGTAAGCCGAATACCTCTTCGGCATCAAGGTAAGCCGAACACCTCCTCGGCATCAGAGCAGGCCGAACACCCCCTTGGCCTCAAAGCAGATTGAATACTCCCTTGCCCTCAACTTTGGCCAAACACCCCTTTGGCCGAAGCAAGCCGAGTACCCCTTCGGCGTCAGGGCAGGCCGAACACCTCTTCGGCATCAGAGCAGGCCGAACACTCCTTCGGCCTCAGGACAGGCCGGACACCCCTTCGGCCTCAAGGCAGACCGAACTGTCTCAAGACAAGCCAAATACCCCTTCAGCCTCGAGATAGACCGAATACCTTCCAGAAAGGATGTATACCCCTTTCGACCTCAAGCTTGGACGAAGACCCAGAAGAAAGTCAACTTATGAAAGACATATATATTAGGACCTCTATTACACAATGAGTACACACCTAATTAGGAGAGATTAAACATAAACAACCTATTACCCATTCTCGAGGCAGAAGGCCCACCAGGCCCAAACATGTCACTATAAATATACAGGTGATGTGACATAAATGAGGTACGTTACTATTCCCACTGGTGCATTTATTGCTCTGAACCGAATACTGACTTGATCGTCGGAGTGGCTTTGCAGGTACCCTCCCCCTCAAAGCGGAACTAGTGTTCGGTCGGCACGGAAGATTCAGAAGGACTTGGAGTCAGCTAGGAAGGATTAAGGAGAAAAGTGTTCTTACGCAGGAACATTTTGGCGCCCACCGTGGGGCCGAAACTAAAACGGTTCTCGACCCCGAAGCAAGATGGTACTTACGAGAAGTCAGCAGGAGAACGTAGCCACCGAACACCCTTACGAGATGCCCAGAGGCACCCCCATACAGCGAACGGATCAGAACGACGGAATGGAAGAATCATACGTGGACCGATCCCAGCAACCTAATCCCTCATCGGACCTCGAACAACTAAGAGCTGAAATGATGGAACTCAGAAGGCTCCGAGAAAAGGACGCTCACGAGTTATCTGCTCTGAGAAGAGAGAACGCCGAGCTCAGGAGTGATAACAGGACGTGGCAGCCCTCGCACGATGTACAAAATCAATCAACCCGGGATCAGGGTGAATCCTCAGGATGGTACAAGGAAGTTAATATTCCTCGGCCATCGGGAGTACCGACTACAATGACGCAAGATCAACAAAGGCGGCAGGGAAGGACACCATTCACGCCAGGCATTGCCGGGTCTCGTTTACCCGACAACTGGAAAAATTTAACCTTGGAAAAGTATGATGGAACATCCGACCCTGAAGAACACCTCGATGCGTTTGTTACGCAGGTCGGATTGTACACCGACGACGATGCAATCATGTGCAAAGTTTTTCCTACTTCGTTGAAAGGACCAGCGCTCAATTGGTTCACTTGGCTCCCACCCGGATCGGTGGACTCCTTCACATCCCTGTCCTCTCGTTTCGTAATACAGTTCACCACAAGCCGCCCTCATTAGTTAACATCCATCGCGTTAGTCAATATACGCCAAGACAAGAAAGAACATCTAAGGGCTTTCATGGAGAGATTTGGAAAGATGACGTTGTCAATTCGGAACCTAGACCCAGCCGTGGCAATGCATCACCTCACCACTGCACTACGGCCCGGGGCTTTTGTCAATAGCTTGTGCAAGAAGCCGCCTCGCGACCTGGACGACCTGCGGCAGAGGGCCATGAAATACATGCAGATGGAGGAACTGGCCGAGTTCCGCAACCAAAACCGACCCGACCTACCTTTCGCCAAAAGAGAGAACGACAAGGAACTCACTAGGCCTCGTCCTCGAGAAGCCATAGATCATGCGAAGAGTAATAATAGGGGTCCAAGGTATATGCAATATACGCCGCTCAACACCAGCAGGGCCAAGGTGTTGGAACAAGCTCTACCCACGGAAGTTTTGGCTATTCCTCAAAGAGCTTTGACCCCCCCTCACGCAGACAAGACAAAAGCTTGTCAATTCCATCGGAATAGGGGGCACACTACAGAGGATTGCTCCGCCCTTCGGGACCGCATTGAGGATCTCGTTAAGGCCGGGCACCTCCATAACTTCGTTCGGGCCGCAGATGACAGAAGAAACAACTACCGCCCTGGAAGAAGGGAGCATAGGAGGGACAACCAAGATCGAGCACCTCCCCGGAATCGATCCCGCGAGCGTAGCAGGTCTCGAGGGAGAAACGACCAACGAGACCGCGATCAGCCCAGGCGAGTCATAAACACCATCGCTGGAGGTTTTGCAGGGGGTGGGAGCTCGTCTTCAGCCCGGAAGAGACACTTGAGGGCTATCAAGTCAGTCAACGCTATAGGACGGGCATCTCCCATTCGTATGCCCCCGATAACGTTCACGGACCGGGACTTTCACGGTATTGACCCAGTGCAAGACGACCCGATGGTCATTAGTGTGGAGATCAACAATTGTCTCGTGAAAAAGACGCTGGTCGATCAAGGAAGTTCGGCTGACATCTTATACTGGAAGACGTTCGAACAATTGGGCATCCCGGAACAAGAGCTCACGCCCTATGACGAGCCTTTGGTAGGATTCTCGGGCGAAAGGGTGGATACCCGAGGAACCATAGACCTATATACCCACTTCGGAGACGATCAGCGCAGGCGGATCAAGGTGCGTTACGTGGTGGTGCAGGCCAACACGTCATACAACATTCTGTTGGGCAGACCTTCTCTGAACAAACTCCGAGCCATCGTATCCACCCTCACTTAGCCATGAAATTCCCATCCGAGGAGGGGACCGTCATTACTGTGCATGCAGACCAGAAGACAGCGCGCGAATGCTACTTCGCCAGCTTAAAAGTAGAGCCAATGCCGAAGCCAAGAAGAGACGTGAACGTCATCGACGACGTCAGCAAACAAAAGCTAGAAGGCATGGAACTCGATCCAAGGATAGACGATGAAGATAGGGTTGAACCCATCGAGACAACAATCCCCTTCCAACTCGGAAAGATCGAAGGACAGGTTACCTTTTTGAGTTCTCGACTATCCGAAGCAGAAGCTAAGGATATCAAACAAGTCTTGAAGAAATACTCGGATCTATTTGCGTGGACGGCAGCGGATATGCCGGGCATTGATCCAAGTTTTCATTGCCATCATCTCTCAGTATGCCGAGACGCCAAGCCCGTCGCCCAAAAGAAAAGAAAGATGGGTGGAGAAAGAGCTCAAGCAATCAAGGAGGAAACCGCCAAGTTGCTCCAGGCAAGATTCATCAGAGAAGTGAAGTATTCCACTTGGTTGGCCAACGTAGTAATGGTCAAAAAGGCCAATGGGAAATGGCGAATGTGTACAGACTACACGGATCTGAACAAGGCATGCCCCAAAGACGCCTATCCCCTACCTCACATTGATGCATTGGTGGACGGCGCAGCCGGCCATCACAGATTAAGTTTCTTGGATGCTTACTCGGGGTACAACCAAATACCCATGTACCCGCCGGACGAGGAAAAAATAGCATTTATCACCGATTCGGCAAACTTCTGCTACAAGGTAATGCCTTTCGGTTTATGAAACGCTGGTGCCACATACCAGAGACTCATGGACAAAATCTTTCGCCACCAGATAGGAACATGTCTGGAAGAGTACGTGGATGACATGGTCATCAAGTCGACTTCAGCCGGTGATCATTTGAAAGATCTAGGCACGATTTTTGAAGAAGTGAGGCGGCACCGTATGCGATTGAACCCAGCAAAGTGCACCTTTGGGGTGGCCGGAGGAAAATTCTTAGGTTTCATGTTGTCCAAAAGGGGAATAGAAGCCAACCCCGATAAGTGCCAGGCAATCATCAACATGCAAAGCCCTCGCAACATAAAGGAGGTACAGCGCTTGGCCGGACGCATAGCCTCTCTAGCTCGCTTACTTCCCTGCATGGCCGAGAAGTCAAGGCCTATAATGTCCCTATTAAAGAAAGCTACCAAGTTTCAGTGGAACGAGGAATGCGAGACAGCTTTCCAGAACTTCAAGGCAACGCTAATAGCTCCACCGTTACTAAGTAAACCGGACCCTTGCTTGGACATGATAATCTACATATCAGTATCGGACAAAGCCATCAGCACTGTCTTGGTCCAAGAAAAAATGGAGCAAATGCCAGTGTATTTCATCAGCCGAGCCCTGCAAGACGCCGAAACCAGGTACCAACACCTCGAAAAGACGGTCTTGGCCCTTGTACATACTGCCAGGCGCCTTCGACACTACTTTCAGAGTCATCGGGTGCTCGTTCGAACAGATACGTCGGTGACTAAGGTCCTGCGAATGCCAGAATTGGCAGGACGAATGGTCGCTTAGTCCATAGAATTGTCCCAGTTTGATATTCGCTTCGAACCTAGGGGACCCATCAAGGCACAGAGCTTGGCTGATTTCTTGAATGAGTTTACCCCCAAAGAAATCCCCAATTCTCGCCTCTGGACCCTACATGTGGACGGATCATCGAACCAACAAGGCAGTGGTGCCGGCATCATTTTAGAAGGTCCTGATCAAGTGGTGATTGAACAGTCACTCCGTTTTGGTTTCAAGGCATCCAATAATCAAGCCGAATATGAGGCCCTTCTGGCAGGCCTAAGGTTGGCAAAGGACTTAGGCATCCCCAGAGTACAATGTTGGAGTGACTCGAAAGTGGTAACAGAGCAGGTCAACGGAACCTTCCAAATCAAAGAACCAACACTTTTGTTATATTTTCACGCGTTTAATAAGCTGAAAGCAGATTTCGAAGATGTCCAGATCAAACATACGCCTCGAGAACTCAACACGAGAGCCGACCAGTTGGCCAGGCTAGCCAGCAGCAAGAAAGTTAGCCATTTGCGCAGCATGATACAACAAGAGTTGCCCAAGCCAAGTATCACGCAAGCGGAGTGTCTGCAAGTTCAACAAGAAACGCCCAATTGGATGACCGGGATAATAGAATATCTAGTAAACGGGTCTCTGCCTATCGATCCACTGGAAGCGAAAAAGGTGAAGGTCGTCGCCGCTCGATACACTCTAATCGTCGGAGAATTGTACAAAAGGGGGCTCTCGTCACCATTGTTGAAATGTTTGGCACCAGACCAAGCACACTATGTAATCCGGGAAATCCACGAAGGCATATGTGGAACCCATTCGGGAAGCCGGACCCTAGCAGCCAAAGTCGTCCGAGCAAGATATTATTGGCCGACTCTAGTGGCGGATTGCTCAAAGTTCGTCCAACAGTGCAGGCCATGCCAACAACACGGACCTTTGACGCATCAACCACCCGAAGAGTTACACTCCATCACCACCCCCTGGCCATTTTCTGTCTGGGGCATGGACATTTTGGGACCTTTTCCACCAGCGAAAGGCCAAGTCAAGTTTCTTCTCGTGGCTGTTGACCACTTCACCAAATGGATTGAGGCGGAAGCAATAGCGACCATCACGGCTAATAATGTTCAAAAATTCTTCTAGAAGAACATCATTACTCGTTTTGGAATCCCATACGCCCTGATCACGGATAATGGTCTGCAATTCACTGACCGCCGTTTCAACGAGTTTTTGACGGGGCTAGGTATCAAACACAAAATGACCTCAGTGGAGCACCCCCAGTCAAATGGGCAAGTCGAAGCAGCAAACAAGGTTATCCTTAAAGAACTAAAACGACGCCTCGGACAAGTCAAGGGAGCGTGGCCCGAGCATTTACCAGAAATCTTATGGGCTTACCGGTGTACTCCACAAAGCTCGACTAAGGAGACCCCTTTTCGACTAACATACGACACGGATGCCATGATACCGGTAGAGGTAGGAGAACCATCATTGAGGCGAACAATGTTCAACGACCAGACCAACAGGGAAGCACTGAACGTGGAACTCGACATAGTGGAGGAAGCACGCGATCAAGCCATCATCAACATGGAAGCCTGTCGGACCAGGTTGTCCAGAAAACATCAGACCAAGGTCAAGCCGCGTGAATTTCAAACCGGCGACTTAGTCTGGCGGGTCACAGGAGAAGCGCGAAGAAACAAAGCTCAGGGAAAGTTGGCACCGAATTGGGATGGCCCATATCGCGTAATAACTTGCAGAATGGAGCATACAAGCTAGAAGAACTATCAGGAAAGGCCATTCCACGAACATGGAATGCGACACACTTAAAGCATTATTTTAGTTGAAACCTAATGTATTTGTTTCGGTGTACTCTTTTCCTTCTCCCGGGTTTTCTCCTCTTAAAAGAATGTGAAAAGAGGTTTTCCTGAGAAAAGGTTTTTAATGAGGCACCCCATCAATGAAACAAACCCCTTATTTTTCAGGCATCTTTGTTCAATTTAATCTCAAGTCTTCATAATCCCTCCCGAGCACTCCCGCTCGGCCAAGGTTGATTAACAGAATCCCTCCCGAGATCCCCCTCGGCCAAGGATGAACGCAAAGCTTCCCTCCCGAGACTCCTCTCGGCCAAGGTTGAGCATAACTTCCCTCCCGAGACTCCTCTCGGCCAAGGTTGAGCATAACTTCCCTCCCGAGACCTCTCTCGGCCAAGGATGAACGTAAAGTCTCCCTCCCGAGATCCCGCTCGGCCAAGGTTGAGCATAAATTCCCTCCCGAGACTCCTCTCAGCCAAGGTTGAGCATAACTTCCCTCCCGAGACCTCTCTCGGCCAAGGATGAACGTAAAGTCTCCCTCCCGAGACTCCTCTCGGCCAAGGTTGAGCATAACTTCCCTCCCGAACTACCTTGTTCGGCCAAGGATGAACACTTTTTCCCTCCCGCGTTCCCTAACTCGGTCAAGGATCAAATAGCGTTCCCTCCCAAACTACCTTGTTTGGTCATGGATGAACAGGAGTTCCCCCCGAACTATCTCGTTCGGTCAAAGATGCATAAAGAACCCTTAGCCGAGTACTCTAACTCGGCCAAGGATGAGTGATTGATTTCATTCGACTAAGGACGAAATACGCATTTCCTCCCGAACCACCTGGGTTGGCCAACGATGAAATGAAAGCTTCCCAACTGCCCCGTTAGAACACAAATAAATTAAGTACAAGAGCCGAGTCGAAAGTTCTAGCTACTAAGACAAGTAAATAGCAAAGAAATTCATTAAGGGCTCTTTGGCCTAGGCGGCTCTAATGGCCGGAGGGTACAATCATTACACGGCCCAAATGGTCGGCACAAATCAGACAAAGCAAAAAGTATACCCTAATCTTTACATCTTAAACAAAATAGATGCATATTCAAAAAGCAAAAAGGCCGGGATGTCTTTCAGTCGGCGTTGCCGGTTTGCTCGGTCTCTTCATCGTCGTTCAAGGTAGTACCGGGATCTTCTGGAGCCGCGGACCGGGGAGGAGCAGCTTGATCAGGCTCGGCATCTGGATCGGCCTCGGCATAGTCCATGAACACTCCTTGGAAGAAGTCCTTGCTCTGTGCAAAGGAGAAATCCGGAGGAAAAGCACCGAAATGAGTAGCCTGACGAGCACAATGCCAAAACCCCTCCTCATGCTCCTTAACAATCTTGCTCTCCACATCGGCCCGAAACGACGCCATGGCCGCCTCGGCTTCGGCCTTATTTTGTTGTTCCCGAGCCGTCAGCACTTCCAATTCACGGACTCTCTGCCGCTCGGCATCCTCCGCGGCAAGCGCTTGGCCCTCCATCTCCGAGTAGGCTTCCTTCAACCGGGACACCTCGGCTTCCAATGACAACTTATCGGCAGAAGTTACCTCGTGCGCCTCAATGGACTGATTAAGGGCCGACTTGGTCTCCTCCAAGTTTTTCTTCAACAAATGTACATCGGCCATAGGCTTTAAGGCCAACTTCCTAAGTATCGCCGTCGCCCGAACCTGCAACTCACACGCCATCGCCCATTGGGCCGACGGGGTTGCCGAATCAAGCATTCGGTGGCCTTGGTCCGACAACAAGTCCGACGACATCATTCGAGCCGGTCGCACCTCCTCGGACATAAAATCTTTGGCCACTATGGCCGACGGGATGGCCAGGTCAGTTTAAGGGGTGTCCCCCCGTCGCTGCTTCGGCCGATTGGAATCCCCAGCAGAAGGGTCGGCCTTTCTTTTTCCCTTGTCTTTTTTCTTCTTCCCCTGCGGATTCGGCAGCGCAATCACAGGAGGGGGCGGAGGCGGAGCGGCCATGGTTACTGGCCGTTGATCTATTGCCACACTCCTATGGTCTTCGGCGGACGAACCGGCGGGGGCACGATTCCTCATGAGTTGCCGATACGAAACGCCGGCACCTTGTTGAGCCATCCAACCTGCAAAAGCACAAAAGTCACAAATCAACTTAACAAGACCAAAAGAACAAGACAATTAATACATACCCTCCAGTTCGAACCGAGGCCGAGGCGACTTCAGCAACAGCACCAAAAACCGGGCCGGGATCCCCTGAGGCAATCCATTTAAAACGTTTGCGGCCGACACCTCGGCCTCGGTCAACATCTCCAACGGAAACTCATCATATTTCCGAGGCTGTGTAGTCCAATACAAAGGAAAAAGAGGATTTCGCTCGGCATCATAGAAATGGTTCCGGCCGGCAACCGGGTCTATCATTACTTTAACAAACCCTGACTTAAATCCTTTAAAAGAGGAAGTATACGGCCTCATGAGTGGCCGGTCGGCGTGCCGAATTAAAGACAACCATTTCACAAATTTATTTGACGGGCGAGTACAGAAATAGTGCAAAAATAAACCTACGCTAGGCTCTACATAATGGTATCTACAAAGCACCCGAAATGCTTGCATATACGCCCACCCATTCGGATGCAACTGGGTCGGCGCGACATTCAAAACCCTAAGTACCCCCATTTGAAATTCGTCCAAAGGGAGTGACACCCCAAGTTCCCGGAAAAGACACTCATACATATAAAAATAATCAACCTGACCCTCTTGCTTCGCAAGGAATACAAGGTCTAACTCCCCAGGGCCTTCGGCCCGGCACCGGCGTAACTTAACCGGATAAGGCTCCACATCTTCCCACCGAGCCAATGTGCACACTCCGACAAGGTGCTCCACGGTACTCCTCGCATGGAAACGAGAAAAGTAGGCGGCCACTTCGCCGTCCACCCACTCATAGCCAGGCACTTCACAGGGGGGGAACTTTTGCCTATAGTCCTCACGGCTCATCTCCGCATCCGGTATGTCTGAACCGGATGAACTATCTGACTCCCCACTATTATGACTAAGCCCCAGTTGGGGAGAACTCCCCGCCTCGACTTCTGCATTAAAGGCCAACATCTCGGCCTCAACATCGACTGACAATACCCTAGAGTCCGAAGATGACCCAGATGACAAATCAATCGGCTCGGTTGCCATTAAAAAGAGGCTAAAATCTACCTTTTCAATGACGTGCTCGGGAGACAGGACGATGAGGGCGTCGGGGCAGAGGAATTGAAAACAAATGGGACGCCCAAAAACTAGACATACTACCATATATATAGGCAAATCCCCCGGACAACCAAGAGTCACCAATTAATGCTCTTTTAAGTGAAGCGACGCCAGCTAAGGGCTCGAAACCCTAGGGCGGCTGCGCATGCAAAGGTCCCTTTCACCCAAGCGTTACAACTCCCGAGACGAGTACGGAAGCCCATGATGCCACTAAATGTCTTTAAACCCCTTCGTCTTTCCTCCTCGGGCTTGGGGGGCAGTGTACTAGTAGCCACCTTATAGGCAAGCCGGACACCCCTTCGGCATCAGGGCAAGCCGAATACCCTTTCGACATCAGCGCAAGCCGAATACCCCTTCGGCATCAGGGCAAGCCGAATACCCCTTCGGCATCAGCGTAAGCCGAATACCTCTTCAACATCAAGGTAAGCCGAACACCTCCTCGGCATCAGAGCAGGCCGAACACCCCTTTGGCCTCAAAGCAGATTGAATACTCCCTTGCCCTCAACTTTAGCCAAACACCCCTTTGGCCGAAGCAAGCCGAGTACCCCTTCGGCGTCAGGGCAGGCCGAACACCTCTTCGGCATCAGAGCAGGCCGAACACTCCTTCGGCCTCAGGACAGGCCAGACACTCCTTCGGCCTCAGGACAGGCCGGACACCCCTTCGGCCTCAAGGCAAACCGAACTGTCTCAAGACAAGCCAAATACCCCTTCAGCCTCGAGATAGACCGAATACCTTCCAGAAAGGATGTATACCCCTTTCGGCCTCAAGCTTGGACGAAGACCCAGAAGAAAGTCAACTTATGAAAGACATATAGATTAGGACCTCTATTACACAATGAGTACACACCTAATTAGGAGAGATTAAACATAAACAACCTATTACCCATTCTCGAGGCAGAAGGCCCACCAGGCCCAAACATGTCACTATAAATATACAGGTGATGTGACATAAATGAGGTACGTTACTATTCCCACTGGTGCATTTATTGCTCTGAACCGAATACTGACTTGATCGTCGGAGTGCCTTTGCAGGTACCCTCCCCCTCAAAGCGGAACTAGTGTTCGGTCGGCACGGAAGATTCAGAAGGACTTGGAGTCAGCTAGGAAGGATTAAGGAGAAAAGTGTTCTTACGCAGGAACATTAACCTTTCAAAATTTGGAACATTGTGGTGACTTATAATACAATTAAATCAATATATATAAACATGATAATTATAAATTACAAATATAGATACTATTACGAATATATAATGACATATCATGATACTTTGCCAAAGTTCCTTCTTCATAGCTCTTTTATATATGTCATTCCACTCATTTGCCAATATACTTAACTTACGAGAGTGAATTTGTTAACATAATTAATACGAAAAAAAATACTTTGTTTATCTATAAAAATACAAAATTACTGTTATTGATAGAAATTAAAATAATAACAACAAAATGAAAAAAATGAAAACATTTAATACTATAATAAATTAATAAGGTTGAAAACAATTGTTTTTCACCTACCTATTTTGTTTTTTGGCCCCTTCCATGTACCAAAATAAGATCTGGTTTTCTTTTTCTTGAAAATATCATATTGGTTACACTAATAATTAGAACGTGATTTTTAATGTCTTAAATTTTTAGATAACAATATTCTCAATATTATTATTAAGTGTACTCTTCTTAAAATAGTAATTAAAATTTTTAGTTATTATAATATATATATATATATATATATATATATATATATAATAGAGAATAAGTATAGTATTTTCACAATATATATATATATATCAAATTTTTATTGAAATAAAATTATAAAATATTTATTCCTAATTACATAATTATTATGATCTAATTAATAAAATAGAATCATCTAATATTTATAATTTTATTATTATTATTATTATTATTTTAAAAATAAACTCTTAAATTTTAGTTTGTATATTTAAAATGAATAGGTAAATACTAGTAGGCTATTTTTATTTATATTTAGTAAATTAAATATATATATATATATATATATATATATATATATATATATACACGTGACTACTAATGCTATTTCAATGCTATTTATATAACGGAAAAAAAAATGTGCTACGGATTGCAATTACTACCAAAATAATGTGCAGTTACGTGACTACCAAATATAATGTGCTGTGCAAGTTCCGTAAGCATTTACGTGGCAAAGTTACGTGAGCATTTACGTGGCAAGTTACGTGGAGGGAGTACGTGGGCATTATAATAAATGAAGTGCACAGAGATAAGGAATGAAGTGCACAAAGATAAGGAATTTACAGTGAGCAGCACAAAGATAAGAATTACCTCATCTGATTACGTATATAGTGAATACATGTAAGATAAGCTGCAAGTACACTAAATTATTACAAGGATAAGAATGTTATCCCAAATCAGTGAACTATGTGAGCTCTCATTTACCTATAAATAGGGAAGAGTGAACGGAATCGGGGTAAGAAAAAAAGAAGAAAGAGATAGTGAACGGAGAGCGAAAGAGAAAAGTGAGAAAGAAAGAGAAAGATAAAGAGAAAGAAAGATAAACAACCTTAAGGTAAGGGGGAGGAGAACTTTATCTCTTTGAAATTTTATATACTCCTATGTTTATTTATTTATGTTATTTTTTATATTTATCTAGTGAGGTGCCCCTAACCTCATTTATTTGCTTAACCTATGATTATTGTTATCCATAATAATTATTAATATGTTCATATTTTATATTGTTTAATTATTTTATAATGATTATCATTGTCATTTAATTAATTGGTGCTCTTAATATATTTTATTTACGTATATGTTATTTAAAACTTAAATAATGATAAATTTTCAAATTTATTTAGCGTGATTATTTTTATGATTGATTATAATATAATTTTGTTAAATTGTCTTTGACTCGTTTTAAAGATAAATATTATTCTATGGCCATAGAAGATAAAATTTGAATTATTTGTAGCTGGAGGTCTGACCTTGAGGATTTAAATGAGTAATGAATGAAGGTGAAAAATCATATTGTTGGTTAAGGTGAAATATTTTTTTATTGGTTGATATTATGATGATACTCATTTATCCTGACTAGTCACTACAGGTATAATTCAAATTTTAATGTTAATTATCATTAATATTTTTTTTAGTATTAATTATTGCTACGCATGTTATGTGATTATAAATATTTATTTGAAAATTGTTCTCACTCCTTATGTTTTCTTGTGTAATATAATCATAAAAATAATTAAATAAATATAGATGGATGTTCCAGCAATTCCAGCTCCTTTTCTTTCGGTAATTTCTGCAATCTTCTCTGGCACAACATGGGGTGTTGATGTTGTAGCCAACTCAGTTACTTTCAATGGAGTAGCTGTGTCTTCATTCACTTTTTCTCCAAATCAAGAAATTCCAACCGTGATAGATGGACCCATAGTTGTTACTTTTTACTTACCTCCAGTAAATCATGTGAATCCTATTGTAAATTTGTTTCAACCACCCATGTAAATATTATAATAGAAGTAAAAAAAGAAACTATGATGTGTAAATAGGCACGTATGGGAAATGTTTTCAATAATATGTAATATATATATAAAAGTAAGCAACTATGCACATAGTGATAAATATTTATGGTATGGTAAGATGTATAATATTATTATTATACACGTATTTTCTAGCTAAAAATATTATATATATATATATATATATATATATATATATATATATATATATATATATATATATATATATATATATATATATATATATATATATATATATATATATATATATATATATATATATATATACGTATATTACTGAGATTTATATTAATACGACTAGGCTGATTCATTAATGACTATATTAAATAATTTAAATATATTAATGACAATCTAGGTAGCAGTTGTTTTTCAATAAATAAATATAAAATGTGAGTAAAAGTAACTGTTTCAACAGTGTTCTTAATTTTTAAAGTCAAATTAGATCGATGTCATTTAGATAGTAGCACACAAAGTTCTAGATTTAAACTGTTATAATTCTTACTTTTAAAAAAAAGGAAGAAAAAAAAAAAGATTGATGCAATTTAGATACGGTGCCTCTACCTAATGATGATATTTACAAAAAAAACATATTTACCGTATGGTTATTTTTTAAAGTTAAATAAAATTAATTTTAAATGATTAAACGTAATTAAAATTAATTTCAACTATAAAATTGTATTAAAGCACGTAACTTTTATTAAAAAGTAAAAAGAATTCTCAAAAAGTAAACATGGACATAGATAATAAAACCTCTTTGCAAATTTCATGCTGTATGAAAATTATAGAAAAGAAAAATGATGAGAAAAGTTAATATCGATAATATTATCCGAATTATGAATTGTGCAAAGTGCAAACCATTGTTTCCATGCCCTAGTTCAAATAAATAGAGGAACTGCATTATTATTTATTAGCTTCCATGCAACATGTTTCTCAATATGCGGACAATATATTTGAAGGCCCATTGATTGTTGCTCCCTAGATCTAGGTTGTGCATGGTTTGTAATTTTCATGGTTCATTTGCATTATTGATCTAGATGCACTTTCGAAACATTTTTTTTTACTGACATGTATTACAAGAAAAGGAAAACAGAAGAAATTGAAACCAGCCTGGAATTTGACATATGGAATATCTGAAATGTTCTATAGCATTTTAATTTTATTTTTTTTACCAAGAAGGAAGAAGTTAAAAATTAATTTTTTTAAATTATTAATATTTATTTAAAAATTGACACCTTTTCACAACTATTTTTCGGTACTTATGGACTTGAAACACTAAATTATTGACTACTCGCTTAAAAAATAAGGATATTTGTTAATAAATTTTATAAATATTTAAATAAATTAATATTTTTCTTATTCAATATTTGTTAGAATACTTAGTCTATGATGTATATAATTCTCTCTATTTTTTTTACAAAGCATAGTTGTAGGCTCTTGTTATAGAGTCTAATGTATTGTATCTTTTTTCTTTTCTTTTATGATTATGTTAGAATTCAGTTATAACTGAATTATATAATAATCTTTTCTATAAATATTTTTTTATCAAGTATTAAACATTTAAATAAAAAATATATCACTTTCTTTTACAAACTCTCCCTCTCTCTCTAATTTCTAATATGGTATACAAAGTTGGTTGATATCATCAATTATGGTGGAACCAAATTTTACTTACCCTCACTCACCAATCAATTCTTCTTTTTTCACGCTTACTATGTTTTCGCTTTGATCTCAGAAAATCTCACAGAGAACAAGTTTCTCTTATGGAAACAACAAATCGAATCAATCATCAAAGGTCATCAACTTTATTGATTTATTGTAAATCCATAAATGCTATTGCGATTTCTAATCGATGAAGAAGATCGTAATGTCGTGAATGTTAATCCTTTCTATCTTCAATAGGAACATCAAGAGATTTGCTTCTCTTGTTGTGGTTGCCTTCACTTAGGACAAGTTGCACAATCATTTCAATGCAAATATACACATGTGGGTGCAAGAATGCTTCACACATAATTACTAAACATGAAGAAAGAAATTTTTGAATACATTCTTCGTATCAAAGTGATATTCAATGCACTATATACTCTATTGGTGACAACAAAATTTGAACTTAAAACAACTTTATACATATTATTTTAACTCCTATAATTAATAGCTCACTATTTATTTATCTAATATATAGTGACAAATCCTAATTACTAAATTATCATTTATTTGTTTACTTTATTTATAGAAATTTAATTCAATATCAAGAATGTTACATCAATTTACACACATTATTTAATTAATTAAGTTAGGATCATTTGTTTTAAAGTTAAATAAAATCACTTTCAAATTATCAAATATGATTAAAAATATACATCTAAACTCATTGTAATTAAAAATTAATATTAAAATGTCAAACAGTAAACAAGATAGATTTTGTCCAGAAAAGCAAAGGCGGGAAAAGACAATCAAAGCTAAAATCATGCTTTAAAAGAAGACAAGTGATGGAAAAAGTTAATACTGGAAATTAATAATCCAAATTATGTACTATTTGTGCATAGTGCAAACCATTGTTTCTATGCCCTTTCAAATATTGTTATCACATCATTAGCCTTCATGAAGCATGTTTCTCAATTTTCCGACAATATATTCCAAAACCCACTTTGCTCTCAGTTGTGGTTTGGAATTTTTCAGGCTTCATTTGCATTATTGACCTACCTGCGCCTTCAAAACACAATTCATTACATTGTCAACATTATCGACCACCTTATTTTGATTGTGCTAATTGTGTATAAAAGTCATAATTATATAAACAAATATAATATTTTATTTGTTATCAAGCTTGAATTGATTTAGAAACCATAATAAGTTTTAAGTAACAGAGGGTTGATGATATAAACAAATTTCATTCCCAAAATAGAAGATCAATTTAAGCACAATTTTCCCAAAATAATTAACTAATTTAATTATATTCATTAAAAAATTAATTAATTTAATTAAGAGCATTCAATTTATCAATAATTTAAACTATTTTTTTCAAAATTACTCTTAACGTATCTTAAATTAATGTTTTTTTATTTAATTATTTTTTACTTAATTAATTAATATTTGAAAGAGAGATATTATGTATCTATTTAGTTTCTCCAATTTTAATGAAAGAGAGTTTTTATCTAATTAATTTCAAAATTTTATTGTTTTTTATTTAAAAGAATTTTTAATTAAATAAAAATATTTTAAATAAGATATAGTTTAACGTATATGATAATTATAAAAGATTGTTATCATAGGAGACAGTCTTATATATATATATATAAGAATGAAAATAATATTTTTTTAATCACAAGTTAGATAAAAAAAATATCTTGAAACTAATGTTCAAAGTACATACAAGAAGATTTCAAACCCTAACGATGTAATATGAATAGCATTACACCCATCTCAATTACATGTGTTCATAATTCTGATTAGTCCATTGTACAACCGACCAACGACCAATGATTGCCGAAAATTAAACGCATAAACGCATTCGAAACACAAGAAATAAACAGCGAAGAAAGCACCGTCCATTCTCGTTTTCATGCACCAAAACGTAAGCATAAGCATCGACACGTGTCAAAATTCAAAGACAAAATCAACTCCATCTCCACGCACGTGCGACGTGTGACGTGTGACGTGTGACGTGTGACGTGGGTCCCACACCACCTCACAATCCTCTGTCTTCCCTCCCAACCCGTCGTGCCCAACAAACCAAAAACCAAAACCCCCACATTTCCCCCAAAGAACCGAAAAAAAAAAAGAAAAAAAAAACTCAGCAACACAACCTCATTTCCCCCCGAAAAAAGAAAAAATCGAATTCTGCAAGCGACCCATTTCAATTGGCCCCTCCAATCGCATAACCCACCATTCAGTTTGGGCTCTAGTGTACGTTCATTCGGTCTCTGGCATCGCCTGCGCAACCATGCCGGAGATCGAGGCCACGGCGGCACAGGCGGCGGAGAACGGCGCGCTGTTCGGGAAATACGAGCTCGGGCGCATGCTGGGGTGCGGCGCGTTCGCGAAGGTGCACTACGCCCGCAACGTGCAAACGGGGCACAGCGTGGCCGTTAAGATCATAAACAAGAAGAAGCTGGCCGGAACGGGCCTGGCCGGGAACGTGAAGCGCGAGATCGCGATCATGAGCAGGCTCCACCACCCGAACATCGTGCGCCTCCACGAGGTGCTGGCCACCAAGTCCAAAATCTACTTCATCATGGACTTCGTTCGCGGAGGGGAACTCTTCGCCAAAATATCCAAGGGCAGATTCTCCGAGGATCTCAGCCGCAGGTACTTCCACCAGCTCATCTCCGCCGTCGGCTACTGCCACTCCCGCGGCGTTTTCCACCGTGACCTCAAGCCCGAAAATTTACTCCTCGACGAGAATGGGGATCTCCGGGTCTCCGATTTCGGCTTGAGTGCCGTCAGGGATCAGATCCGACCCGATGGACTGCTCCACACTCTTTGCGGCACCCCTGCTTACGTGGCACCCGAGATTTTGGCCAAAAAAGGTTACCTTTCATAATGTCACATTCATATACTAAAGTTTTAAATTCGGATCCTTATTTTGTCACTATAGCAAATTGCAGACAAAATTGCTACACTCACAAAATTGGGATTTAGATTTATACAATTTAATTTTCTTCAGATCAAATACTACATTTTAGATGAAAAAATTGTTAATTTTTGAAGAAATTGCATGTTTTCAGGTTACGATGGTGCCAAGGTTGATGTATGGTCATGCGGGGTGGTTTTGTTCGTTCTGGCAGCGGGTTACCTACCTTTCAACGACCCGAATTTGATGGTAATGTATAAGAAAATCTACAAGGGCGAGTTCCGGTGTCCGCGGTGGATGTCGCCGGAGCTGCGGCGGTTTTTGGCGAAGTTGCTGGACACCAACCCGGAAACGAGGATCACCGTGGATGGCATGACCCGTGACCCGTGGTTCAAGAAGGGTTACAAAGAGATCAAATTTCACGAGGAGGATTACCAACCCGGTTCGGTCCGGTTCGGGCCCAAGGACGAGAGGGTGCTCGATTTGAACGCCTTTGACATCATTTGTTTCTCTTCCGGTTTGGATTTGTCCGGTTTGTTCGGCGCCTCGGTCGAGGGGGAGCGGCTCGTGACGCCTGAGTCGCCGGAGAGGGTTCTGGCCGCCGCGGAGGACGCCGGGGCCGCCGCGGGGATGGCGGTGCGCTGGAAGAAGGAGTGTGGGGTCGAGTTGGAAGGGCTCAACGGGAGGTTCGGGATCGGGGTGGAGGTTTACCGCCTCACGCCGGAGCTCACGGTGGTGGAGGTCCGGAGGAGGGGCGGCGACGCCCTGGAGTTGAGGGCTGTGTGGGAGGAGAGGCTGAAGCCTTTGTTGGTTGGCGGTGCGACGACGTCGTCTCATGGTGGACAACTGCTATTATAACAACATGGAACTTGGAAGGTAGTGGTTATGTATTATTTTATGATTTTTTTTGTATATTGGTGAATAAAAGAGAATTGTGTATTATTATTATTTATTTAATTTTGGGGGCAGTGAGAGAGAGGGAGGGATAGGGTATGTTGTTGCTGGGAATTGAATTTGCTCCTTGTTCTTACAAAAACATTTGTGTATATTGAATATTGTAAGTGAAAGTGAAGTGAAGCATTGTCCACAATTTGAACCTTGTACTTGTACTTTTACATGATGGGTGAGGAACTTACAGAAGCATGTTTAGTAGTTTTGTTTTGCATATTAGTGTGTTTCTGCTTTTTTTTTTCCTGCATTTTGCATTAATAGAGTTTTATTTGTTTGCTGTGAAATGTCTTTACTGATTTTTGTTATGGAGATTTATGTACCTAGTTTTTGGCTCCAAATTATTTATTTATACTGATTACTACTTTTGTTCTCTCTTTTTTTTAGGAAAATTATATTTCTATTTATATGTCTTTTTTTTAAGTTTAAGACTATACTAATTACTATTTTATTTATTATTTCTATATATTTTATCTAACTATTAATTAATTTACGCTTATCAAAATAAAATGAAAGAGGGCTTCATCAAAAATATTATAATCATTGTATGGTAAAAAAAAAAAAAATATTGTGTTTATTGATTTGTGTATAACAATGACTATTAACAAAGAAGAACACATGTAATAGTATTTTTAAAGACAACTTAAATACAATTCCTTTAAGTATAGTAGATGGTATTCTCCCATTAGAATTGAAGTTAAATCTCTACAATATGTATAAATGTATATTAATAAAATTTATGTTAAATGTAAATGTATATTGTTGATGTTAATCACGTTAAACAACAACATCAATCACGTTAGAACGTACGTTTAAGAAAGTGTATTTAAGTTTTATCTTATTTTTAATTATATTCTTATAATTTGATATTGATTTTATTCAAAATTGAACATAAATGAAAAGATTAATATAAACTAAATTTCCCTTTTGATATTTTTATAATATCATATATGCATTTTTGGTCCCATAATTTTTATTTCTACAATTTTATTTCTTCAATTTTATAAAATTCATAATTTTTGTCTCTTCGCTAGATGTTCATTTATTTATTGTTAAAATTATAATATTAGTGATGATATAACATTAGATAGATAACATGATTATTAATAATTAGTTAAATTACATTTTTAATTATCATTTTTATCTTATTTTATTATTATTTTGAGTTAAAAAAATAAAAGTAAAATTTAACTTACATGTTATTAAATTTATTTCTGACTTCGTTTACTTAATATCATATCATAATTAATATTACAATTTTAACAATTAATAAATGAACATTTGACAAGTAGGTTAAAATTATAGATTTTAAAAAATTAGAAACCTAAAATTATAAATTTGATATCATATAAAAGAATAGAAATATAATTTAACTATTAATATATTAATCAATTAAATGGTTAGTGTTAAGTCTATCTAGTTAAGAAAATTCATTCATATATTATTCTAAGCAACTAGTTACCAATTATTATTTTATTAAATTAATATATATATATATATATATATATATATATATATATATATATATATATATATATATATATATATATATATATATATTACATACGGTTCTTTTCTTTTAAAATCTTATGGAAGCAGTGCAACTATGACATTCCAAAAATCCAAGTCAAAATTTAGAATCTATTGTCATTATGTCGATTTTTTAATAAAATTGATAAACAATAAAATTTGAAAACTTTAGTAGTAATTAAACAAGCCATGTGAAAGTACGAATGTATGGTAAACAAGCCATGCGAAAGTATGCCAAATACTTTGAGAACTTTTAAAATATAATAATGCCTATAAAAGTTTTAATTTCATATAGAAGAGTTAGCATCTCAAAATGAAAGTAATAAGTTATATTTAACAAAGATTATAGTATGGTAAACAATTTGCATTAAAGTATTTTTTTTAAAATGACAAGAATTTGAAAATTATGTAAAGAGAGAACAAAATAACAAAAAGTATCATACACAACAAACATAGTTTCATCCTCTAAACATTAAACTTGGTGTCATACATGAGTTTCAATTATAAATCGAGAAGTTCATCTTTTCTCATTTTCACAATACCAAACTAAGACTTGATGATGATGAGATTCCCTCATCTTTTCATTTTTTTTTTCTTAATTGAACCTGCTTCCATTGTAGGATATTTTGATCTCTGGAATGTGGCAAAGACTTAGCCACCATACTTTTACAAGAACAAATGATCTACTCTATATATCATCCAGGTTCACCGTACATGGTTTATGACCATCTAATAACTCTAAGGCAGATACATCTTATGTTGCACTCCAAGTACATTTGATTTAAACAGTTTTTTTTTTTTTTTTAATTTCTTAATCAATAATTTTATGATATAATATTAAAAAAATTGTTGTTTAATTATTTATTTTACCAAGCATAAGATCCAGTTGAAATAAGATTATAAAGTAAACAATCTCTTAATTCATAAATCAAAGACATGTCTAAATGTTGAAGTGGGCGATTGTGCTTGTGTACAAACATAATTTTATTTCAACACTAGACCATTTTTAATCTAGAATAATGAACAACTACAAAAATCATTTTTTAATATTATATAAAAAAATTATTGATTAAGAAATAAAAAATTTACCCGTTTGAATCAAATGATACTGGAACACAATAAGGTGAACCTGCCTTGGAGTTGTTAAATAGTCATAGATCATGTGTTGTGAACTTAGATGATATTTGGAGGACGTATCGTTTGTTTCTGCCACAGCTTCCCAATATCAAAAATTTCTACCATGTAAGCAAATTCAAATAAAAAAAATGAAAGAAATGAAAGAATTTCATGATCATATCTCAGTTTGAGATTGCGAAAATGAGAAAGATGAGTTTAAAATGAAATGAGAAAGATAGTTTAACATGAAATGAGAAGGGATGAACTTCTGAATTTATAAACAAAAATTCATGCATAAAGTCTTTATCACCTTCTAATGTTTTAGGTTGGAGGTGTTGCGTGTGATACTTTCTTTTCTTCTTGGTACCACTTTTTTCCCTTATTTGTTTTGTTCTTAAATGATTTTTCTATTGTTGTCATTTTTTTCTTAAAAAAAACCAAAATCACTTTAATATCTTTTAAAAGTTTTTTATGTATTTTGTAACACCCTAATTTCTTTAAAAGGATATTTTTATTAGTAATGGCATTTCTGTAATTGCTGAGGATATTTTCGTAATTTTATAAAGGTATTAGGGGTATTTGAGTAACTCGGAACGGGCTGTTCCGAAAGTGGAACGGGCCGTTCTGAGCATTAAAAATAAGTTAAAATTTTAGGTTGGGAACGGGCCCAGAACGGGCCGTTCCAACAAGGAGAACGGGCCGTTCCAGAGGGAGAACGGGCCGTTCTTCTGAGATTGAGAACGGGCCGTTCTGGTTTTAGAACGGGCCGTTTTGATTTTTAGGAACGGGCCGTTCCGACTTTAGAACGGGCCGTTCCAGTTCAAAAATTTGCACAGATTCGAAGGATCCGGAATGGGCCGTTCCGAATTCAATACGGGCCGTTCCGGGTACTCCAGGTTGCCTATAAATAGGGTCAAGGGAGTGAAAATTTTATACAGAGTAAGAAAGTGAAATCCTAGAGAGAGAAAGAGAAGAGAGAGAGAGAGAGAGAGAGAGAGAAAGAAAGAAAGAAAGAGAGAGAGAAGGAAAAGAAAAGAGGGAATTTAGAGGAGGAGGTCCTGCCCAAGTTTCAACTCTTGCTTATCCAGGTAAGGGGGGACTGAGAAACCTCGCTCAGGGGTGTAGAGATAATTGTTGGATAGTTTGTTTGTCGGATTGGCCTCCAATCCCTTGCCGTTGTGCTGTCTTATTTTCTGTTTGCTCTACTTTATTTCTTGTTGGAAATAATAAATGATTATGTAATCCCAATCTCTTGCCGTTGTTCTGTTTGATTTTCTACTTACTTTACTTTGTTCTTTGTTGAAGGTGTCGTTGTTCTGTTTGATTTTCTATTTACTCTACTTTGTTTTTGTTGAAGGTGCCGTTGTTCTGTCCGATTTTCTATTTATTCTATTTGTTCTTTGTTGAAAGTAATAAATGAGTATGAAATTAATGTTAATAATAAATGAGTTTTAATATGAATAAGAATGCTCTCTGTGAATACCTATGCGGACCTTATGAGGAGTATTGATGACATGACCATGTGAAATATGGACAAATGACATGAGACCTAAGAATGGACTATTGAGACAAACTATGATTATGATACTATGACAAATAATGACATGATGTACTAAATGAAATTATGTAATAAGTTAAATGTTGAGTCAATGAGATTATAAATGTATGACATGCATCATATGCATATATTACTCCAGGTGTGCCGCTAAGGCCGTATACCCACGACTAACAAGGTGTACCTTATGGTCACCCACGATGTAACATGCTAACAAGGTGTACCTTATGGTCACCCACGACTAACAAGGTGTACCTTAGGGTCATCCACGATGTAACATGCTAACAAGGTGTACCTTAGGATCACCAACGATGAATTGTGAATCTTCCGTATGGCGCCACATGCATGCATTTATGAGTTGAGTCCATGACATCATAAGCATGATAAATGAGTATATATATGTGATATTGACTATTTATGTGTATTGTTTACATGTGACTTATATATGTTGTGTGTGTGTGTGCTATCTAACAGTTATTTCTGCACCTGAAACTGAGTGAGATGTTTCTCACTCCCTTGTTGTTTTTGTATATGTTTTAAATTGTGTTGCAGATGATCAGCATCATGGGGATGTTGGTGATGAGGCTTAAGGCTTTAGTGGGGCATGCTCTGATAGGATGTGACATCGGGCATAGCTAGGCTAGTTTTTTTTTAGGGATGTTATTGTTTTAAAAGCTTTAATTTTTTCTTCTTATGTAATTTTGAACGTTCTTGAGAAAAGACCAAAATGTACATCTTTGTTATATTTATTATTATATGATTTGGGAGTATAAATTAATCCCTAACCAGGAGGCACTGCCACTTTTACTGGAGTTAATTTATATTTTCTTTATTATTATTTGTATATATATGATTTCTTGTTTTTCACTAAATTGTATTGAAAATCTTAACTTCTTTTCTTTTATAATTTCTATACTGGAGTTATGATTTATGAGTTACGAATGTGAATCTTCTACCTTGTGATATTTGAAATATTTGTCAATTATGAAAGATTTTATTTACCCAAAAAGAAGAAAAGAAATATTTTATTGTTACATTTGTTGTATATTAATAATGGGGTTGAGGGTGTCACATATTTAATATAAATTCACGTGATTTGTTTATCATCCGTGCACCCTTCTCAAATATACTTTTAATTTTCTTTTTCTAGAGATAGTAACACTTCCATATAGAGTTAACAATTATGTGCACATGGATATCTTTTAAAAATTCTGTATATATTTGGCACAATATCACATTGTTTGTTACCCACATATGATACATTCATCATGAAACAAACATACCAATACCGTTCTTATGAATTCCTACATGATTAATAAAATTGTTAGCAGCTAATTTAGGTGATTGTTTATTAACCTTTCGCATTGTTAATAGTCTATTCCTCTCTCCCTCCCTCTCTCTCTATATATATATATATATATATATATTTGTTTTATTAACCGATATTATTAATTAGCAGCTAATTTACTACGTGACAATAAACATGCAAAAGTACATATAGTTAGCAGCTAATTTACATGATTAAAAAAAATAAAATATAATTAAGTGATAAAAAAATTAATACGCGAAAATAATTATTTTAAATCTTTTAATTTATTAATAAATTATTGGATGAAGATAAATCACGATTATATGTATTCTTTACTTGAAAAAAGAGTATTGTAGTTTTTTTTTTATATAATTACAAATTTTTCTCTTAAAGATGAGATGTATAAGAAGGCCCAATAAAGGCCCATGACATTTGACATTCTCAACCCAACCCAACATTACAATGCCTCCTTCAATGTCCCATGATCACCGCCTCCTTTCACCACAACGTTGCAAGCTCATCTCTCAAATGTTCACCCAAAGTTCTCAGCTTTCGAACTCTCCATGACGAGGTTAGGTTTCTCTTTCCCCTTCTAAACCTTCCTTTCATGTGGGGTGTTGATTTTTGTGTTTGTTTGGAAAAGTACAAGCTAGTCTAGCATCGTTCAAAATGCCTTCGGAAGCTAGTTTAAGGGAGAAACTAAAAAAGAAGACTAAATTTGTTGTAAGGACTTCTAGGAACTCTACGAGAAGAACTAAGAAGGATGAATTTTCTTTCGAGAAAAGTGGGGTTTTTGATAGAGGAAATGAGTCTGAGGGGAAGTTGAAGAGAAGGGTGAAGTTTAAGGGGATGCAATTGGGTGAGGAAGTTGATGAGAGAGGAAAGTTGAGGAATTTGGATTCTAGTGGGAAGAAGAAGAGGGTATATGCTAAGGAGGGAAGGGATAGAATTGGGAGGTTAGAGAATGGTGTGGCAACATCTAATAAGAAGAAAACTATGTTTAAGAGAGGTGAGAAGCAAGTGAAAAATGATCCTGTTGAAGGGAACACCGGCCACCGGACAATGTGGGTTCCTGGTAAATCAAGGAATGCCGGGTCGAGAGGGAAGCGATTGAATCACACGGGGAAGGAAGGGAAGGAAGATGTAGTGTTAGATACTGCTAAACACAAAGGCAAGGCAAAGGAGGTGGGTAAAATGGGATTTGTTGGGGCAGATGATCAAGGAAGTGGTTTAGTGAAGAGAATTAGGGAAAAGAAATCTGAATTGAGCAAAGGGAAAACCCAAGAAGTTGCGTCTCCTTCATCATCTTTTGCCAGGAAAAAACCCAGAGACAAAGCATGGTTGGATGATGATGATGCTGAGACGCGGAATGATCGCCCAAAGAAGAAGAAAAGGGTGATAAAGCTTGACCCGTATGATATCTCAAACAAGAGACTAGATGATGGCATTGGTATTGATGGTAGGTAGTTTATCTTCCTCTATTTGCATAATCATATTCATAGGTGCTGGTTGATGGTTTTTCTTTATTTGTCTTTATGCTAGTATTTGGCTTAGGAACTTTATAAAATGTATTATGAAATCATACTTTTGATGGGAAGAATTTTGATAATGATTGTGATTTGTATGTTTTAATAAATTGTAGTTAATATATGCTTTAATTCTGAATAATAAAATAGTACTAGTAATTGTACCCCCTTATCTACGATGTTTAAGTTATGCAAATGATGGTAGCTGTAAGTGAGTTTTATAGTTGTACTAATACAATGGCTTGCATTTGTTTAATGAAGAGAGAAACAACTATGAAAATTTGATTTTGTGTTATACTTCTGATGCTGCTAGGTGCAATATGTATTTATGAAAATGGGCTAATGACATAAGTCGTACAAACAAATTATGGGGAAATAAAATTCATTTTGGTCTGTAAGGTATGAAGGTCTATGTTATTTATACTACCTTTTTGCCTTTCTTGTAAGCACAAACAGTAAGATAGAATTCCACTGGAACAATTTTAAATTTTTCTGCAGTCTCAGTCTTGATTTTATACTCCTGTATGCATCTAATCTAACATTTTTCTGTTGAGAGTTTATTGTATATTCATCTAAATTAAATTTCCATACTTACACAAAATCCACAAACACTACTTTTGGGATTTGTGGCTCCAATGAACTGATTGTATAAATTATTGGAAGAGGTTGAAGGTTGAGGCCACATATGCTGTGTATTGTCTGTATTTTCTATTTAGAAGTTAATAAAAATCATGCACAAGAAGTGGAGCTGTTCATTCAAGGGAACATTTAAGTTATCTGTTTAAAGTTCAAATGCTGATTGTCTGTACTGTTTGTTTGTGACACACCAAATGCTTGTTGTTTATCTTGACTGTGATGCTTTTTACTGTTCATGGGAGTACCTAGAGAACTTCTCCCCTCTGATTCCCTAAGTTAATTTCAGGAAGTAAAGAGAAGGAGAAGGAGAAGGAAAATGAGTCTGATAAAGAGCCTACAATGTCCAAGAATGCGCAGTTCCGTGCTATACAACCTAACCCTTCAATACTTTCCTTTGTGGAGAAAAATGTAATTTGTATGAGCAAGGACTTTTTATTTTTGTTTGATTGTGTTGTTCCATTGTTACTGTGGCGGAATCTTGATTTCTTGTACTATGGTTATTATTTTCAGCTTTTGGGCAAGAGACGCCCGATTGACTTAAGAAGGGCAGGCTACAATATAGATCTTTCTGCACCCTTAGATAATATTCCCTTCTCTCGCAGTACAGAAAGAGAGAGAATTGAAGAAAATGTATGTGCTTGTTTAGTGCAATAACAAACAATAATTTATGCTTATCAGATAAGCATTGCTATTCAGTTCAATTATTTTCGCTTTTCCTTTGTTAATCTTGTCATTTTGTTCTGATTAACTGTGACAGATTTTTAGGAATAAATTGGATTTTTTTGCTGCTGCAAAGGTCTCATCATCGTTTCCGCCTCCTGATCTTCCAGAGATTGCATTTGCTGGTATGGTTTTAAGGCACCACCATTTACCCTCTATTTCTTTGGCCCTTTGTTTTCTTGCTTTACGTTGATTACTTAATTATGTTACGTTATTGTATTGTTGGTAGCCATAATGGTGGTAACCTCATATACTAAGCTGCCCTTTTTGTTGTTGCTTTTGTTGTAATAAGAGATTGTTGAACTGTAGTCAAGTCATTGTGATACTGGATATTTTGTATTTCACTTCCTTATGAGGGCATATTTTAGGGCTATAAACTGAACCCACAGAGTAATTTTTAAGGATTGATAGGAATTCAGTAAAAATTTTGGCAGAAAGGTTTGGGTTTGTTTTCATCATTATCTAACTTAAGGGTTTAGACTTCAGATAATCAAGTCAACAAAATCTGTGTAGAAAGTAGAACCAAGGTAGATATTAATGTACTTGCTAAGAGAAACAAGTGGAATGATATTTCTGGTCGTGTTCTGGTTATCAGGAAGGTCAAATGTCGGGAAGTCATCTCTTCTTAATGCACTCACTAGACAATGGGGGGTTGTGCGGACATCAGACAAGCCTGGCCTTACACAGGTATCCTAAGTCTTAAAAGTTGGCACATGTAGATACTTGAAACATAAAGTTTTGATAGATGAAATGTTATTTTGTAACAAATAATGAATATTCTGCAGACAATTAACTTCTTTAAGCTGGGAACAAAGGTTTGCTTAGTTGATTTGCCAGGATATGGATTTGCATATGCAAAAGAAGAAGTGAAAGAATCTTGGGAGGAGCTTGTAAGTATACAAATTATATTCAATCTCTCGTTGGTCAAGTTGTACTTAAAAGTTTGGTTTAGCCTCTGAAGTATTATCATGTCGTAACATAGAAGTTAGTCTTCCCCATGCTTCAAGGTTATGAGTAGTGTAATCATTAGTTTGTCGGATTAAGACATCACTTGGCACTTATGCTAAATTGTACTAGTAGAGCAAGAAAGAGGCCCCAGGGGCCTGAGGGACTTTGATTCAGTTCTGGGACTGTTTTATTAACCTGTCAAGATGAAAATAACTGTGTTAACTGATTTTGAGTGCACTAAACTAATTGGGTTGTCTCCTGGAATTCAATTTTTTTGTGGTGGTATGCAGCTTCCTGTTTTGTGTTTAAAAGGAGCCTCGAGGATGACTGAAATCATGTTAACTAATTTTTTTTTTGTGATAAATTATGAATTTCACTAAGACAAAAGAAATTACAAGAAGTTTGGAGGAAAAACAATTCTCTTTAATGAAAGATCAAAACATGGTGATATTTAGCGCTGACCAAGTCTTTAAAACTTGGTTTGGTGTTGATCTTAGATTTCAAAGATTCACAGTTCAAAGTTTTATACAGAAATCATGTTAGATACTAAAATCTAAGATTTCTTTCGCTCGTCCACCAAATAAGAAAAATAACTTCAAAAATTTTTATACGGAAGTGGGTGATAAAGGGTTCAGTTATTCATGAGTCCATGTCGATAATTAATGAGGAAAGTAAGCCAATAAGGTTTGAGGGTTTATATTGGGAGGAATAAACAGTAATAATATGTAGTTAATGTATCATGACTCATGAGTAAGTTACAGGAGTTTTTGTTAGTTGTTTAATGAGTCAGTTTCCATTGATTTTACTTGGAGTTATAGGAGGTTAATGACTTGCTTACAAGTTGTGACCATCTCATTAACTTCCTATAACTCTTACAAGAGTTGTTAAAGAAAGTTACCCTGGAGAAAATATTACAAACTGATCATTCCCAGTGAAAAAGGAGACGTCCCTTGTAAGAGGATCTGTCTCTTTAGTTTCTTTTCTATTCATGTTGATAACAAGAACCCTTCTTTTCTTATTTCTTCTGTTTTTGCCTATTTTCCTTATCATCTCGGAAATAGAAAACCTATCATTGCTTGGCTAATCAAGAATATATTAAAAACTTTATTATTATTGCCTATTGTCAACTGATTGATTTAGTGGAAGCTAGCTTGACTTGGTTGTTAATTGAGCTATAAGTTTTGTATTATTTTGTTTATCTTCTGTCTTCACTCTGGGATGGTATATGGGGTCATATGTGTTGGCATTTTCCATTTTCCTCATATTTTGTTGTAGAAATGTTCATGGATTGGATTTTTGCCTTATTATATGCAGCACCGGTCAATTGTGTTTCTGAAAAACCTCTGATTGTAGGTGAAGGAGTATGTGTCCACAAGAGTTGGTCTCAGACGAGTATGCCTTCTGATTGATACAAAATGGGGTATGAAACCAAGAGATCATGAACTAATTGAATTAATGGAAAGGTACACTATACATGGGAAACTGGTTCTGTGCAGTGTTGTGATTTCTTTTGGCAATTGGTGTCACGCACCTTTGTTCTTTATTTCCTATTTCTTATATCCTTGGGCAAGTTCCAAATAAGTGTGACTTATATTCTGATCATATAAACTCAAAATGGGGTATGTCATATACTAAGTTTTTTTTGACAAGTGGTATCAATTTGCAGATCAAGAACTAAATATCAGATAGTATTGACTAAGACAGATGTGGTCTTTCCAATTGATGTGGCACGACGTGCCATGCAAATTGAAGAGGTAAATACTAGCCATCCAAATTAATCTTTTATCTGTAAACTAAAGTTCTATTTTGGAGATTAACAAGTTTCTGCATACTTGACCACAGAACCTCTTGCAGAACAAGTCTTTAGTTCAACCTCTGGTATACAGATTCTTTTGGCAGATTTGTTCATACCATTTGATTTTCCACTTATTCTGATATTATTGTTGGAATTAAGCTTTGGGTTTTGCATTGTGTCTCTTGCAGATGATGGTAAGCTCGAAATCTGGAGCAGGAATCCGAAGCTTGAGAACAATTCTAGCCAACATAACTAGATTTGCCAAAAGATAATGAAAGGTCATTATGTTTCTTCTCTTTTTTGCTCATAGCAACGTGTGTGCACAATAAATTATACATAACTAGTCTGTTTAGTGTTTCGTTGGAAACATATCATGGGTGTAAAAACATGGAAAAGTGAAAGCTATATGAAGTTGCTTTGCTGTTAACAAGAAAATTTAACATGATTTTCCTAGAACTGACGCAAAATCAAACATGCTATATGTCTTGAAGGTTGAAGCCAAGACCTTTGCCTGAGTCTTTCTCAACCCTTTGAACTAAATACAGGTACATGTTATATATAAGATATTATAAGGCGAATGTTCAAGTTAAATAGTTAATGGATCCTAAAAGGGTTATTGGATGGTGCATTCTGGATTCTTATGCATGGTAGACTAAAAATTGTGACCTTAAAAGTGATTACCAACCCCCCCCTTTATAGTGAGTACTTTGGTGCAATATTTGTGCCATCATTGATTTTTTTTTTCAGTGGTAAAACATAATCTAAAGTATTAATCTCTAACTGCTTTCAATAACATCCAATTTTTGCTTTTACTCGTTCCTTGCTTACCATGCTCTCTTTCTAGTGCAGATGTTTTATAACCAAGACTGGCACAATGAATTCATTTGAGGTGCAGATTTCATTTTCTAAGTGGCAGGCCAAACCTAACTTTGGTTGTCTCATCATTTTCTAATTTTTAGTGGCATTGAATTAAATTATTTTATGACTTTTTGGTGCGTTCCTTTTTTTAATAACTCAAAATCATTTTTTTTATTTGGTCAAAAAGAATGGGTGCATGCATGACATGCTTACCACCCCTTATAGTTTTCAACGTGGATACCTAACTTCACTAACCCCATTAGCCGCCCCACACTCGATGTAGAGGTTATTTATTATTTTGACCTGAGAAATGGGTTGAGAATAAGCAATGAAAGCCATTATCCTGTGGAGCAGCTAAAATAATAGAGTGGAATTTAATGCTGATATTGGAACTAAGTGGCAATTTTGAAAGTTCCATTTTATCTACAAAAATTGTCCAATATTCAAACATAGGGACAAAGACTGGGTCCAGTTGTCATATTGAAAATGAATTTAATGGTTCAATATTCATTGCTTAGTGCCTTTTGTGAGAAGATATATTTTATTTTCCAGTTTTTCACAGTAAAAATAGTTAAAAGTTAAGAGTAATTTTTAGTAGAGTTATTCCATTTAATAACACGCACACACACACATATATATATATATATATATACATATTGAATTCCAATAATTTTATCATTAATTTAAATAAATTATTAATTACAGATTTTTACAAAATTTAAAATTTATTTAATATAAAGTTAAATTAATGTATATATATTTAAAATGAATTGAATACACTCAATTTTTTGTTGATAGTTCAATATTATGTTCGGATATCCATGGACAGCCACTACTAGGGTTTTCTTATCTCACCCTCTTGGGTAAAACAATAACTCAAATGTTTTCAAAATAAATACATTGGTTGTCTATTGTGTGTAAAATAATATTTAAAATGAAAATTTTTTCAATCAAATTCACTAAAATACAGGGGCGTTTGACTTAAGGTATGTTACTAATTTTTTTAGGAATCACATTCTTAGGAATGTTATTATTGGTATGTTATTTTTGGGAATATTTAAAAATGTTTTTGATGAGATTTTATGTTGGGAATATTTTAAAAATTTAAATTAATTAGATTAAAAAATAAGTTGAAAAAGTGGGTTAAAATATAATTTCTCACATTCTCATGAGAATACATCTTTTTCATCTTCTGGAAATCAAAATGAAGTAAATCATGTTGTAACCATGCTTTTTTTGGGATAAATTATATTCGAAAATATTTTTTCAAAACTCTAAATAAACATGGAAATATGACATTCCTAATAAAATATTTACGACTTTAATTTTTTATGCATTGACAATGTAATTTTTTTATTTTTATATATTTCAATCAATCATAAACTGTTAGGAATAATTTTTAGGATAGTTATTGAAAATTAATAAATTATTATACATGATAATGTTTTTATGGGAATAAAAATCATAATATGTGCTATACTTCATTATGAATATCAATAAATTTATCATACTTAAACCTTTTGGATTAAATGACTTCACATTAAAAGAAAATATAAAATTTTCACACAACATTTACTCTAATATTATTATACTAGTATACTTTCTCCTCTACCAACCCTTTAATTAGTACTAAGTCAAAATAAATATAATTTCTATTAAAATTTAGAAAAAAATTAAGAAAAAAGTTTTTTAGTGTCATCTAATTAAAAAGTGTTTAGTGGTGATGACAAAAATAATAGAGATAAAGAAAATAATGTTCTCATACAAGAATTATAATTAAACTAGCGAGTAACAAAGCACTCTATGCTTGAATTTATATACATTAGTGAAATAGTGTGCTATTACTGTTATTTAATAATTGTTTTAAAAATAAAACTTATATATCAAAAGACTTTTGTGATTTATATTAATTATAATTGTACAGTTTTTATTTTTATTTAAAAGGTTAAAATAATAAAAAATAATGTATATATGAAAATAGAAAATTAACTTTATATACATTATAGATGTATAAATTTTAATCCCTATTATAATTTATTAAGGACAAAACATAAATATAATATTAATCCTGATTTTTTTTTATAATCTACAGACAATATTGTTATCTAATTAAAATTAAAGTTTTATTTTAATAATATATTTAAACACGTATTATTGAGATATGTATTAAATATAAATATATATTATTAAAGTGAAATTTAAACTCTAGTAAAAAAAACATGTGTTGTTATCAAAATTTGTCTTTTTTTTTTTAAATTTAATATAAAGACTCATTATAATTTCTCAATTTTTAATATAAAAGACTTCTCATTTGAAGCTCTGGTTTTAATTTTTTAATGGTGTGTTTGGATAAAGAATTTTAATTTTTTGGTATTTGAATTACTTTGATTTCAGTTTCTATCATTCTTAAAATATTTTGTTTGGATAAGTCAATTTAAATTTCTCAAATTTTAAATTATTGGGTTGGATATGATAATTTGATTCCACAATGGTAAAATTGATTTTTAAAAAATATTTATATGTTTAGATTTTTAAATTAAATTTTATAAAAATAAATATTAGCTAATTTTTAAATATTTAATAATTTTAAAAATAAATATTAGATAATATTTAATAATTTTAAAAAATATTTTTAAATATTCAATAATTAAAAACATGAAGAGATAAGAGATAATATAAAATATATAAGTGAAATAAGAAAAAAAAATTCTTATTTCTTTTGGGAAAATTTAAAATTTTAGAATTTCAAAAAATTTTATAAATACTTAAATTTTAAATTTCTTATAAATTTTTTGTTCAAACAAGATATTTCACCTAAAAATTTTTAAATTTTTTCAAATAAATAAATTATTCTATTTAAATTTTCTATCCAACCATACTATAAACGGTTGGATACCAATTAAAGTCAGTTTACTAAACATTTTTAAGAAATGTGTATGGATGTGCTCAAAAGCTGAAATTAAACTTTGGCAAGTGTCATTATCTTAATAATCTTTTGTAGAGGGTTTGACAAAATATATGATCTGAATTGTGAACCCACCCACCAACCACGTGTGGTCATTCCTATTGGGTGTCCACTGTCCAATGTCCACTACACTTACATATTAATAATACATTAATTAATTAATATAATATACTAATAATCTTTTTAACAGCACCCTTAAGGGAAATTATTAAGATTAACCCCTCTTGTATTTTTGGGTCCAATAGTGTGCACCACACACGCAAACACATTTCTGAATCACATTTTCTTTCTTCATTGAAAAAAAAAAAAAATGTGTCCTCTGAGGTTCATTCTGATATTCCTGTCGGCAACCCTCGCCGGATTCTTCGTCATCAGAAACCTCAGATCTCAGCCTCAGATCGACGACGGTGACGGAACTGTTCTCACCAACCCCAAAATCTCAGACTCTTCCGACCCTTCCTTGAATGGAACTTCCAAGGTTCACCCATTTCACCCTTTTGCCTCAATTTCACGAAAGTGTTGTCCTTTTCTCATAGCCCTAAATTTGTGCATGCAGGTTCGCGCTGCTTTGGAGTCTGGGTTCTGGACCTTCGTGGACATGGCGAGTGGGCGTTATCTTTGGAGGCATTTGAAGAGATCGTGATGGTTGATGTGATTGTTGTGTGTTATCCACTTACCCTTGTTCAGTTCCATGATCCCTGTGGACCCAAATTGGGTGATTGAACGTTGCCTCGGATATTGTAATTTTTAGGGTCAATTTGGATGCTGTGTATCATAGATGTTGTTGTTCATAGTGTTGGTGTTCTTGTTGGTTTTTGAAGGGTGTAGCATGGTTTTGAATTGCGGCCGCAGCATAATGGTTTTGTCGGTTCACTGCAAATGCAATTTAGGACCATGGGTATAAGTGTAATAACTGGAATGATAATGAAGATTAATGAAGCCTATTTTCTTGAAATATCATCATATGAAGTGTTCCTTTTTACTGTTTCTGTCTGTTCTGGATTGCTGGGTTGTTACTTGACTCATGTTTCATGTAAAATTGTTAGTGTCAATGTGGGTTTTTCTTGAGATTCTTGTTTGTTCTCGGTTCACGCAGAATAAAATTTTTGTAGGTGAAGTGAACACGATATTCTGTTGGCTTAACCAAGTGCAATAGGGGGAATCTTATCTTGTTGGATTCAATGAGATTTGGTTATAACTTATACGTATTATTGTTGTTTAGCTACACGAGGTATTTGGTGTTTTAGATGGGGAGGAATAGGATAAGTGAGTTGTTGCATTTTTCCTATACTCAATAGTTATTTGGGATTGGGATTTTAGTATAGAATAACATGGAAAATTGGGTGGATTAAAGGGTTATTGAGTGTCTCTATATTGCATGTCAGAAAAATCTGTTTTTAAGTTTCTTGTAAAAGAGAAAGAACAAATTGGTTTCTAAAACAGGAATTTCTGATGATGTTTGGCAAAAGGAAGCTTCCCCCGAGTAAATTAGCTTCATGTTTGATGATATTTCTATCCTTTCCAAATTCCAAAGGGTCCTTGAAATTACTTCTTAAACCGAAACAAAGAGAAACTGAAAATAAAGTGACCAAGTAATTTTTGTTCCCAAGCATGCTAATGGTGTCTAATTTTTTTCCCCCTAAGTGTCAATATTTCACTAGCATCCATCTTGGTTTTCCTTGACTCTTCTGTCTCTTGCATCCAGTGTACCGGATGTTAGCAAAATGGAATGTTTTGAAAGGATAAGTAGGCACTAAATCAAAGATCTGAAGCTAATTTTTGGCCAGTATCATATTTGATATTACATCGTAATGGGGATTAGTACCTATCTATATGAACCATTGGTTGGAGTGTCAAATGATCTTTCTAACTGGGAAAATTTATATTCTGGTGGTTTATCTAGATTATACATCTCTGGAGAGCAGTGGCATGTGAATATTGTATCACCTTGCATTGATTGTCACAATCAAGGATGGGTTAATTTGTCTTGATAATTACAGGGTACAGAATTACCGAGTTATGTAACATTTGGAACGAGATATTTTTCTCCTTATTAGTGTCATTGCTATTTCTTAGTTTGACTTTTATTGTAACACCTTTTGTTATGCCAGAGTGTTATAAGTTCTTTATTTGAGATATACTGTATAATTTATTGCATTTTTTTTTCTTTTACAAAATGTTTATGTCCATTGACTTTGGTACTGCAAGAGATGTAGGATGATTAAAAGTGATCAAAATTGAAAATGGAAGGGAGAGAGGAAAGATTGTCTTGCATACTACCAAACCTGTCAAAAAGAAAATATTCATTGATCAGTTATCACTGCAATCATTATTGAGATTTTCTTGGTTATTTTGATTAATTTTGAGCACATGCCCCATGCAAGGCCACAATCTAGGGACTTGGTGTATTTATGAAACATTTGTGACTAAAATGTGTCTGATTTTCTTATTTATAATGATAAATAATTAAAAAGTAATGAGAAATCATATATACCCAACAAAATTGTACACTAACACTTATTTATTTATTTATTTTTCTCTCACTTCATTTATTTTGGAGTGATATAGATACGATAAGTGATGTTATAAAAAATGTTATATAATTTTGCGCTATACGTATCATTAGTTCATTACTCATAATTAAATGGTGAACTAAGTAAAAACAAAACCAAAAAAAAAAAATTAACACTCCAATGAGAGGATCTTTTTGCTTTTTTTCTTTTTTAAAAATACATTAAATCAAGGAAGTTCATGCCATGACTTGAACCAATAATATATTTCATGATTTAGTTACTCAATAATTAAATGGTGTATTCAGCAGTTGTTTGGACTGGTATATTCTATGCAAGAGTTGTTAAAAATTCTGGGACAGATTCTACTGTTAAATTCGAATTTTAGTGTTATATCATTTTGGTTCGACCTACTGAAAGAAAGGGAATCTACTTAAGACTAGCTAGGATGATTTTGCAATGGCAAGAGTTTCTATATATTGGAGCATAAAGTAGATGAAATCGGAGGATAATTTTTATCGTGAAGCTAAAGTAAAAAAATTTGGGTGAACGAATGAGTAAATTGGAGGAAAATTTTATAGAAGATTTTTGCATAAATGATGAAAATGATAGGTAGCATGAGGACGAGGAAAATGAAACTTTGAGACTCGAGTCATCGTGAAAAAGAATCTCTTACATTTGAATCTAATTCTATCACCATTCTGTTGATAAGTTTAAAGCAATATGAGGATAAAGAAATGATAATTTTAATAATTTATTATTTATCAGATTATTAAGTGATAATTATTACAGTTAATTATTTTCTATAATGATAACGATATTTGAACCTAAAACATTTTTTTTTTACATTTAATAATTTTAATAATATAGTACTACGAGTCGTATAATATAGAAAAATAATAATTAACAATGATAACATATATTAAAATCAATTCAAAAAATTTTAGAATTCCAAATTTGAAATTGATAATTACACTACACTAGCAATTTTTTTTAAAGCCAAAATCACAAAACGTGGAATATGCATTTTTTAAAATGTTATTTCATTTTTTAAAATGGGCGTGATCTTGTGCGATCTGAGAGACACATAAATCTAACACTGTCAACGGTCGAATTTCATTAGCGAGAGAGAGAGAGAGAGAGAGAGATGCGGAAGAAAAAGGTTGCATCTGCTGCACATGCAACTGTGGTAAAAGAAGAAGAAGAAGAAGAAGAAGAGCATAGCCATGACCAAAACCAAAATCAAAAGGAGGGTTCTGAAGGAGATGGGTTCTATGCTTGCTACCTTTTGGCCTCTCTCAGTCCCCGCTACAAAGGCCACACTTACATAGGGTTATTCTCTCACGTCTCTCAATCAAGATCCAATTTTGATCACACCCTTATGCTCAATCCGAAAATCACCTTAACCCCTTTTGTTTTTTCTTCATTCAAATTTTGGGTTTGTAGGATTTTTTTTTTTTTTTTTTCGCTTCAAATCGGTGCCTTTTTGATGTGATGATTCTCTTGTGTTGCTATTTTTTTTTTTTTTTAAAATCAATTTTTCTCTGAGAAATGCTGGGTATTTAACTTTTTTTTTTTCAAGGTTTCTGCTCGAACTTGTTTATTTTGTGATGGATTCTAGACTTGTTCAGTTAGAAGTCTTTGTGCTGCTAATTTGTTGAAAAATTTTCAATTTTTCTTTGGTAGAAATGTTTGGGTATTTAACCTATTTTCTTACAGGTTTCTGATTCAACTTGTTTATTTTGTTATGGATCTTATGCTTTTACTCTTTGTGTTTATGTTTCCGTGTATGCAATTTCAGATTCACGGTGAATCCGAGGCGCCGGATCAGGCAACACAATGGGGAAATTGGATGTGGAGCTTGGAGGACGAAGAAGAGAAGGCCTTGGGAGATGGTTTTGTGCATATATGGCTTTCCAACAAATGTCTCTGCCCTTCAGGTTTGAATTTGATTCTGCTTTCTATATGTCATGTTTTGGCTAAAATTGTTTGAAAATTTATGATTGAAGTTTGTGGTTGCTTGAGCAAGTTAAATTCATGAAATGCTAAGCATGAGGACATATTATGAATGCTAAAAGCTTGTGAGTTTAGGGTTTAAGACTTAGGTTTTAGTTTGTGCCTTTGTAGTTAACTTATGCAATCCCTTATATGAGTATGCGGTGCCTTTGGAATTTTCATTTGAAGGATCAGACGTGGAAAATATGGACACTGGGCTCAAATTCTAACACTTATCATTTTTTGTTTATGTCATTTCAACTTTTTATTCTTTGTGATTTTTTGGGTTAACGAGTCTGTTTGTCACTAGCTTGAGAAGTTTGGCAAGACTCCTCGTGCCTCAACACTTGCAAGCCCTAGTTATTGCCTTGTAGGCTCCCCATTTGGCCATCTTAAAACACGGACCTAGGAGTCTGACATTTGTGCGAGTCACTGGTGTAAGGAAGTTGATTGGCAGAATCCCCTCGTTGGTTGCACCGCCAACTGACCTTGATTATGTTATTTAAATGCCAAATGTTAAGATAGTTAATTCAATTCGGGGCTTTGCAGTTTGAATGGGCTTGGCAGCACCCGGTTGAATCGTTGGCCGTAAGGAAGGCAGCTGTTGGTTTTAAATCTCTCTCAGGAATCGCCAACAAGATTAAACTTGCATACACAATGCTCAACCTTCCATCCTGGCAGAGGTATGGTCTCTATCTCCATTGAGTTAGGAATGGACATTGTTTTTTGATGGAATTGTATGACTTAGTTTATGGTTCTCACATGGTACAAATGATCACAGCATGAATATCACTGTAAACTTCTTCTCTACCAAGTACATGAAACACTGTGCTGGTTGCCCGAGCCTGCCAGTGCACATGAAGATCAAGATTGGCTCTCTGGATGAACTTCCATGTTATAGTGAAAACAACGACAGTTTGTCAGAGAATGAAGATGATAATATTGATGAAGTAGAATTTGATAATAATAATAATAATAATAATACTAGAACAAGTGATTCTGTTCCAGATGTGAGTGATGATTTTGTGATTCCTGATTCACCAAAAAATTCAAATCACAGGGACAATATTAGTGAAACATTTGAACAGAACAAAGAATCTGAAGCAAGAAAACAAATATTTGCTTCACAAGAGCAGCTCCAACCATTTAGTTCTACAACACCAATGACAATGAAATCATCATCAGCAACTTTATTGCCAAGAATAGAGACTATTGAAGAAGCTGATTTTATGGGTGTGGAGGATAAGAGTGGTGCTGATTTTTGTCAACCAGAACCTGAACAATCAGGTGCAACATTGGCAGAAGATAAAATTCGAGATGTCAGTAGCACATATATTGTGCCCCATGATGCTGAGATTATTGATTTGTCTACCCCTTCTCCTAGTTGCAGAAGTGTTTTGGATAGGAAGAAGAGAAGAGTTTCCTCGTCTATTGGTACTGATTTTATTGACTTAACAAACTCCCCCAACTTTGTCCAATTATAAGGCTTTGTCATGCCCTATTATCTTTCTCTGATATGGGTCACGCAAAGCAGTTATTGATCACAGGCCACAACAAATTAATTTGTAAGAATGGAGAATTCTGAACAAATAAATATAATCTTGTTTCTTTTCACAAGGTTTGATTAGTGCTAATTTTTCTATCTACCATATTTATGTTCAAAGGAGTTTGTACCAGGCAGAATAGTTTAGTTTCCAGTTAATTTGACATAATTGGGAAGAGTTAGTAAGCATGCACATGACATATGAAACTTGTCATATGTTCTCCACCTTAAATATTGTCAACTTTTTAATATCACTTTTTTGTTCCGAGAAATATAACTGACACTCTCTTAAACACTTTTTATTGGTTGATAAAATCATAAGTTTTGTGAGTCTAATATCTCATTTATTGAGTCTCTCTCTTGATTTAATAGTAAGATCCACTAAAATTTATGATTTTTAACTAATAGTAGAGTGAGTATTAGTAAAAAAGTGTTAATGAGTATAGATGAAATTTCTCTTATGTTCTTTCATGAGTCTGTATTGGGCAAGATGAATTCAGATTCCAGTAATTGGACATAATTCAGAAGATTGCACATGATACAGGTTATGTAACTTGTTAAGTGTTACAACCATAAAATATTCTGGCTTTGATTTTTTTACTTTGATAGTTTGAGAAAAAAGATGAAAAAGTAACATGCCAACAATTAATTATTCACAATGTTCAATTCACGTGCGAGTCTCATTGGGAGGTAAATAATATAACTAACCAATAACTCTTGCCCTGAAATTTCTTATGATTGATAAGTGATGACCGTTGATTAATGAGTTACGCTTGAGTAGCAACACTATTTCTAAAGATTTTCCATGATCATTCTGCATCATATAGTGTAAAGGTTGTTGGAGAATATTTGTAGTGCAGACTAAAAGAAATAGAGGAGGTTCAAAGATAACCTCGAGATTGTGAAAACCAGGCCCTGCCTCTTTACTTTTTTGTGCTTTTGGCACATGGGACATTGACTTTGACTGAAGTGGTTTTGCAAAGTATCAAGCAGAGGACAAATTGAGATAAGGTGTCTCAAAACTTGGTCGGGTAGCATTCATCTTATTATGATAATTGCTTTGTATTCTCCCCCGAATTTGCCTACCGGACGATCTATATTATCACTTTTATCTTTTAAAAATTAGTGGGAATGATATTAATCTCTTAAAAAAAAATCTATCACTAAATTTAATTTTATTATCAAATTAGTCTATATAACCTACAAAACAATGATTGAATTATCAGATTTATCACTTTGAGACACCACTTCAGTACTAAACAAAAATGAATACAATAACATGTTAAAATATTTATAAATAAAAAAATAGCTCAAAATATTTATATAAAATTGGCAAGAATCTTGGAAGAATTATACTACGAAAGCTAGTTGTTATAGTTAAAGAGTCCAAGATCTAATAAACATCAAACTAGAATCCCGTACTTCTAATTTGAGACTCAAGTGACATGTCTCATGCCTGCAAACAGAATTAAGTGTCTGCTTCTGCTCTTTAATGACAAGCTTTCTTACTGTTAATGGACTCTGCGATCAAATGTCATTAAACAAAATTCTAGTCCATGATTTGAAAACAATAATAAAGGGAATAAAGGTCTTTGAAAGTAGCATGAAAAGAGGAAATGTGCTTTGGACAGTGTTTATGAACAACCAACACTTTAGGCCAGCAAGACTCACTATGAAGGTTTTCATTTCTTTGAAACATGAGGACCCAATAGAAACTACTATGTCTATCACAACCCAATATAGATTGAGATCTTCTGCAGTTACATTTTAATCCGATAAATCCTAACTTTTCAAAATATTTGATTTTGGATTAAATTGAAGCATGAAAATCCCTTCTGAAAATTAATTACTATCAGATTTAGAAGTGTACCTCATGCAATTCAATTATCAAGTGTAGGGATCCAATTCCACCTAATATATATCTTCTGACACAAGCGTGCTTGTTCCTCAAGCAACCCTCCTCCACATTTGAGCATTCATATTTTGTTTGGAGTAATAATATTTGCTTGAGTGGACTGGCTCAATAGCAAGCAGGTATATATATTTAGAATTTGATTCCTTTAAAGTGAATAAGGGTACAGTAAATAATCTCCTGAGATATATTTATATTCTACTTTTATTCAATCAAAACTGGACAAAAGTTCCTAAGACTCGTTATAAAGAAAAATTGAAAAATGGTGTACTTCAACTTTGCAAACAAAATTTTGAGAAAAGATATGCTACAACAAGGTGAAAACAACTAAAAATGAGGGGGAAAAAATGCTACATTGAGGTCATAGCATCATGAAATGCAAGAAACAAAATTTAGGAAAAAAAAAACTGGGATTTCATCGAAATGCAATAAGCATGACATCTCAAAATCGAGAACAGGTTATGACTGTGGTTGTTGCTGCTGCTGGTCATCTGTCTGTAGCTGTTGCTCTGACTGTTGTGATTGTAATTGTTGGTCACTTTGCCAGACCCAAACAATATCCTGAAGAGCAGGCCTAATATCCTCTTTCAATATTTTCTGATATTCCAATGTATCTCCATCTGATTTTTTCACCTCCACCATGTGGAAACAAGGAGTAACCTCAAAGATCTCTGCATCAATGGATAAAACCCCCTTTCTACCTTCGTCGGTGCTTTCTAATTTCAACAAACCAGCAGCTTTTTTCTTTATTTTCATCCTCAGTTGCTTAGCAATGTCTTCCAGCTTGGAGATGATGACATTGGCAGGTAACCTTGAACTAAATCTTGCTTCCTTTTTCTGAAAACTGTCATCAAAGAACCTAGAAAGATCAAAACCCACGGATCGGGAGATAATATCAAAGGCGTTTATTCTTAAGGGCGCAACTGACTCTCCATTTGCTTCTGCTGCTAGACCATCACAATCATTTTGATCAGGAAGAACTGTACCTGAAGAAGAGACAGTGTTGTTTTCCGCTACAGGTCTTTTGTTTTTCACATTTGGTCCTTTCTTAAACCAACCACATTCCCTAATATTAGATATGGGAATCCTAGTGTCAGGATTTGGATCCAACATCATGCTCAATAAATTGCATACTTCTGGTGGGAACCAATTAGGGCATTTTAATTCAGCTTTGCTTATCTTCCGATACATCTCTATCAAATTTGGGTCATGGAAAGGGAGATAACCAGCCAACAAGACAAAAAGAACTATTCCACAAGACCAAATATCAGCTTTGGTACCATCATATCCCTTCCTTTTGATGACTTCAGGAGCAACATAAGCAGGTGTGCCACAAGGTGTATGAAGCATACCATCCTGTCTCTTGGATTCGACGAGTGCACTTAAACCGAAATCGGAGACCTTCAGATTCCCATTTTCATCCAACAGAATGTTTTCAGGCTTTATGTCTCGGTGGTACACGCCTCTACTGTGACAATAATCCACAGCATTGATTAGCTGCTTAAAATACTTGTGTGCAACATCTTCCTTGAGTTTTCCTTTGGACACCTTGTTGAAGAGCTCACCACCTTTAGCATATTCCATAACAAAGTAAATCTTACTCTTGTTCGCCATAACCTCAAAAAGATGTATTATATTGGGGTGTCTGGCCAGCCTCATAACAGATATTTCGCGCCTGATTTGTTCACTTTGCCCTGTTTTTGTAATCTTATCTTTGTCAATCACTTTAATAGCCACACTCTGGTTAGTTATTGCACTCCTAGCATAGTAAACCTTTCCAAAGGTTCCCTGGCCAAGTAATCTTCCTAACTCGTATCTTTGCATTAACACATTTGGCTTACTCTCCATATGAGACCTCAAAATAGTATAAAATTTTTCACAACCCACTTAAATTCTATATCATTTACTATTATAAAGTGCATATAAGTAACTATAAAACTATATACATATAGCAGAAAGGCGTTTCAACCGTCTTTGTAGGGATCGTGTGTTGGCAGAACAGGCACTCTTAAAAAACTTGTGTGCCTATTATGCATCAAGGAATAGCTAATGAATGAGGTATAGACTTGTGGTCCACTCTCATTAAGTAAGTGGGGCATCAATAGCAAAAGTATCACCTTATGAATCTCAGCCACAACACTGCAACAAAGAAGGCACATCTTTTTGGCATTCCCGGTGGTGTCTCTGTCAATCACAACTGTGAGCATGTGCTGGAAACCCTAAATCCATGAACTTCAGCAGCATACTTGAATTTGCATCAGATAATCATTTGTTAGAGAGAATCTGCAGAAACAAAAAGAACAAGCACAACACCCACTTCAATAACTGTTAAGATCTGAATAAAGAGAAGGATAATAACATGTAATAACTTGATGGACACAGATCAGATGCTGATCTTGAAACACACAAGGGGAAAATATAGGAATAGCCACGACATGTCACATGATTATTAATAAGTTGCCAGGTAAATATAAATAAATAAAAAATAATCTGTTTTGGAGTTATATGAAGGGGAAAAAGTAGAAAATTTCAGAAAGTAAACCCACTGATCTACTAAAGATAAATTGAATGTCGAAATGAGAATTGAATCAAAACAAGAATTCTACTCTACCAAATAAATTTTGAAAAAAAAATATTAATTCATACTCTACTCATTCAATAAGAATCCAAATGGGGAAAAAGGGAAGAGATGAAACAGAAGTAGACTAATGAAGAAAACTCAGAATCTGAATTACCCTTTTAGTCATAATTGTTTGCAGCTAAGAAAGTAAATAAATTTTGCTTCCTAGTATGCAATAGCTTTAATTAAAATCAGTCTCAAAATGGGAAGAAGCAACCCAAATAGGTGACGATATCATCTGGGTAATTCGGGAACATGTTAAAGTTGTACCCATAAATTGAACTAGAAAATTGAACAGATTTAAAAACAGAAAAATAATGAACCAACCTTGAGGATCAGAGGGAGCACAGGTAACAGTAATACATATCGAAGATTCAGCACAAACCCAGAAACACAAGGGGGCATGTGTTTACATACATACATATATATATATATATATATTCTAAAGATTTTCGTACCAAGATTAGGAAACCGTGAATTGATTCATAAATTAGTTATATAATTCTACATATTATTTATCCAAAATAAAAATAAAAATAAACATTCTCTATTGTGTAAAGGAATTAATTTTACAGTTGGGTGGTTATGGAATAAAAAAAATAGTTACAATTTTTTTTTGGTGTGTGGGTGGTTACTGGTTACATTACATCTTCGTAGTTCATTAAACGAAGTGTTTTTTTTTTCTTTATTTTTTTTAACTTAAAGAAGTGTCTTTTATACATTGTTATAGATTGTAATTATTGTCCTGTTTGGTTAAATCTTTTTCTTTTAAGTATTTTTTTTATAATAAAACAAGTATTTATTTTTATTTTTTATTTTTTTAGTGTATTAATCTAAATTTCTTTATTTAAAAATAAGTATTTTTTTAATAACTTTTAAGTATTTATTTTTGTATTTTTTTTAAGTTTAGACAAATTAGTTCGATGTTATGTGATATGTGAATTATAATCGAATAAACAATCAATTTGGTTGCTCAACTATTACTTTTTTTTTTAATAGCCTTTAAAGTACTAAAATTTTATATTTTATGAAACATAATTTTTAATTTTCCAAGGATTACTCATACAATTGTAGTATTAATGGTTATTTAAAAGAGATATTAATACTTTAGAATTACAACTATAAAAAAATAAAAATAAAAAACACTCTAAAACCACATTTATGGTTTCTTACAAATATATGTAATGGGCAATTATAACCAACACTCCTTGACATTAGTGATAACAATTATATCTCTTAACTTAATTATTTAGAGCTCGAATACTTTGTAATAAAAATTGTAATTTTAGAAAATAATAACCCGCAGATAATTATATATATATATATATATATATATATATATATATATATATATATTGAGGATAAAGTATGTAAAAATAATGCAAAGGCCAAATAGGTTAATATTATTATTTGATGTAATGGTTTTGTGTATTGTATCTCTCAAGAAAATGTCGAATAAGTTGAAGTGGGCCAGACCCAAGACGTGTGACCCAGTAAGTGTTTGACGTGAGGGGTGGGAAAAAAAAAAAGAGTTAAATCGTCTTGTATTATATGTAAATTACAATTTATTTAGTTATTGCTTGGATTTATAGGTTAAGAAGTGATTTTTCTTTTTCGTTTGTTGCATCTAACTTTCAATTGAAAAGAAAAAGTGTAGAGTTGTTGAATGTCTTTTTAAACAACTCTTGATGCCCTACATAAAATGCTTTATGAACGAATGAAAACATTTATCCAAGAAATATCAAACACTTAATTGCTAAAAATATTTTTCTAAAAATCTCACCTCAGCACCACTATTACTATTTAAGTGAATTTTTAAGTAATCTTTTATTTTTAGTCTTACTTAAATCTAAGAAATGACATCGATTATTCTTATTTTTACTTAAACAAGGTAATAATGAGCTAATGAGAAGAAAAAAAAACACAAGGAAAAATATTTTTTGAATTACAGAAACTACTTTCAATATATGAACGCAATTAAATATCACAAAATCTGTAAAAAAAAAATACTATGTCCGATCTTAATTATAAACAATAAATTAAACAACAATGATTAATTTTGAAAGTTGTTAGAATTAAAAAAAAATTATACCTGCATTTATTATTAAATGTATTTGTTATGCATTCATTTATAACTAATAGTATTAAATATAATAATTACTTAAAAAAAAGAGTATATTTGAAATAAAAATTAAATTTATAATAATATTAATTAAAAATAATAATATTAATTATTCTTTTTTATCTTGATGATTTGTCTTATGTTATTTATAATTAAAGTTGAATGTAATATTGAAAATGATCTAGTTCTTAGAATTTTAAATTTTAAGAATAGGCTAAACTCAGAAGATTTGTAATTCTTTCTATTAAAAAGAACATTAACTTATTCTTTACATTTAATCTACCTTAATGGTTATATAAAAAAAACTTATCATGATAGTAGGGGATTGAAAAACTTCGTTGATGAAAATTGTAATAATATACACATAATTTTACGTATAAGTAGTATTATCCTCATTATAATTTTTATATATTTAAAAAAAAAAGTGTATTTTAATTGAAAGATTTATAATCGGTTTGCTTGTACTGAAAGGAACGGAAGTGGCATATGAAACATATGGCATTGTTTTGATGGAAAAGAACAGACGCACCGCGACTAACGGAACACTTTCATTTGAAAATAAGCCTCTTTCGTAGGTTCTAAACTTATTATAGGTACAATTTCCTTTGCACAATTATTCACTTTTGGTTGAAACTACAGAAGAAACTGCCTTTGTGTCTTCACAATATTTGTTTAGGTAAACACTCGTGGATGCAATGCTTAATCGCACTTTTGGTCTACAAAGTGGTCTTTTAGTTTTAGGGTTTAATTGCATAAACTAGATTCTTCATGTAATGCAATCTATGATTTGGTCTTTCAATCAGACTTTTGTTGTTTAACGTATATGTTAGCATCACTTGTATTTTTGGTCGGGGATACATGACAAACTAAGTGTTTTTTTTTTTTTTTTTACCAAATAAAATCATTAAGAAAGAGGATAAATTGTATAAGAGGTATCTAATCTTTACATGACTAAATATTAAGTCTCAAAAACTAATATTCTATATATCATCTTTTCCAGGTTGGTTGTTTCCCACTTACAAGATTACCCTTTGTACTATACATAAAAAAAGACCTAACAAAAAACTAAAAGGTAATTAATTCATGTTAGCGTATGTATCAAACTACAAGTCATTTGTTATGTGTCATCATCTCATGTTAGAAATATTAATTAAATGTATATATGTGTAATTTATTATGACTCAAAATTACACAATTACATTACTTGAATGACTTAATTTGTACAATTTGAATATAAATGACTACAATTGTATAATAGTGATATTTAATGTATCTAAAATGTAATTATGCCTAAAATAAAATGATTTTTTTTTCATAAATTAAGAAAAGTTTTCTCATATAACTTATTTAAAATTAGATTTAACATGTGATGTAATTTCCTAGTTTGGTTATTTTTATCAATATTTATGTTGTAGTGATTTTGAAATTTATTGTTGAGAAACTCTAGGAATTAGAGAATTCCCGAGGATTTTTTAGGTGTTTAGAGAGTTTCTTTAGGTATATATCTAATTTGGACATGAAAAAAAGGTATATAAGGTTTCTTTTAATAATTGAACTTTATAAGTTTAATTTTAAGAAATCTTAGAGAAATGGTCTAGAGAGAAGTGCTCTAGAGTTTGAGTTTTCTCTTCATTTCAGAACCTTCTCTTAAGAGAGTGATTCTTTCCCCGGAGTATTCAGTAGCTGTGATGGTTGATTTAGGTCAGTAGAACCACGAATCAGAGTTGTTGGATCGTGCAAGATTTTCTTGAAGGAGCTTAGAACTGCTTTCTTATTCCTCTTCGTCTTTTTCAGAGTGATCTTAAGGTAAGGGAATATATAGGAGGTTAATTCTTGTTGAGTTGTTGATTTGCATGTTGATTGATTCCATCTAGAGATGTTGTTGTGTTGTTTGATTTGAATTGAATGATTGGAGTTGGGGTTTATTACTTATGAATCATGTTTAAGGGGGACTTGTTGGTTTTGATCAAACTAATGGTTGGATGTTGAATTTCTTGTTGTATATGAGTTATTGGTGATGTATAGATATGTTTTGGTGCAATGCATGTTTGATTTCCCAATTTTGAAGTGAAGGGATATCCAATTCATGGATCTACTATGTGTAGATTTCATCATCACACCAGACATGCCTTCATGGCATTGGATGTGGCTCAAATTAAGGGCCTTCTATCTTATTTACATTGGACGCATGATTGGTGGTGTCAAACGTAAGGAGAGAAAAACCTTTAACTTGGTCATGTTGAGTAAGGCTTGAATGGTGTTGGAAGTGAGGTGAGAGAATTGACGTTGGGCCCTGAGTTGTGTGGTGCCCAATGTGACCGAGATAGAGTTATCTACTTGATTGACACGGGCACCAATGGAGTGACGTCAAATGTGAGGAGAGAGAATCATGTCTACCTAAAATGGGGTTGGGTGTGGGTTTAACCATGCTAAGCGTGATTGTTCTAGGGGTTCTTTGATCTCATTCACTCTAAGTGCAAGTTGGATGGTGTTGGGTGTGAAATAACTTGTAAAAATATGTTGTTTAACTGATTTAATGGTGAACATGTGTAGGTTAATTTTATTTATTACATGTTGTATATATGTTGTTAGTTCTTTATACGTACATTAATATGAGATAATGTATATTGATGATTAAATTATTGAATGGATTGAATGGTGTTGGTTCTATGTATATTGATCTGAGATAATTTATATAGATAATTGACTATTAAAATGTTGAGGCGATGATGCTAAGAGTGCTTAAGGCATTTAGGCATTATGGCGTGTTGTGTTGATAAAATTAGGACTAGAATAGAGGGTGTTTTTGAAAATTGGACATCTCATTGTGCGGATATTGGTGTGGTGCTCTACGAGTCCAATTGTTGAAAACCCTTCTTGAGCAATTGACTCTTAAAGTAGATAGCTAAATCTCCTCTAGGACCTTAATTGATGCAGTATGTAAGCCAAGTCGAGACATATTGACTATAAGTGACCACAATATAGAGGTTTGGTCGAGGTATACTAATTACCAAGGGACCAATGTTAATTTGTATGTGAGTAAGGTCGAGGAATACATATATAAAGTGACAAACTGAATAAGATATAAGGTCATTTTTTTCATAATTGAGTACTTGAAGGACATAGTATTTAGAGGATAATCGACAAGTTAATTCCATAAAGAACTTATTTATGCAAGCTAATATTGTGATAGACTCATATTCAAGTTGTTATATCCTAACAATAATACTAGACTTCCAAGTTGAAGTGACGAAATTCAAAAAATCATGTTATGGATTGGTATCCAAACTAGTTGTTGATCTAATAGGTGTAAAAAGGTCGTGTTGGTACAGTAGGGTGAAGTCACTTAGATTGTCACATTTCTTGTAGGAGATCTCTGTATGTGAATGTATAACGACTCATATAGTTAAGGTGTGATGCATATGATGCAATGATTATGGTGTCGTTCATATGTTATGTGGTATTGTTGTTGAATGACATAGTTGTTGGTGTATGTTGTTAAATTATTTACCTTTGTAAGGTTGTTGAATGTCATGTTGAGGTGTTATTGTTGTATTGTTATGTTGTTGGTCATGAGGTACTATGCGATATGGTTTACATGTCGGTGATTAGTCATATAGTTGTCTTTACTCTTATACTTATTATATATTTGTTCTTTTAAATACTAATTTACCCTTACATGTTTTCCTTATGGTTAGATTGCGATAATCATGTTTATATGAGAGTATGGTAGGGTTAGGTTGGAAGAGTCTGGCAAGTTGAGGGTCATGCTGGATGACGTGTAACTTGATGCTACCTCTGTATAGTTTTGTAGAGTTGTTCAACTGACAAACTATGTTTATATTACAATTATTTTAGATTATTGTATATACATATGTATATAGGATATGTGGTTGTTCAATTGAGAAACATTTTCCCTATTGGTTGATTTATTCTTATACCTATATTTATAGTTGTTAAATGTATTTTCCAAGAACTAGTGGTATGTTAACCTTAGATAATTGTGTATGTTTTTCGTTGCTAGTAGTTGAACTATTAAATGTAAGAATCATGTCAAATCATTACACGTGAAAAATATTTATTTTTTTATTTTACATCCTCTTGTAAGTATTTACGAATAAGTCTATTTAAATATTAAGATTGGCTTAATGATGAGAAGTTGAAATAATATAATAGGATAAAAAAAAGTTTTATCTAAATAAAACTTAAGTTCAAAATCGTTAGTTTATTATAATGAATAATTTTATAATAAATAAGTTATTTTTATCAAAGTATATATATATATATATATATATATATATGTGGCAATCAACATTATTTCATTATCTTATAATAATTTTCTACTAATTTATAATGTTTTTTATATGCTAATTAAAATAGCGTATGAATATAATGTGTAACCTTTTTTTTTTCTTTCATTTTTATATTCAGTACTTTTTTGTTATTAAATTCTTCTTTTATCATTTTCCTCATAAAAAAAGAGTTTTAATTTCTAAAATCTCTTCCTTTTCACCTATGTTTCGTTGCGGTCTATAGCATCGATGTGGGTAGATATGGAAATATATTAAATTAGGTCAAATCAATTATATACCAACACATCGCGAGGCATGGACATATCTATTAACATTATTTATTTATTTATTTGAGCGTATGTCTATATTTTATATATCAATATTTAACTTGAACTGTTTTTGTTTAATTATTCAAATGATCATCAAAGAAAATAATAATTTAAGATTGCATATTGGTGATGCTTTCAACACAATTTGAAAATGATGACTCCCTTAATTAATTGTTTGAATGTTGGAACAATTATAATTTATAACCATAAGCTGTAATATAGTTATTTTTTTTATTATTATAAATATTCTTGTACGAGTATGTTGATATTTGACTCCAAGTTGGAGAATTATAATGTAGTTTGAATGGACACTTCATTAGAAACGGTCGACTACAATTTTTTTAAAGATTAGGTGTTAAAAACTTTATATTAATTTCATATTATAAAAGCTTGAAATATTTATTATATTTTAAATTATAAAATTATTTAATATCTTTTAACTAATTAAAAATTTACAAAATAGGGTGACATAATTAATAAATAATGTTATCTGTAAAGTACATAATTAAGATTTTGATCCTTGATCATGTATATGAAAAATATTTGTAAAGAATTGTTAAACTCTTAAATAAAGTATTTCGAAAAATGAGTTCATAACTTTCAACAAAAAGATATCTTAATTTAAAAATAAAAATAAAAATTTGAAAGATATATTAAATAATTTTAATTAATATTCTTAAACTAGGCAGTAAATGAATCAATAATGGGTAAGGTGGCACAATGAAAATGACCTGTCTTGAAGACACGTGCAAATTTTATGTATATCTTCTTCTTTGTTTTCATTTTTTCTTAAAAAAATTTGTAAATATATCTAAAAAAAAACTCCAATTCTGGCTGTTCACAATAGGACATGACCGCCTCAATTCTTATTATTTTTTAAGAGAGATATTTACTTTTCTCTGAAATGTTTATATTACATTTTTATCCTTTATTTAAACATATGTTTTCCTCTCAAAATAAAATAAAATAAATGTACTTTCATTTTATTGTAAATGAATTTCTTAAATATTTTTTCAAAGTGATTCTTGAGATAATGGATCATTAGTTTTAAACATAATATTAACTTTTAAATGTTAGCAGATGGAATAAAGATTACATATAAAGGTAAATAAGTTTTGTTTTTCATGAACAATTTTTTATTTTAAGCACAAAAAATATTTATTATTATCATTGTTATTATATTAATATCATTGTCACCTTTGTCTTCATGTCCACCGTCACCTATTATCATCCACTATTTTCTATTAAGATAATAAAAAATTATTATAATAACTAATATTAAAAAGGAGTATCGTAATAATCTTAATATTATTTAATAATATAAAATAACAAATATTTATTCTTTTTATCTTATACCTTAGTGTGTATCAAACTTATCTACTATTATGTTTATTAATGTATTTGTCTCTCAAACTTTAGCCTCATAAAATACACCTCATTCACTATTTTATGTACGAGGTAATGTTCTTTGTATTGAACTATGACTTAATTTCAAATTTTAACCTTGTTTGTGTCTTTTTTATTTGTCCATTACTAAACTTTTGAGAAAATGATACCTAAAAAATATATGGAGAGGATCCTTTCCAATGCAGAAAGTAAACTTTTATATTAGTTGTTCTAGCTACAACAAATGTAATCAGTTCTCTGTACGATCATTTTAGAAAATAAATTTATATATAAGTTTTAGAATCATCTAAAAATTTACCAACTTTCTATATCAATTGATTCTACATCCATTCCCGAAACCCATCTAGAATGTAAAAAACAACTGATGTTAAAAGATTTTTTATTTTTAAACCAATTCCTCTACACTATGGGTGCTAACTAATTAAATTCTTATAATTACTTTACAATTGACTGAGCAAAATGATTTTACATTAATAATGTATTAAAATAAACTCATTTACTAATAAAAATCATACAAATTGAACCTATAGAAATGATTTTTACGCATATGATTAGAAATTTGATATATAAACTGTAATTGGTGAAAAGTGTAAAGTTATAAAATAGATGTGAACATTTAAGCTTATAGTTAAGACATAGCTTGATTTAGAAAAGAGTAGATGAAATAAGAAAAAATGTCTAAAAATAAATATAGAAATAGAGAATAATTGTGTAACATAAATATTAAATAAGGTCCAAACAAAAGAAACCGAGTGAGGAGTGAGGAGTGAGGAGTGAGCGGCTATGCGCATTCCTCGGCCTTAGCCACCGCCTTTCGTTTCACTCATTCAATGCCTTTGTCCCCTAAACTCAATACAAACCTATTCTTCCATTTTTTATAATACTTTAAGATATAATGTAACTCACACCTGTGCCCCAACAACAATAATAATAATATTAATTAAAAAAAAATGAAGTACTCTTAACTCTTAAGAAATGGGTAATGAATCTCTTCGGTCTAATCAAATTAGTTAACTCTGATAATTGTTTGGATAATATCTCCAAGCTCATAATTTTGACTTATATCATTATTATTAAATAAAATAGCTAAGTATACGATGATGAAGCTGTTGTAAATTTTTAAACAAATTAGTTAACTGATAATTGCTTGGATGATATCTACGAGCTCATAATTTTGACTTCAATGTAATTATTATGAAATAAGATAACTAACTATACGAATATGAAGTCGCTGTAATTTTTTTGAATTTACAGGAATTACAATAAAGATGATATGAGTTCTAATTTTCGCAACTATTAGACGAAGTCGCTGTAAATCTTCTAACTCCAAGCAAAGAATTGGACATTGAAATTATATATTTTCTGCCATCAGCACCGTCTTTATTAGGAATAATACTGTCCCCCTATAATATCATTTTGTCAATATTTTATTAAAAATTAAATGTATCAAATCCCTTAAAAGAATTAAAAAAAATTAATATATATTTTTTTCAATGACTAAGATGTCAAATACTTTCATTTTAGAGTTTGATCTTTCTTTTTTTAGGCTCCTACTCAATAGATTTGATGCATGGTACAAACCCCATTCTCAACATTGACTTATTATTTACGATGTATATTGGTATGGATATGAATAAGTTTTAAGTTACCTTTAAAGATTTAAATTTATAGCCGTGCTTCCAGCAAATTATTTTATTTCATTGGGAGTTTAGGATATTGTGTATGATAATTAATGAGAAACCATGGATGGAATTGGCTTCAACTTGTGCAGGATTTGGCTTTCCTCTGCCCTAAATGGAAGAAATCAAGAGAACAAATATATCTATCAATGGTTTTTGGAAAGTTTACCTTTTATTTGACAAACCCGAAATGTGATTCAGATATATCACATAATGCCTTCAATCGTATAAAATATAAATAACTAGTACAATAAGACTAGTATCAAATATAAAAAATAAATAAATATATTTTCACTAGCACCACATGATTCTTCGTGATTGTTCTGAAGTAGTGTCCTTAGAATATAGGTTAGCAAGACATCAAAATAATTGGAGCGACTGCAACCGTTCTTTTCTTTCGAAGTCAACTGTGGCTATTTACAATTCAAAATACAACCAATGCTACCCCTGCTTAGTTCTTGTATCTGTGACCGCATGCATATACGAAAAAGCAGCAGTGATGAACTATGGTCAAGTTCGCCTGGGATGATAAGAAAATTCCTGCTGCTCCTTTGTGATGATCACTAGAAGAAAAAAACACATCTATCTTTCCCTATGTAGATCATCACTTTCCCATGAAAAATATCCAGGAGTTTCCATGAATATTAAAATTCAATTTGTTGCCGTAATGCGTCAATGTTGTCAGTGAACATGCCATGCAGATACCACCTAATTTTTTAAAAATTTACTGCTGATAAAATATCTTAATTATCCTGGTAAAGATTGTTACATTTCAGATGAAATTTAAACTCTAACTAGAAGAAACACTTACCTCTGTTTCATGTCATACTCCATAAAGTGGTAAAAAGGTTTTGATGAAGTTGTATGCTAGAGCACCCGTGAACACGTAACTGTCCGCTCTGTCTAGTATTCCACCTGCATTCGATGTAGTTAATAAAATATGTTTTACCTTCCAAGTTCCAAGTACTACTCTAATGGAGAAAAAAAAATTAGCTGGGATTCTAATACGAGGTGTTCATCTTTGGCGGCAAGATGACATCCTTAAACAAAATTTTCAACTATATGATGTGTAATTCTTAATGATTCGGAGATGATCAAAATAACAGGATTATTTATATATTGATATTTCTTCCGCCTACAGTAAAATTTCTTACATCAAAAAATAATAAAGCATCTATTACAGAAATATTATTAAGTAAAGAGGAATTACCATGACCAGGTATTAGTGAACCCGAGTCTTTCACCCCCGCGTCTCGTTTAATCATTGATTCGGTGAGATCACCAAAAATAGACCCAAAGAAACTCAGAACACCAAGAGCTATTGCACTGACAAAACCCCACGTAAAAACCACTAATTACAATGTGTCAATGACTGTGCACAGTATATAAAGGTGCATGGTAAATGTACAAATGTTCACCCTAGACTAGAACGAAGTCTAGTATCATTATTAACAGAAGACAAGTAACCTTGTAATGAACAAAACAACAATGATACTCAAACATCTTAATTCTTAAACAAGTGGGACAAACCGAATAACACACTGACGTTGATTTCAAGGACAGGAAGTGTACCTTGATAAAGATATTGGCCAGCTGAAAATTTTTGACAGTACAACAGAGGTAACTATACACCCACAAAAGCCTATAATAGTACCCTCCCATGTCTTCTTTGGACTTACACTGATAAGTGGTGTTCTACCAAATGCCTGCATGAAGGTACAAAAAGAAATTTCATGACTGAAGGCCAGATTAAGGGTGTATTTTTGGATCAAATAGCAAATGAACTGTCTGAATGTAAAGTCAAGGAAAAAATATACAATAGCCACAATAAAATACTTTTATAAAGGAAAAAATAAATAGTTCTTTTCACTCAGTGTTTTTTTAAGTACTCCTTATCCTCCGATCTTGAACTTCTCAACTTTGCCCTTGTAAATGCACTTTGGCTCCCCAAAAATTCTGGATTTTGTTTAGTACCAACCAACTAATGCCACTTAGAAATGAGGTGTGCTAATATTTCACAACTCAAAGCTTCAGACTGTTTTATCTATGAAGATTTACTCACTTATGACTTATCTCACTTATGTTTGGTGTAGATTTTATTTTTTTAATCAAAAGACTATCCTTCAAAAAACTGCTTACTGCAGTACATGCCACTCTTCAAACCATTGAACACAAGAGCACTAAAAGGTGGAAGTCTAATCAGCATCAATATATTATAATGAATTTGACATAGATTATGTGGAGACACATTACAAATTGATTTCTCACCAATAAATAGGCAATAATTATTTTATCGCAGAACATTGATGATAATCAGCTATTTAGACTTTTAACCAAGATAGTAAACAGACTTTAGCATATGTATATCCATATTCCATAGTATTAAATATTTTGTTTTCCAACAGGATAAAATCAATGCATAGTTTGACATGCTCTGGCTGATAGTTGAGAGATGTGAGACTTTATGACCGAGATATCTCACCAAAAAGCAATTTATTTTATACTAACATCAAAAGAAACTTTGAACACCACTAATATCAAAGAAACTTCATTAAGTAAAAATCTTAAGAACCAGAGGCAGGCTCAAAGAAATGACAGGAAGGGGCAGTAGCCAAATATAAATAATCTTTAAACAAGTGACAAATTTGAGGAGAAAATAGCTAAGTTGCAAACCAGTAAGCCAGTATACCTTGCCACCAAGAAATGCAAATGTATCAGCTGCAATTATGCTGCTTATGGTAATAAAAGTTGCCACAAGACCAACTGTCCAATGAGCTTGGCCACCAAGAAGTATAGGCCATGTTGCTCCTATTCCTGCAAAATAATAATCTATTAAGGACCCACAGCCACAGGTCCTAATCCAAGCCACATAGAAAATAGGGAATACAAAATTATGCTAATAAAGAATACTATATGCAGAAGTTATCTTTCATTAATAAATTTTAACTAAAGGAACAGACGTCAATGGCAACCACTGAAAAATAACATACAGAAAAATGTAAATATATATAAGCTTCCTGAATAATGTCAATCAAGCATTTGATTCATTGTTGAAATCATATCTGCTATTACAGCTAGTCAAATTTGAAAGCACCTCACATCACAGCAATGCACATGAAAGCAAAATAACTAGAATATATAACCAAACGGGTTTCTAGACTAGAGAAACCCAGGTACTTAATCATATACAAGGAGGAAAAAGTTCCAGACTTGCTTCCATGGTCCCTTTAGTTCATAGTATTATACTAATTGAAGTTTAATTTACTTTCCAGCTATGGCAAGAACACATTTCAAATAAAGTATTTAAATTTGAACTGAACAACTACAATGAAGCAAGATTGCATTCAGATTCACACATATTGGTTGGAATCATACATATAAATTACAAATACAATTAGAGGATGTTTTACACATAGGAAGTTTTTAGTTTCCAAGGAATCTGAAATTAAGAATGTTAGTTTCTTATATTTGGTTTATTATTTGAAAAATAACATTCTCAAGAAACAACTTTCCTGGGTATTTTTTTTCAGCATTTGAGTTATAACAATCAGAATCTTGTATGGCAAAAAAGTAACTGAAAATGCTACAAATAGAATCTATATTAATAATCAATTCCGGAAAAATACAGTAAAACTAATGTTAATGTCTACAACTACAACTAGTCTACTGCTACTACTACAAAGAGATATAATCAGCAATGATGTCTAGAACCAGTGACTTCAGCAATTTTTTTTGTTAATTATGAAGAAATAGATCTGACACTTCCCAGCCCCACAATTAGCAGAACAAAATTTGAAAAAAAGTCAATTACTTGTGTTCAAGGCTGGAGCTGCTAAACCACATCGAAGTTTAACCCAGAATGAGGGAAGATATCCGCAATAAAATAACCCAAATATGGCACTACTTAGCTGTGCAAAACGGGGGCTTCCTCTTTGTAAGAGTAATGCCGTGGCCAAAACAAAAGCAGCAGAAGTCACAGAAACATCAACATGACCACGATACCTGGCATGTATCAGAAATACAGATCAATAAGCAAGCACCATTCATCAATCTTCCACACCAGAAATTATGGACATATAAATACATTTTAGATGCTCTCCACATAAGTGTTCACACCATACAGATAAAAGCAAGTCAAACTTATAAGGGTACAGATTACCACTACAGTTTGGGGCATTTCTATGTTCAGTAGACCGCATATAAACTTCATTTTGTTACACATAACCCCCTTATTCTCAATGATAGATTTTGCAACACATTTACCTCACATGTCCCATGTAAAAGGTCCCAAACGATTTTCATCTTCCCCAACAATGGTAACCAAAAAATGTAAAAATTCATCTTGCACTAAAATCCTCAATTGTGTTGTTCTTTCTCAATATAAAACAGGTTATTTGTTAGTATGTCAATGTCCCTTTGATACCATTTGAATAAAGGTGGTGGGTAATGTAGGAGACAGAATCAAGATAAGTTGAAAAAAAGAAAATAATCCCTTTCAGGCCCAGCTAATCTTAAGCAAATGATTTATGGTTCCCACAAAGGTGGGTCTTGTACTCTTGTGGAAGGAACATAATACTAGAAAAGAATTGTGAGAGTGAGAGAAGAGCAAGTAGATGACGAGAAGGGTGATATTACTGATTTCGTTATTAACAACTACGTGATAAACAGGCATGGCTAATGTGAAAAGATCACTGATCTTGCAGCAAAAATATAAGTGGTTACCATATAGGATAATTCCTTCCTACTTTGTCCACATCTGGTTTTTACTCCAGAGTCCAGAGAAACAAGAAAAAATAACAAGCTTAAATGGGCAATGTTAGATTATTTGAGGTAAGGTGGTTTATGATGACAAGTTTCATGGGGACAACCATTAACAAATTTCAGGTTTTCCATTTTTTTTTCTTGTTTTTTTTTTTTGGGGGGGGGGGGGGGGTGGGTGGTTGTTAGGGTTAGTGTTATGGATTCCAAAAGCTTGCCATTTACTTTAAATATGCAAAAGGCAAATTTCATTTTCCTTCCATCTACCAATTTTACATTTCCATGATAGTTTAAAACATTAGACCACAAAGAGTATGTATGCTATGAAAGATATTGGAAGTTAAATGACAGGTATCACCTTCTAACAGGTACGGTAACATAAAAACCAGAGAATAAATTGCAGTATTGCCCTCAACATGTAAAATAAATATCAATAACTTTTCATTGTTAAATGCACATGATGGCTAGATAAATACAAAGACTTTAGACTACCAGATGTAAGTGATAATGGAAAATTAAGGCACACTAACCAATCTTACATGACAAACAGTGGCATTAATGCACAAATGACCGAGCAGACTCGCGACACATAGCGCGGAGGTGGTGTCATTCCTTCAGTAATTCCATGACTCCGAACCAATTCAAAATATTCTCGTGCACCAGTAAAGACAGCAGCAGCCAGGGCAGTGGCGAAGACCCATCCACCGGCCAAAACAATACCACCCGCAGAAATCCCAATGCCAAGTCCAAAAACAACCCGGTTCCTAAACTGACTACCCTGCGATTGTGATTTCAAGGGCAAATCCTCCTCCTACAAAGGCAAATAACAACTTTCATCAACTCCTCACAAATTACAATCACCTGCTTCAGTGGCCAAGTTGACTCCACATGCATGCTCAAAAAGTAAAATGTACAATTGTTCCATCACCTAACACAATATCTCAACGCTTCTTCAAACCTTCTAAATAATAATATCCTCTGCAAGCCTCCACCATTAAATTAAAACTCAACCAACTTCAAATTTCATCATTTTTAAGGAACAAACCCCAAACTCGCGCTCTCATTTCACATCCTTCTAGCTCACAAAACTAAACATGATCATTCATCACATAAAACAATTTCTCAATATCCTCAAACCTTATGAATAATAAAATCCCCAGCAAGCCTCCACCATTAAATTAAAACACAACCAACTTCAAATTTCATCATTTTACCAGGAAAAAGCAAAAACTCGCGCATCTAATTTCACACTCTTCTCGCCCACCAAATTAAGACACACCGCGCGTTTTCAACATACTACATTGTATTAAACTTTATTTCTTCAATTAAAAACCTAACCTCAATTCCACGTATCAAAACCGCCTAAATCTTAAATTCATTTATCCAAAAAAAAAAAAAAAAGAGGTTAAAGTTTCTGTTTCCAAAAAGCGGCTCGGAACTCAGGTAGGCAACATTTTCCGACGGACGTGGAAGCTGGAACCCTAGATTGAACGCGCTATTGAGCGAGGTCGTTAAATCGTAATGACACGCAAGTCAACCGCGCGAAGACGAAGCGAATTCAATTTGAATGAGAATTTGGAAGTTGGTGATTGATACCTGGTCTCCGGAGAGGACCTTGGGGGCGGTGGTTTGAGGGAGGCGGTCCGGTTCGGCCTGGCCGACGGCGGCGAGGAGGAAGGGCGAAGCGGTTGGGCGCGTGAACCGGATAAGCGGTTTGGGTTTGAAGAAGAGAGGGTGAGAGTGGAGAAGTAGGGATTGGGAAGAGAAGGGGCGGCAGGAGCAGGCGCAGAGAGGAACGAGTTTGGGAGAGAGCGAGTTGGTGAGTCCAGGGTGAGCCATCAGAGCGAGTTGAGTTGAGTCGATAGGAGAATGATGATGTTATGGATGTATACCATTCAATTTCATAGGTTAGGTATTCGTACTTCCTACACCAATTAACTCCAATACTATTACTAGGATTTACATTATATCTTAAATATTTACCATCAAGCCAAATTGGGATTTAACAAAATAAAATATAAAATATAAAATATAAAATAAAAAACGCCAACACAATATGGACTCTCCAAAATTTCCCAATTCCTTGCCCTAATCTCGCATCCGATTGCTTCACTTTCTTTAGCTCGCAGTTTCAACCACTCGGCGAGTCGAATCCAACAGGGTCCTGGAAACAGTGATATCGGCTTTCACTCCATCGGTAAATTCCGCGTTGGATTAAAGTTTCTTCCAAATTTTAGCTTTGACCATGCTGGAAATATGCTCGTGTGCGTTTTTGCATCGTTGTTAACTGAGTGAAGAAGAATAGAACCATGTTAAGTGTTTGAGAAGTTGTGATTTGTTTTATGCTCTGAGTTGAGTTCAGCTTGTTGAACTGGATCAGCTCCAACTCATTGTCTGATTGCAAGTCATGTGGAACAAACTTAACTGTTTGATTTGATAAACTCGACTTGATTTGGAGGCAAGCAGATAGCTCTTTTAAGGGAGCTTTTTGTACTTGAAAAGTTTTTATTGTATTTAATTTCTGGTATTTGCTTTATTATTTAAAAAGTGACATTCTAACATTTTTTAGAATAATTTTTGCATAAATGTTTCTATAAAATTATTTTCATAAAGGAGATGAAAAACTAACTTTCTAGTAAAAATAAAATATATCATGTTATCTTTATTTGTTTATTTAATGTATTAAAAAATTTTAATTTTTAAGTAGTAATTTTATAAACATTCTTAGAAATATTTATGATCAAATTCATAATTTCTAAAAATATGATTCATAAGATTTATGATTGATGAATTATGATTTCAAGCATGAAAAATTTCCTTGTACCGGTAGTCTAGGCATGAATCAATTTGTTTTTTTTTTTAAGTTGAACTTTGTCTTTTGGGTGTGTTAAGACTAGATTGCTTTAGCTTGACTGTGCTGACATTCCATGTTCTAGAGAGTGGCGTTCAAGGAATGGATATGACGAGATAAATTTGTCATGTGATCATGATGCTTGGTGCATTTGCATTGGGAGCGCAATACTTTCTGAGTAATAACGTCAAGATCAGGGAGACATGATGTGAGGATCCACCACCTCCAAAGACTTACCTATCAATGTACCAATATTCCATGTATCAAGCCTCATCAAGCACTCCTAGGCTAACTTCTTTATCCATATCTGTCCAGAAAAATGTGAGGATCCTTGCCCATTTAACACTACTACATAAGGGATCTAATGCAATGACTCTAGCTCATTTATCGTTGAACACAAGCCATATAGCGCTTTATTTCAGATTCTGGAAAGGTTTTTGGAATGGCAGCAATTTATACTCTATACATCATCCGTAAGTCTGGTGGATTGATCTATTATAAGGTATGGTTGTCCTTATTCTCTCTGTTGCTCTCAAATTCAAACTTCAAATTATTTTCTGTTGGGTTTCTAAGAAATTTATTTCATATGCCCTTGAAATTGATGACAGAAAGCATTGCTGCTGTTATGTACTTTTTCTGTTTGATAAACTAAAACTCTTGCATTGTTAATTAGGTCTCATATTTTCGTTCACCTTCTAGACTGAGCTTCAGCTTCTAAATTCAGTTAAAGAAATAACCAAGATACCTTTTATATTTCATCCGACTGGTTCCTCAGTATATATATGTGATATTTGGAGTTATTTGTTTCTTAGAAGTTAGAATTGTCAGTATATTTAAGAAATATGTTGAATTGTATGCTAATTAGGATGTTGGCCTCTGGAAGATGGATAGCAATGATAGCTTAATTTTCTTTTCAACCTTTTGTTAAAAGAAAAAATAAATCAATTTCAATATTTTAGTTATAGTTTCCAAGTTAAGCTTTTCTTTTTACGAGGAATCTATTATAATCATGTTAATTCTTTTGACGTGTAGATTATGGGTCTGCTGGACGAATGGATACCAATGATAGCTTGCGGGTGGCAAGTTTATGGCATTCAATGCATGCTAATGCTATCTCTCAGCAGTTATCACCTGTTTCAGGTTGTTTAGGAATTGAACTTCTCCAAGCAGATACATTTGATCTTCATTGTTTTCAATCGCTGACAGGTGTTTTTTTAAACATTGGTCTTGAACTCATTATCACATTAGCTTTGTAATTTACTCATTGAATAAAACGAATGCTTTATGCCTATCATCATTTACATTTTACTCATGTACTGGCTTTTATTTTTCATGCACACACGGTTAAGGCCTTGCAGCTTGCAGCTTGCAGGTAGCTGTAGTATGGCCAGTTTTCAATTAAAGATGGTTTCAGTATATCAGAAGCTCTAGATAATTACTGGTAAGTGGTAACATAACAATTGCTTATTTAAATTGAAACTATTAACTTGATTGCTTTGGGATTTTAATCTTGATTCTATCTAAAAGGTTTCAATAGGCTTAACAGATAAATTCATTATAAGATGAAGCCCAGCTAATACTTTAGCAGAGTTGCATATATTGCAAAATTAAAAGTATATTATTTTCATGGACGCCTGATTTTTTTAGAGTAAAAAAAATCCAGAATCAGTAAGTTGGAAGGCCAGCTGGGTTATTGTTGCAATCAGTACCACTTGCTGGGTGACATGACCCAGAATATTGTTTGTATTTGGTTATTATTATTAATTTTGTTATTACATACCTTCTTTCTTACTGTGTGGTTATAGTAATTTTCTATGCACTATCATTTTACTGATAATGAACAGTTGAACACCCAGTGCTCACTTCATTTTCTTGAAATGTCCTCTTTTGGCTCTTTATACACGATATAAAATTTCCCATTCCTCTGAGTCACTCATGCACCTTCTGATTTAGATCAATGAACCCAAATTCTTGAGTGTCGACATTGTGCTAGATGTTTGGCTGCTGTTTAAGTGTTTCCATGCATTGCTTTAGCATTTATGTTTTGCACTTGTTAGATTAATGGGACAATCATTTCAGTTTAGCAGTTTTATATTTGGTTAAATGTCCCTGGCAAAATGAGCATGCATGATCCCTCACCCTTTTTCACCCCTAATATTGATATTAACAAAAAAGACTCTTCTCCCATACAGGGGCAAAATTTTTTGTGGTCTGTGAGTCTGGAGCACAACACATGGAAAATTTATTGAAATTTGTCTATGAATTGTACACGGACTATGTTTTGAAGAATCCGTTCTATCATATGGAGATGCCTATACATTGTGAGCTCTTTGATATCAACCTAACACAGGCAGTAGAAAAGGACCGTGTTGCATTTTGGGCCGATGAAATTCATATCCAACTGTTATCACATTTCTATTCTGATTAGTACATAATCTAACATTTGTCATTCAATTACACTACCTGTAAGGGACGAGTCTCTTTTGCTGCTCCTAGCTCTTTTGTATTTGCTCTTTTTGAACAAATCAAGATTTACAATGTCTTAGAAAAAATGTTTTCTGACACGAGATTCGTCATTTTCCAGCAATGCTTTTCATATGGTAGTAGTTAGAAATTGCCTGTGGTGCTACATTGATTACCTTTGTGTATGGTTTGTTTTGCAGATGTGATTTATTTTTAATGATGGTAGAACTCGATGAATGGACTAGGGTTCTTGCAAGATTGGATTTGGTGCACCCGGTCAATAGTCAGTCGCAATGTTGCATGTTCCTTAGTTGGTTACTAGATAGTCCAATGAGTTTATTGTCCTTTTCGATTCAAATCTGATATAGTACACACACATAAAAATCATCTTACATATGCTTAGTTTTCATTATTTGAGATAATTGGTTCCACTTCTTGGGGGCTCACTTTTTGATTATGTCATCACTCTTTAGTGTTTATTGAAGTGAGATGATAAGGTGTTGTGCTCCAAGTATCATTACCAAATCCGATATACAGTGACCTATGTGCATAAAATTTACTGGGTTTAGTTGCCCAGGGAACAAATTTAGACATAGACTATATGTTTAAGTTTGAAATTTTGTTCATTTTACATGTAATTTGATTTAACGACTTTTAAGGCTTAGTAATTAACTTTGCCCATTATTTTGTAATTGTGTTTGTGTGCTTTCGATGGATCTTATTTTCTACATGTTTTGTTAATATTTTGACAATATTTAGATTAGTTAATGCTATGCATTTATTGTGTTTCGGTTGTTTTAAGGAAGTTAATTACCAGGAAAAAGAAGGAAGTATAGTCCAATTTCGTAACAATGAAGATTTGGTAATGTAAAACTGGAATTAAAAGATTAATTACTCTCTAAGAATCTTCAATGACAATTCTTGCGAGATTCTGAAGTTTGTGAACTGATTTTTACTTGGGATCACCATTGGAGAACATAGACATGAATTGTAGCTATTATAACTAGTTCTTATATAAACAACTGAATCTTGTGATTAAAAACTTTTTTTGAGATAATATGTGGGAATCGTTTTAAGCTCTTAGAAGATTGTAATGATAGAACTATTTCACATATTTTCTAAGTGAGTTTATTATATATATTTTTAGTGAAGAGATTAGGAAGTTATCACATTTACAAATTGCTTTAGTGAATGATAGTGGGATTGAGTTACATCATGTTTCTATATTTTATTTAATAAAAATGTGTAAAAGTTATTAATATTTATTGAATTAATTGGTGTTGTACTTGGTTTTAAATTTCAATGTCTTGAGTTTGAGTCTTAGGTTTATAAAAATAGTTAATTTTTAATATTATTTTTTATTATTTAAAAATTTAAAGATAAAATCGTTTAAAAATTGTGTATACTAAATCAGACTATCGTCTTTATATATGTTATAAATATTGTTTATGTCAAAGGTGAGACATTATGATTAGCATGGAAATAATGAGGGCAAACTAAAATAAAATTTGAGAAAAACCTTTTTTACTTTAAATAAACAAGTTATATATTAGGCCTTTTTAGTTTTCATTAATATGTGGCTATTTTGGTAAAATATCATTTTTGTTGTAGGTTTTAATTTTGAACTCGAACTTTAACAATTTTACTTTTGAAGTATCTTTAATTGTGAAGTATTTTATTTGTCCTAGACAGAGATTTTTTTATATTAGATATAATTAAATGTTATGCTGACTTATATTTGTGACAAGAATGGTGAGATATGAGTATATTTCTTATGTTTCATACCATGGATTGAAGTTAATATAGGGATACATAGTTTTGTTAGCATATTCAGTCTTTGTTTAATCTCCATGAGACTTTATTGATTTGTCAATTTGAATTAATGAATTAAACATATTAATAATATTTAGGTAAGGATAGATCAAAGGAATATGGGTTAAAATTAATTAATGATTTAAATATGTTATTAATTTTGTGAAATTTATTTTTAATTTTTCAAATTTAAAATTAATTATTTTAGCCTTTATAATATATATATATATATATATATATAGTAGGACCACCCATAATATTTTTTTTGGTAAAGTACCGACAAAAAGAAAAACAAAACAAAATTACAATCTAACAAACGGACCTCCAGCTATGTCCGCTAACACCTGAGACGTCCACCTCAGGTGGAGGGGAAACAATTTCCTCCACCTCTAGACCTCGCATTTGTCCCCGTCTAGCCAATAGATCAACACACTTGTTCCCTTCTCGGAATGAATGTTCAAACTGAATCGTCCAAGGCTTATGCACCAGATCCTTAATTGAGTAAAGGATAGCTGCCAATCTGTGAGTACTTTGGATATCATGCGTAACAAGCTCAACCGCTACAGCTGAGTCCGAAACGCATAACACAGACTGCGTGCGTTGGCTCCAAGCAATCTGCAGCCCATGAAGAATGGCAAGTAATTCCACTTGAAGGGCATCGACAGCCTCAACTGCCCCAGAGAACCCCCACAGCCATCTACCATTGGAGTCTCTTGCAAGACCACCAACGCCTGCTTGACCTGATGCTGTATTGAAGCTGGCGTCAACATGTAGACTAGTTTGTAGCCCCTCAACAAAGATACAAGAGACCCACGTAAGCCCCGCATCATGTGATGTGTGATCATCAGCTACCGCAAAAGCACGTACCATGGTAGTATGCAAAGCATGGACCCGACGTAAGGCCTCCCACACAGAAGAGTCACCCCCATTAAAAACCCGTTCATTACGCATCTTCCAGAGAACCCAACAAGCAATGAGTGGAAGGATATGGCACCTCTGAAAGCACAACTGAAGCCACTTTGGCCAAGATCCCGACCACCAACAAATCGCCTCCTCCAAATGTAATAAACGCCACAATCTGACCGCCTGTTCACAACGAAACAACACATGGGCAATACTTTCCACCTCGTTTCTACACCTCAAACAAAGCCCATCAGGAGTTACATGTCGTTGCACCAACAAGGCACCAGTGGGAAGAGCATCATGGCAAACCTGCCATAAGAAAAATCGAATCGACTCCGACAATGGAAGTCTCCAAATCCATTGCCACCCACCGGAAAGGACCACATCCCTATCACACAACCACCAATACCCTGTCCGAGCTAGGTATTCACCGTTTGTAGAGGCCTCCCAAACAAAGCCATCCGACGCGGAGGGATGCAGCCAAATTTGCATGCTAAAGATTTTTGCCTGGAGTTCTGTTGACAGCCAAGAGTGGAGTTGTTCTAAATGCCACCTCCCATCCTGCCACACATCCCGCACACGTAAAGTTAAATCATGTAAATGAACAAAAGGTACCTCGTTGGCAAGTGGCCCTTCATGAGCCCAATTCTCAAACCAGAAGCTGGCCTCACCATCACCCAACTGGAATCGAAACCCCGGGCGTAGCTCCTCAAAAGCTCTCCGCAAGGAAGTCAGAACATAAGAACCTGGCCTTTGCAATAAACTAGCAACATTTCTGTCTCTATATTTTGCCATGACCACTCTTACCCATAATTTGTCCGTATGATGAACCAAATCCCAAATCAACTTACCCAACAACGAAATATTTTTATTTCGCGCTATACACACACCCAAACCTCCTTCCTTCCTTGGTCGAGTCAGGGTCTCCCACTTCACTAGATGAAGTTTTCGTGCACCTTCCCCACTCCAAATAAACCTCCGGCTGAGTGCATCCAACTGGTCACACGTCCCAGAAGGTAGCCATTGTGTCTGCATAGTGTATGCCGGGATAGCACTCAACATAGAATTGACCAAAGCAACCCGACCTACACGAGACAAAAGGCGCCCCTTCCAAGCAGCCAAGCGCCCTTGCACCTTAGTCATAACCTCACCAAAATGTCGAGTTGTAACCCTACCATGCATCATCTGAAAACCCAAATACTTGCCCAAATCATTTGTGAAAGTGATATTTGTAATTTGTGTTAAAGAGTTTTTCCTGCTTCGGGGAACTCCTTTAGAAGCCATCATCCGAGACTTGGTTAGATTCACCTTCAGTCCAGATGCATTACAGAACCTCTGTAGACTCTCAGTCACCATTCTAATGTGCGATGGTGTCGCTTTTGAAAACAACAGAACATCATCTGCAAAAAACAAGTGGGATAAAGGGGGGCCATCTGACCCCAGTTTAAGAGGAGCCCAAACCCCAGCAGAAACTTTCTCTTGAATTATATGGCCCAATCTCTCCATACATAAGACAAATAAATAAGGTGATAAGGGATCACCTTGGCGAAGCCCTCGCTTAGGACTAAAACTCTCTAAACATTCACCATTCCATAACAAAGACAACTTGGCTGACGTAACTCCTGAAAGTATCAAATTAACCAGCCTATTAGGCAGCCCAAAGTCTGTTAATACCTCCTGAAGGAAACGCCAATCCACTCTATCATAGGCCTTCTCGAGATCTAGTTTGAAAATGACATCACCCGTCTTCTTCTTAGATTTGGACAAAGTGTGGATGATTTCTTGAAGAATGATCGCATTATCCATAGTGCCCCTTCCAGGAATAAAGCTACTCTGAAAAGGACTGACTATCCTCATAAGAAATGGTCGTAACCGATTAACTAACACCTTAGAGACTAACTTGTATACCACGTTGCACAAGCTAATGGGCCGAAAATCTTTGAAAGTACGAGGATGATCCCCTTTAGGAATAAGAACCAATAGAGTTTCAGTAGCATGAGCATCAATTCTCCCATTCTCAAAGGCTGAAGCCACAAATCGCCACACATCATCCCCTATCATGTGCCAGTACTGTTTATAGAAAATTGGTTGGATCCATCAGGTCCTGGGGCCTTAAAGGATTTCATACCTCGTAGGGCATCAAACACCTCCGCCTTAGAGACCGAAGCCTCCAAACTAGCCTGTTCCTCCATTGATAAAGATATAGGGCAAGGTGGTAGCACCTAAGGCATAGCCTCCGAAGCACCTAGTAAACTCTTGAAATACGCCAATGCTTCCTGCTTCAACAGATTCCCATCCGTACACCAAGCTCCTGATGGCAAGTGCAATCCTAGTATTCTATTACGCTTTCGTCTCACAACTGTTTGAGTGTGGAAGAATGCAGTATTTTTATTGCCCAATTTTATCCACTTTTCCCTTGACTTCTAATACCAAAGGGTTTCTTCCTGTTGAAGAACCAACTCATACTGCTGAAATAATTCTTGGTATAGTAAAGCATGACGGCGTGAATCAACCTTCTCTAGGTACCTTTCAAGCCCTCCCAATCGGGCTCCCAAAATTTTCTTACGGAGACCAATGTTCCCAAACACTTCCTTATTAAAGATTAGTGAGGCTTCCTGTACGCACTTCAGAGATTCCAAAATATTCCCTGAAGACTGTTGCCAAGCATTCCAGACCACAGCTTCATATCCTTGATGCGAACACCAAGCTGCCTCAAACCGAAAGGGTCTTTTATGCGCAACCATATACCCCCCACTGCTACGAAGAATAAGGGGATGATGATCTGAGTGAGCTCGGGGAAGAACTTCCACCACGACCTCTGGGAAGGCTCTTGTCCAATGCACGTCGCTAAGGGCTCTATCTAGTTGTTTATGTAATGAGGCGAATCCCTGATGCATCCTATGCCAAGTGTACTTCCTTCCCAACAAAGGTATATTCATAAGCCCACAATTATCCATGTGCTGGGCAAACACAGATGCACGCGCGACCGAGAAGGAACCCCCTCTCTGCTCGGACGGTGCCAAGATGTCATTGAAGTCACCTAACAATAGCCAAGGTACTGAAATATTGTTCCGTAATGCCTGTAAGTGCACCCAGAGATTTTCACGCACCCTCGGAACAGGGTGGCCATACACCCCCGTGCAACACCATGTCAACCCATTTGACGACAATTGGATGGTGATAGCCTGCGGATGTGATTCTACCACACGCCCATGAATATCTGAATTATCCTTCCCTAGAGCCCAAATACCTCCAGAATGGCCACGGGCTTCTTGAATCGAAAGAGGAGAGTAGCCCATCCTCTTCCAGAATATTTCCACCTTTTCGAAAAGTACATGAACTTCAAATAGGAACACCATATCAGGTTTATATTGACGAATAGTCTGACTAATGTGCAGTTTATTCATCCTACCCGCAGCCCCTCGCACATTCCAAGCTAAAATAGAACAGTGGTTTGTATTCATTGGACACCCAAATCTGCATAGGTCAATCACCCCAATGCTACTTCTGAGGGTGAGGCGCAACATCTTCTCCAACGTCCATATCTTCCTCCAAAGCAACTCCGTCAGCATTGTGATCCACTCCATCACCTACTGTAACCCCATCAGCTGGCAAAGCGTCATCAGGGGGTCTCGGTGCATGTTGCGGAATAATATGAGGTTGCGGTGGATCTCCAAAACTTTGTACATACGAGCTGTATGGTGGTTGCATGTGTGTATGTAGTGGTTTCATACCAGTTTTTACGTGTGCATGAGCACTAGTCAAGGGAATAGACACCGTTTGATTCTTCAAACAGTTCACAGTTTTCTTCATAGCCATTGTTTGTGACGACGACCCCTCCTCCGTTGACTCCGCTGGCTCATGTCTCGAACGTTTACCCTTACTCTTTGTCCACACTTTCGAGGTATGATCCACAAAGTGCCGCTCAGGAGTGGATCCCTGATTCTCGGTACCTGAAAATATTGTTGTATTCAAATAATCAGCATTCATTGGCCCCTGATTCGTATCCTTTTCTCTCCGTAATACTTGGAACGGATTATTTTTAAACTTAAATTGAGAATCCCCTCCTTTATATCCCCATTTATTCTCGCCACCTTTAACGCCTTTATATTTGTCTCCCCGTTTGAATTTCGTAACCACCATCCAATCCCCGTGGACCCCATCAGCATCGAAATCCACTGTTTGAGTATGTGAATGTACGTCAGTTGCCGGCGGAGCCTCCCGAGGAACCTCTCCCTCTCTCTCTACACCATCCAAACCTTGAACAGCACATTGGCGAGCCACATGCCCGTAACGACCACACTTCGCACACAGTAGATGGAGACCCTCATACTCAATTTTGAACCAGACATTTCTAAACCAAACCTTCCCCACCACTGGCTCATTTAAATCAATCTCCACGCAGACCCTCGCGAACTTGCCCCGTGTCGCATTCATAGTCATGAAATCAACCTTCACTGGCCTTCCAACAGCAGTCGCCAACGCAAGCAAGACACTCTCGTCATAGTATTCCATGCCCAGACTAGGGAACCGAATCCATACCAGCGCCTTATCAATACGCACTTCAGCTGCTACGAAATCTGGAACCCATTCCCGAACTGCTAGATAATGATCAAACATCATCCATGGCCCTCCGGTAATGACTTTATCTCTATCCTCCTGCATATCAAATTTGACCAAGAAGAAGCCATGGCCAATATCCAATACATCGTAGCCTCCAGCCAATTTCCAAATGCCACGTAGTTTCTCCTTCATAGTAAAGAAACCGACTGACTTCCCCAACAATTTTATGACCACCGCCTCCTGCCAAGGTTCCCTGAGGGGTTGCAATACCTCATCACTGATAAAACACTTCGGCTTTAACCGATTTCCATCCTCAAATTCGATTCGGAACAGATTGTGCTGTATAAGATCGACTGCTAGAGGTCGAGGAGCTGCCTCTTTATTTCCAATAAGCTTATCCCTAAAGGAAACACTCGAATGTCGATGCACATCTGGTGGCTCAGGAGGGCGGGGCGCAGGGCTCTCACGAAGACTTTCTCCATCCATCTGCGTAACCTTCAGGTTCAGAGTTGACCTAACTTGCATTTGGACCACCCATAATATTAATGGTAATAACAAATTAAGCCTCACAATATGTAGATTTTTTGTGATAGATTAGTAATAAGTAAATTTTGTTTGACATTCATTAATGATATTTGAGTAAATGATTCAAAATGAGTTTTTTTTTCTTCCAAATTACAGATTAAAAATGTAACGTAGTAAGTAGACTGGAACGGGGCGTTCCCAGATTCGAACGGGTCGTTCTAAACTACTAAAATAAGGATAATTTAGTAGCCTAGAACGGGCTGTTCCCAAACTGGAACGAGCCGTTCCAAGCTACTAAATAGGCCTACGAAGTTTGGACTGGAACGGGTCGTTCCAAAATGGTCATTGTGAGTTAAATTCTACTCCAGAACGGGCCGTTCCGATTTTAGAATGGGCCGTTCCGATTTTAAAACGGGTCGTTCTAGACGAGCCAGAACGGGCTGTTCTAGTTTTAAAACGGACCGTTCTGCATGTGAATTTTATACATGATGAAGGAGCCCAGAACGGGTCGTTCCGGATTTGGAACGGGCCGTTCTGGCCAGTTCAGACTTCTATAAATAGAGGTTGTGGGCAGTTGAGGAAAATGGAGTTTTTTAGAGAGAAGTTTTAGAGAGAAAGACTCTGGACTAGGAAGCTTGCTTTGGGTGGATTGAAGTTCCGGGTTGAGCTTCGGAAAGGGAATTTCGCTTTTTCTCAGTTTTTGGCTATTCTGAGCCAATCTTCAGGTAAGGGAAGTTAGATTGTAAAGTTGTTGGTTGTATGTGAGTTGAGAACTCATTTGGGTTCTTAGGTTGATTAGTATGAGTTGTGTTATGTGATGAAAATATTGTGTGATGCTAATATATGATTAAATATTTATTAATGATGTTGTTGGTGATGCTTTCATGATGAAAATGGAATGTAAATGAGATGCATGTTGTAGTTAAGTTGTGAAGTTGTTTACAAGTTGTGTGTTGATCTATGATATTGTTGAAGTTAGTTGAAATTAAGTTGATAAAGTTGCTATATGTTATGTGTGGACATGTATATGTTGTGAAGTGCATGATGATAATATTGTTAAGTTGTTAGAGAAGAGTTGTATGTTGCTATAAAGTTGTATGTCGTGCCATGTGTTGAAAAGATATTATTTTATGATGATTGAGTTGATTGTGTTGTTTAAAGTTGAAATGAGATGTTGTGTTGTTAAAATGTGTTGTTAAATAATGTTGATGAGTTGTTGTGTTGATATACCATGTTGTTTAAGTTGAAAGTTGATTAAGATGATAAGTTGAAAAGTTGTACGTTGTTTAAGTTGTTAAATTGAGTTGTGTTGTCGAGTTGTAAGTTGATTAAACTGTGATGATAAGTTGTTAATCACTAGAACTAGAGGAGATGTTTTCGAAGTTGCTCATCTCATTATGCGGATTGAGATAGTTGTGGTGCTCTGAGAGCCCAATTTGTTGAAAACCTTCCTTAGGAAGTTGTCCCTTAGAGTGGACGTTGTGTTGTTCTCCTCTAAGACTTAGTTAATCCCGTGTGTGGGCAAGGTCAAGACACATGTGTATAAAGCGACCACGGTATAAGGGTCAGGCCGAGCTATACCGATTTCAAGTGGCCAGATGTTTATTGTTATAAAGTTGTTATGGTATCTATTGTTGTAAAGTTGAAAAGTTGGGGACATATGGTGAAGATATATGTCCTATGTTGAGATATATAGTACTAAGGAGATAAGTTAAAAGTTGTTTTAAAGTTGAATCCCTTAGTACTATGTAGACAACATGGAAGTAGTCGATCCATGTCATGGTTGAATGACCAATTTGAGTAAGGTATCTAGTTAGAGATGTAGTCTTTGACTAGGTACTGGAGGGTGCATGGTACTTGGAGGACAGTGGGTGGGCTAACTCCATATGTGGATTGGTGATGCTAGCCAAGGCCGTGGTAGGCTCATACCCAAACCCTTCTGTCTTGATAGTAGTACTGGACCTCAGAGTCTAAGTGGCACACCTGAGCAATCACCTATTGTTGTTTATACCTAGTTCTCTTCGGAGTTTCTAACGCTGTTCTATACCTGACCTGGTTGAGATAGGTCAAACGCTGGATTCGGTAGGGTTTATGCCACCTAGACTGCTCAACTTTAGTTGTTGGAGATCTCTGAGTTGAAATGCGTGACGACGCATAAGTTGTTGATGAGTTAATTTGTTGTTGATAAGAGTTGTATCTATGTTGTTATGTTGTTAAGATGTGATTGTGTTATATGTTGACCCTGTTGAGGATGATGATAATGTTGTTATATTGTAAGTTGTTTTAAACATGTGTTGTTGAAAAATGTGTAATATATGTGTTGTTTGTCTTCTGTGTCGGATGTGAAGATAGTTATATAGTTGTTATGTTGCATATTTGATATTTATGAGTTGTTTATTGTCTCTAGCTTACCCTTGCATGTTTCCATGTGATTTAGACTGCGATGATCATACGTTGTATGAGAGCAGGACAGAGATAGGCTGGGAGATAGCTGCTAGAGGTCACAGGAGGTGCTTGGAGATGAATATTTTTTTAGGCTACCTTATAGTAGCATACCTTGTTGTATATAAAATTAGTTGTTGTTGGTTGCTTGATTAACAACTTGTGTTGTAAATATTTTATTATACTATTTTAGTATATAAATTTCAGTAGTGTGTAGTGTTATTTCGTAGTGTGACAGCCACGTCGGGTCGTTACAAAAAAAAATTAATTTTAAATTTAAAAAATAAAAAATAAATTTATCTCATACGTAAGGGATTAAGAATATATTTCAGCCTTAATTAATTTAGGTAATATAATCATCATCATAGAAATTGATAAGATTAGGATTACTAAATCAAAGACAATATCAGGGGTGTTTGTCTATGAAGTGTCAAAATTTATAATGATGCGAAATTAGACTTAGAATATTTATGTATTTAAATTTTATCTTTTTGGTGTTTGTTTGAATTTGGAAACGAAAAAAAATTCAAAAATATTTATGGTGTGTTTGATTTTATTTTATTTTTAGTTTTTTTTAAAAGAATCATATTAAAACATAATTTTCAAAAACTAGGTTTTAAATGTCATGAAGGAATGGAGATAATAATATTGGAAAGTGAATAGAGGAATATGAGTAATGAAAAATTTAAAATAAGAAAACGAAAAAAACTTAAAGATGACAATTTTTTTTATAAGCACGGAAAAGATAGTTTTAAAATACTACACTTTTCAAATGATTTTTTTTTTCTCACTTCTCAAAATAAAAAAAATAATTTTAAAGGATACAAAAATAATAACCACTTAATTATATAATATATTTCTTATTTTCATTAATAATGAATCTATGCTAAAGTGAAAGTGGATAGTATATGTTTAAAAAATATTATATTTTACACTCCTTAATTTTATATATTAAAGATGATTGTGTTTGACATTTATGATGATTATTAATTTTTATTTAATTTTTTTTTTGACCCCACTGACACAGTTCATAAATACCCCATTAGTTTTCATCTTTTATTTTGTGCTACCTAGTTGTTTTGAATTGAGAAATAGTACTTGAAAATAATTCATGTTCAACCCTTTTAAGTGCTACTAATAACTCATTAAAGATCACTGATCAATTTTCACAGATTAATATGCAATGCAAAAAAAATGGCAAAACTCTCCAGTCCAATTCATGATTAATTGACTCCATCACTTTTACCCTTTATTATATTTAGAACCTTAATGAGTAATATAATTGTCTTACTTACCAACCATGCATAGCACGTATTATTTGCATAAAACTATGTAACTATCTTATAATTTACTGTATTTAAGTTTCATTGTGTTACTCAAGTTTCATTTAATTAAGAGTAAATGTGGCCCATGTGACATGAAGTTAGTTAATTTTGTCACCTATACTATAGTATAAAATAATAATCATTAGCTGAAGAACTAAATTGATGCTCAACTACATCAAAATATTAAATTGAGATGTTCATTTTAAATATTAAACAACTAATTTAAAATTGATGCTTAAATTTTTTAGACAACTATATATTTTTCCATTCTATCTTTATTATTAGACCTAAATATCCATCTCACAAAATTACATAAAATATTAAAATTACATAATTAAAAAATGAACAAAAATCATAGATGAAAGATTATAAAAGACTAAAATTATAAATTATGTTAAATATTTATAGGATGTTATCTTATTTTAAAAATTAAAAAAATATAATCGCGATTAAAAAAAATAAAATTTTTAAAACTAAATATATATAATAAAATAAAGAAAACGCAGCCTTAATACACTTTGTACTTATTTGGAACTTACCGAATTAGTTATATAATTAAATAAAAGTTGCATGACGACAAGAAAATGACTATATATTTATTTATTTGTTGTAAGAAAAGGAAAATAGCATACATTCTTTAGAGTACACATGGAAGTCAAAGCTGAGAAATTAAGAAACTTCATTCTATTTTTAGAATTCTAAATACACATATTCCTCTCTAATGAATTTGGCTTTGAATTTTCTATCTATGCACACAACTTCAACTGTTTCTTTTATTTATTACTCATCCAATCACAATTTTTTTAGTAAACAACTCAAATATATAAATATATTTTTGTTTGAAAAAAATAGTAAAAAGAGTTTTCTATAAATAATTAAATTTAAAAATAATTTGAAAATCATTTTTGTGTAATTTTTGAGTTTAATATTTAAAAGTTGAAAAGTAGTGAAAAAAATAATAACTCAATTTTATTAATTATGATAAAATAATTGGGTGTGGTTGGATCTACATTCCAATCATGTGATTAAGTTCATGAATCCTAATTAAGAAAGAAGCATGAAGGGAAATTCAGATTTAACAAAAATAAAAAATAAAAAATAAAAAACGCGAATAGAAGACGGAGTCTTCAAAATTTCCCAATTCCTTGAGCACCTTGCCCTAATCTCGCATCCGATTCCTCCGGCGAATCGCCACCGTCGCCGGCCATTAGACCAGCCGTGCGGTGGTCCCAGCCACTCTCACACGCCGGCGACTAAACAAGACGAAGACTCTTTGCTTCACTTTCTTCAGCTCGCAGTTTCAACCACTCGGCGAATCGAATCGAACAGGGTCCTGGAAACAGTGGCATCGGCTTTCGCTCCATCGGTAAATTCCGCGTTTTGTTGAAGTTTCTTCCAAATTTTAGCTTTGACCATGCGTGGAAATATGCTCGTGTGCGTTTTTGCGTCCTTGTTAACTGAGTGAAGAAGAATTGAACTATGTTAAGTGTTTGAGAAGTTGCGATTTGTTTTATGCTCTGAGTTGAGTTCCGCTTGTTGAGCTGGATCAGCTCCAACTCATTGTCTGATTGCAAGTCATGTGGAACAAACTTAACTGTTTGATTTGATGAACTCAACTTGTTTTGGTGGCAGATTGTTCTTTTAAGCGTAAATAGTCTATGCACGGACAGTTTTATATATTGTTATCCAATCACAGATACGGTAACTGTGTTGACTTCTATAAAAACTATCTTTGAAGTTAATAGTCGTACTTACCTTGACATTTGTTGATTGATCCTTAGTGTAAAGTAAAATTTTGTACACTGACTAACTGTGCGTAGAAATTAAACTTTTTTTTTTTTTTTTTTTTATTTTATTTTTTTTTTTAATTAAGTTGAACTTTGGGTGTGTTGAGTTAAGACTAAATTGCTTTAGCTTGGCTCAGCTGGCATTTCAAGTTCTAGAGACTGACGTTCAAGGAATGGATATTACGATATAAATTTGTCATGCGTCAATGATGCTTGGTGCATTTGCATGGCAGTATAATACTTTCTGAGTAATAACGTTACAAGACTAGGTAAGGAAACATGATGCATGACAGCATGAGTGCGAGTCAACTTTTTGTTAGGTGTGAGATGGGCAGCACCCCTACTAGAAGTAGAAGGTCTCTTCTCTTCTCAAATTGGTATTAGGAGTGGCTTTCTTCTGTTCATTTAGATCCCCGGCTATAAGAAGTTTTTCTTCTTGTGGAAAGCCCTGAACCATCCCTTACAACTTTTCTTTCAAAAGTGTTTCTTATCTTACTTGTGGTGCATAATGATTCATGATATTAGTAACCTCCTATACAACAATTAATTTTTAAATATAAGATCCTATCCCCGATTGTTTCACCCACCACGTTCTTCTAGTTCTTGTCCACAATAATTTCACTCCATTCATTTCTCTAACTTTCCTTGTGTTCAAATGTTTATATCCTATCGTGTCTAGCTTCTTAGCTTTTATCTCAAGTCAAGTCTCAACCTATTTTCTTTAAGACACGTGATGCTAATCTTTCTCTGCATCATGTTGTCCTCGGTCCACCAGCTCCAAAGACTTACCTATCAAAGTACCAATATTTTAAGTACCAAGCCTAATGAAGCACTCCTAGGCTAGCTTCTTTATCCATCTGTCCAGAAAAATGTGAGGACCCTTGCCCATTTAACACTACATAAGGGATCTAATGCGAGGACTCTAGCTCATTTAACATTGTACTCAAGCCATTTAGCGCTTTACTCCCAGGAAATAGCTCAACAGTAGTACACATAGTGAATGATCCATGTTTTGCTTTTTAACAAGTTTTACATTGACTGCTGAGGGCTTAACACATCCCCCCTCTTTTACCTGGACCCAGACTCAGGACTGGCTATGAGACTATATGCAGGCAGAGAGATATGGGTTCAATACCCAATCAAAATAAATCTTGATTAGAATCTTGACGGTGGATATGAAACTGAAGTGTATCTTTATTCTGATCTGACCCAAGGGTGGAACTTATCTCGTGGGTGTGTTTTTGGATTTGGGGGAGAGGGGGACCGCCCCTGCAAACATTTTTTTCCTTAACTTTTTTGTATGATATTTGAAGCAATTCCCCTCGAAAGATCTCATAAAGGAGAAAAGTTCTTACTCTTGGCATATTTTCCTATTCATTAAATAATACTTTGTATGCCCTTTGGATTTGACCTCACTTAATCTGGTATTAGTAGCTTAGTAAATCAAAATTTTTTAGTGGAAGGAATGTTATTGGATGAGAGAAATAAATAGGAGCAGAGGATAAGACATATTAGAGAAAGGGGGGAAATTATCAAAAAGAACAGACAAGAAATCTCATCAACTAAGCCAAGCTTGCCCATTTCTTTGCATGCTCTACAAACAAATGCCTGTGAAAACCCATTGACTGAGAGGGGGCCTTGAACTTCCAAATGGAATTAGCAAGAAGAGAGTGGTCACCAAAGGAGCTGAAAATAGGATTTATAGGGGGAAAATAACTTAGGATGAGTCTAAAGTTCAAATTCTTCTATTTACTGAAGATTAATTAACAGATTTGAGCAACTAGTAAATCTGACATACTTATAGTAGGGATACCAGAGAGCCTTATGAAAAATCCTATTATACTCAATTTGCTTTTGTAGAAATTAAATGAGCATTGAATTACAGATTGGGAGCTATTTCCCCCCTTTCCTATTGTTGTTGTTATCATCATCATCATCATCATCATTATTATTTAATGCAGGTGTTATGGAGATATCATTGTTAAAAATGATAGTTAATGGCATATCCTCGTTTTTGCAATTATCATTTTCTGGAAACATGAGCACTGAACCTGTCTCAAAGTATTACCAGAAGGCAGAGGAGATACTCAAGTTGTTGAAGCCAATCATTGATGCGATTGTTAATTCTGAGTTAGCTTCTGACGAAGTGCTTAATAAGATAGTGGAAGAAATTGGTCGTGCTGTTAATGAATTAAAGGAGCATGTTGAGAACTGGCATCTATTGTCTAGCAAAGTATACTTTGTAAGTTTCATAATATCTTAACTTTTAGTTTGTAGATATGAGGGCATATTTGTCTTAGTTGTTACTTTAAAGTAAAATGAATTGAGCTCCCAATGGGTTGGTTATCCTTCTGATTTTATTATTTTTTTATAATTTATATGCAGATTCAATTTTAGCATAAATATGTCTGCAACATTTTTTTTTGTGGTTGTTGAGGAAATTGTGCTATTTACTTCTGTTTCATATTGATTATCACAATTATGATAACATTGATGTATTTTGTCATCTTCTGGCTCACTCCTGCTCTCACTACCTTTCTATCATCTTGTGTTCCTTTCACCAGTACTTCCAATTCTTTTCTTTGTGTTTATGCACCTATATTATAATTGCCTTTTCAAGTTCATTTGTTTTTAGCTAACAGGTTATACTTTTGATAAACCAAAGGTTCAGGATCCTAATGATTCAGAAGATATGATGGCATAATAATACTATATTTAGTGTAAATGTAGGTGTGGGGATGTGGTGGTGGATGCAATAACACGGTTGCTTGCGTTTTGCATTCAAAATGCAGATATTTCTATCAAATATGAATTTGTGTTCTATAATTTCACCATGTTTCTTTTGTTTTGGTAATGATCCTGCATCATCATTTCTAATGTTTTGTTTTTTTTAAGAAATAAATAATTATCTTCTCTTTGAACATGTGTAGCTCTGTCATTTTATATTAACAATTTCAGAAGATCAAACATTTTAGACTTCAACTTACTGAACTTAGTTTACATATTTGTATAGTTTCCCACATGATCATAATTGTCTGTCTTGCTTGATTCAATGTGAAGTATAATATGTGATTTGACAAGATAATTTATTTTTGAAATTCTTAGGAGTTGAGCTTGGGACCTAACTCAACTCTATAAGACTAGCTTGTATAAGGTGTGGATTGCCTAAGCTTTATAAATAAGTACTCTGTTGATCATATCTTTAGCCAATGTGAGATCTCAACCCTTTGAGAGCTGGTTTCGTATGTCATGGAAGCTGCACTCTAAAATGTTTCACTCGGCGTTTCTGGAAAACCCCTTCATAGGTAGCCCTTTTTGAGATACTAACAACCAATTTTGATAGGCTACAATTAAGGCAGTGCGGCTTTCCAGCACCTCCCTCAAGGCCAAGGTTATGGGTGTAGAGCATGGCAATGCAAGTGGCCTAACAATAGATCTAAGATAAACTCTGATATCATCTTACAAGTTGAGTTTAGAATTTAATTCAATCTCACAAAACCAACTTGCAAGATGATGACTACCCAAGGTTTATAGGACTACACTAGTCATATCTATAGTTGATGTAGGAGATAGAGTGTGGAGTCATTGCATTGCATGTAGATCAATAATGAAAGCTTACTGCACAGATGTAGAGTTTAATCTGTAATAGTACAGCAATTCTTGAGTTTTTATGTCTAAAATGTTAATATAGCACTATGATAGAACATCAATTGATATATTAGTAAAATATATCATTGAACACTAGAGTCACACAACATATAGTACTACACTTGCTGTCCCACATACAAAAGTCTCCAGCAAAAAATATTTGGTGTCCACAAACTGCAAATAAGAACACACTTGCCTATTTATACATAACGACCATCAGTTATTTTCTTTGCATCTGTCCCATGTAGTTTCTAATACAGAACCACATTCTAATACATAAATGCTAATACAGAATCAGTTATTTTCTGTCGAATATACTCCTAAATCCTAATAATCAATTACATCCAATCTTTTAATGGATACTTTCCTAACTAACTTGGATTTCAGTTCCCATCATCCCTGCCTGCTGAAAAGTCAGCCTTGGCGGAAAATAGGAGGAAATTTACATATCAAATCCTATATTTTAATAAATTTACCTATGACCATATTGGATACATATCGCATCTGATACTTGTATCGTATCCATGCATCATAGATTCATACTTAGCTAATTTGATCTTCACTTCTGAAATATTTTGGACTTCGAAATATATTTCTTCCCTCACAATCCATCTCACAAGGTCTTCCCCGTTATAGGCGGGAAGTTCCACTTTATTAACTGCCATACAATACTCATCCAAACCTTGTTAATTGAATATGATTGGAAGAATACTCTTCATTATTATTGGAATTCTCATTTTCCTCCACTGTTCACCTCTCAACCACCCTCTGTATCTCAGAGAGAAGCCTCTCTTCCTTGTGCCCCATTCTGTCATTCATCTGCATCACATCATTTGACAGTCCTGTCACTTGCTCCTCCAATAAATCTACATGATCAGAAACTGTTAGGAACCCAAATTAGAAAAATAGAAGAGAAGAGTTTGTTTATTGATAGAAAAGGAACAGAGAATAGGAGAGAAAACTCTCCTCCAAGGGTTTCCCCTTCACACAGGATTTTCTCCTTTCACAAAGACCTAAAGCTCAATTTACAAATGAAAGATATGGATGAATTTCCTTCCCTAAAGTCCTCCTATCTATAACAATCTAATATTCTAACTAACTCCCCCTTCCAAAGGTCCTAACAGAAACTCTAGTCGTTGTCAAATGATCAACTGACTGGCCTAACAGATGTCCCTTTCTAATGATTCTGCTGGTTGGACCAAAATGATAGAATACCAATTAATAAACTAATCTACCAAATATAATATTGAACACTGAAATCACACACAGTACAACAATATACTTGTTAGTTGCTGTCTCAGACAAAAGTCTCCTATAGAGAGTATTCTCTGTCCACAAAATGTAACTAACTACACACTTGCCTAATCACACAGCCTACTATCAGATATACTCTAAATACATAACTGCCATAAGTTATTTTTTATGAATAACTGACATCACACAATTTCTAATACAGAACTGCCGATTCAGGTTAAGTTATTCTTATCACATATACTCCAAAATTCCTAATAATTAACTACATCCAATCCATCCATTAATGGATCCTTTCCTAACCCACTTGGAGCTTAGTGCCCGTCACATGAACCTTTTCAAGGAAACATAGCCAGACATCACTCCTGAGTCCTGAAAAGCTTGCTGTTTCTTTTGTCTTCGACTTTGTGAGTTGGGATTGGGTTAGAAGTGAGCAGCACTCAAGCATCATTGCTTAAGTTGGGTTGCCACATGGTCTAGAATTAGAATGTATAGTAATTCTTTTGTTGTGCCTGCATCTCGTGGACTTTCATGGTTTGATTCTTGCTTGTAGATTGTATTGCATGTCAGTTTCTCACTACTTCCTCATTCTTGATTGCTAGGTTATGCAAGTTGAACCCCTAATATTAAGAATTCACACTTTGGGGCTCAATCTTTTCCAGCAGCTGAAGGCTTCTCAGCATTGTCTCCCTGATGAATTAAGTTCTGAACATTTACAGGTAAATATTATACTGACCCAGTAGTTAATGTAAGATCCCCACCTAGTTGGATTAATATGTTTATTATAAGGAAAAATTGTAGGATGTATAATCTATGTAAAAATTGCAGAACTGTTCTCAAAAACTTAAGCTTTTGGGACATGAAGAGACCACATCAATTGTTAAGGAAGATATTACAGAACAACTGGAAAATGTAGGACCCAATTTAGAGGTGCTGGCAAAAATTGCTGATAGCCTGGGCCTAAGGACTAATCAAGAGGTTCTGATTGAGGCTGTAGCTCTTGAAAGGTTGAAGGAGAATGCTGAACAATCTGAAAAGAATGCAGAAGCTGAATACATTGATAAAATGATTACTGTTGTAACACGTATGCATGATCATCTTGTTATGCTCAAGCAAGCCCAGAGTAGCAGCCCAGTTCCAATACCTGCTGATTTTTGTTGTCCTCTTTCTCTGGAATTGATGACGGATCCTGTGATTGTGGCATCCGGGCAAACATATGAGCGAGCTTACATCAAGAACTGGATTGATCTTGGGCTTACTGTTTGTCCAAAGACACGTCAGACCCTGGCTCATACCAACCTAATACCTAATTATACTGTAAAAGCACTAATTGCAAATTGGTGTGAATCAAACAATGTGCAACTGGTTGATCCCACAAAATCCACAAATTTAAATCAAGCTTCCGTCCTTCATGGGTATATGGAATCTGGTACAACCAGGGAATCACCTGTTTTTGCTCATTCTAGGAGCAACCAGCCATCGTCACCCGAGTCAGCACGTTCTCGTTCTTTTAGTTTCCCAGGTAATAACTTAACTTCTGGTGAAATACAGAAAGAGGAAACATCACCTTTGCATCCCCGATCAACATCAGAAGGTTCCTTAAGTGGTATGGTTAATGGGCTATATTTAGATCTTGAAAGAATATCTCCTGCAGGCTTGGATGACAGGTCTGCTAGCTCAGATGAAAGCTGTGTGGATTCAGTTAGCCAATCATCAATGTCACCATCTAGAAGGGAATCTCCCAGTGCATTTAGCTCTGAACAATCTCAAACCCATATTAGAGCTGTTTCTGATTCCTGTGCACTTTCTACTGCAAATTTTCCTCAAGAAACACAAGGTGATCACAACAATGCTCCTCAGATGTCATCAAGTCCAGGTCACAGTAGATCTGCTTCTGCTTCTGTTGAATTAAATACAGGGTCAGAAGCTGCTGGTACTACTGCCATGCCATCAACGCATAGAGAATCTGAGTTCCCACCTCGATTGCTGGAGGCAAGGTCTCGAAGTCAAGCCTTGTGGAGGCGGCCATCAGAGAGGCTTGTTCCTAGGATAGTATCTTCTCCTGCTAATGAAGCAAGAGCTGATCTTTCTGGTATTGAAACCCAGGTTCGGAATTTGGTTGAGAGCTTGAGGAGCTCTGATGTTGATACTCAGAGAGAGGCAACAGCAGAACTCCGCCTTCTTGCTAAGCACAATATGGATAATCGAATTGCGATTGCAAACTGTGGAGCCATTAACTTATTGGTTGATTTACTTCGATCAACTGATGCAACGATCCAAGAAAATGCTGTTACTGCACTTCTAAACTTATCAATCAATGATAACAACAAAACGGCAATTGCAAATGCTGGTGCAATTGAACCTCTGATTCACGTGCTCGAGACTGGGAGCCCAGAAGCCAAGGAGAATTCAGCTGCCACTCTTTTCAGCTTATCAGTAATTGAGGAAAACAAGATTTTCATAGGGAGGTCAGGGGCAATTGGACCACTGGTAGATTTATTGGGAAATGGAACCCCTAGGGGAAAGAAAGATGCTGCCACTGCATTGTTTAATTTGTCAATATTTCATGAGAATAAGGGTCGGATTGTGCAAGCTGGTGCTGTGAGGCACCTTGTGGAGTTAATGGACCCAGCAGCTGGAATGGTTGACAAGGCAGTGGCTGTCCTAGCAAATCTTGCAACAATTCCTGAAGGAAGAAGTGCAATTGGTCAGGAAGGTGGGATTCCTGTTCTGGTTGAGGTTGTTGAATTGGGCTCCGCGAGAGGAAAGGAGAATGCAGCAGCAGCTCTTCTACATCTTTGCTTGCATAGTAGCAGATTTTTAAGCATGGTACTCCAACATGGAGCTGTCCCACCATTAGTAGCTTTATCACAGTCAGGCACCCCAAGGGCCAAAGAAAAGGTATGGTTCTTTCTTTGTAATTTCATACTTTAGTTGCATTTTATTCTACTTCTATTCTTTAAAAAAAGATGATGGATTTTCTTCTATGTTTAGGCCCAAGCTCTCCTTAACCAATTTAGAAGTCAAAGACATGGGAATGCTGGGAGGGGCTGATTTTGAATTCCCAACCTCGTGTGGTATCCAAAGGTTTTGTATTAACACCCATAAAATGTCTCTAATTTATAAAAACATGGTTCAAATAATGTGTGTAAAGATGTTTTGTATTGTTTTCACTTGCTTGGAAAAGGGGAAAAAATATTTATGGAGGATTGATTGTGTCCTCCTTGTGGAAAACCTTTCTGTGATGTAAGAAAGTAAGAAAAATTACACATGTAAGTCTAGCTTTTGTTTTGACCAAAAAAATGGTCTGGTTTTTGTTGCTGTGCTAGGGCATGATGGTTGTGTAGAAATAAAACATTTGGTCACTTTAGTGATGCATTAACCGCCCCTTTCATTGATATAGGGATCTGGGTGTAAACTGTTATGTTCTTGCTGTCCTATTTTTCATTTTCCTCCTGGTAATCCAATTATTTTGTAGTATTGCTGTTCATGTTTCAATATATAGAAAACAGTTTGTCAAAGAATTTCTCCTCCTTCACTAATTTTGTGAAGACGTGAGTTCTCTTTTTCTAGATCAATGCAAGGTAGTAGTGACTCTGCAAATTAATAGATATTAGAAGTTGAATTGTACAATCTAAACTTTTTTAAGTGTCCGAACTAGATAGTTAGTCTTTAGACTATGCACGTGACATTCTTTTTAGAAATCTTTTTAATATTTTTTTATTATAAGCTGAAATTTATTAGAAATTATAAAATTTATGGCTGCATCTCATTCTTTTTAATGGCAAAGAAACTTCTATTAATGAAGTCCAGCAACTAATTTGCACATGTTCATTTGTGTACATCGAAAAACAAAATTATAAAGAAGATGCATTGTATTAAAAAAATCACAAAATGTCTATATGTTGATCACAAATAACACATTTATTGAAGTAGTTGCCTAAAAAACACGAATACTAATTTTTCTTTCCATCAGTATTGTGTGCTCCATGCATTTCAGGATACATGAGTCCTCTCAATACATCCATGATGCTTTTTGCAGTAAACTACACCCTCTGTTTTCTGTAACCAATCCCATCCAAACAATTCAAAGGGTTCACAATCCAAGAATTCCTTGAATAAGTTTTTTTTTTTTTTTTTTTTTTTTTTTTTTTTTTAATTTATTTAGCCAACTTAATGCTTTAATTTTCACCGACTCTACAATATCTACTAATTGAACTTTTATACTTTTGGTTCTAATTATATTACATTATAAGTAATATAAGATAAATTATCAAACAGAAAAAAATAATTAATATGATTTTTTAATTAATTCTATCATGAATTTAAGTTTCTTTTTCTAAAATAATACCTTTTATTTTATGCATAGAAAATAAAGTTAACAATAAATAAAAGAAATAAAAAAATTAATTTTGAAAAATTTTAAAAATTAATGATTATTATTTATATTTAGAATTTTTTTACTTATAATTAGAAAAAAAAAATTAAATAATATAATATTTCTAGTCCACGTCCTTGCAAACTAGGTCATCTTTGAATTTTTCACATCCAACCTTTTTCTTCCCATCAAACTTTGACAAAATCCTTTTAAAAGATTTTATTTTGAAGGTCTTTTATTTTATAAATATTTTTCGATAAACAATGTTGCATTTTGAGGCACTGCAAGCATATAATAGCAAAATTTACTAAAATTAACCTTTTCAATTTTGAAATTTGTAAGGAATCTAAGAAATCTAAGTATTAAAAAAAAAGAAATCTAATTATTAAAAAAAATTCAGATTTAGAAAATAGAATGCACATTGTAAAAAAAAAGGTGTCGTGAAACACATGCAAAAATGTTCCGGTAGAATTTTACCTTCCTATTTAGCACAAATAATTTTCCCCAATACTTGTGAAGTTTATGATTTTACTTAATCAAGAAGATTCAATCTGAGCTCATAGTCAATGAAAGCATACAAACTTGCTTTTCAGAATCAAATCAGATCTGTTAGAAAATTGAATCAAATAACTGATTTCGTTGGTTTTCTTCAATTCTTAGAATTATCTTTTTTAGTGATAGTTATTAACAATGATTATGACAGATTGAAGATAAAAAAAAGTCAGAGAACTTATAAAATAAAAGTAGTAAGATCAACAACATCCAAATGAAGTTTTCACATCAGTGATTCTAAAGGATATGATTGTGATTTGGATGACAAACTCTAGTGCTGGTGATTGCTACATATGAGTCACTCCAAGCCGAAGTAAACTTAATTGTATATATTTGGCGACTTTTGGAAATTAGAAAATTAAGCTGTAATTAACTGCTTTGAAAATAATTTATCAAAAAATAATTTTTGATTTAATTTAATATAAAGTATTTTTCAACAAATTGTATCTGAAATTTTAAATTAAGTGGATGAAAAAAAAACCAAGAATAAATTAAGGGCAACTTTAATTTGTATTTTCAAAAATTGTTTTTAGTTTTATCTGATGTTCTTTCTACCGATTCTCCAATATCAATCTCCCCATTCTTAGATACAAAAGAAATGGATAGCCATAAACAAGACATAATGCCTTATACACTACAGTTTCTATCACAAACAATTGCAGTTTGCAGATACCTATCGCGTAAATCAATGGTATAAGTGTCCACTTCCAAAAATATTCAATGCCTATACACCTAAAATTAATAGTAATATGAGTCATTTTTCTTAACCAAAATACATTCAGCTGGGGAAATGTTCTAAAAATAGATTTATTTCATTCATCTTATAATAATATTAGATAATTACTTGAGAATAATTATTAGAGATATGATATCTACTAGTAATATAGTTAAAATATTATATATAAGAGAAAATAATCTTTTAACTTATAAACTTGTTTCCTAAAGTTGAATTATGCCAAATTTCATATTCATTCTTAAGAGTAATATCTTTCATAAAAAAATATATGTTCTTTTTCTTCCATCTACTTGATAAGTAATTTATGATTACTTAAACAAGTTATATTAACCATTAGAATCAACTTAACAATGAAGAATTGCAATAATATGCATAAGATCTTAAGTTCAAACTTTATTACCATCATTATAATTCTAATATATAAAAAGTTATATATTAATTATAGCGACAACAATAAAATTTAAATTTAAAATTATGTATATAATATTTCAACTCTTTATCATTGGACTAACTTTAATAGTTTAGAGATTTTGATGGTACAAGTCATTGACTACTTTATAATTAAGTATCAATTAATTGTGGTGGGATTGAAATATTGAAATAATTTCCAATTTTTGGATTTCTTGCGGGAATTACACTGAATATCAAAGAAAAGCAAAATCTTAGGCGCCTGCTTGTGTTCTCTTTTTTGATAATTACTAGGCAAAATGCCTTGCAATTTATTCCATAATAAGTGATGAAGTTACAACTTACTAGAGTACAATATAAACTAAACTAATTGCAATTCACAATTTTCCAATCCACAAGAGAAACAACTCAAACATCTCAATTGACCAAACAACTTCCCACAGTTTTAACACAACAAATAAATTCACATGTCTTTTCTAATTAATTCACTCTCCTGCAGTTCCTCCTAATCTCCCCTTGTGAGCCAGTTAAGGGTTTGTTATTCCCCATCTTGATCATTGCAGCAACAAAGTCAGAATCAAAGGCCTTGTTGTTCTGGCTATAAGTTCTGACCAATGAATCAGTGGATCCACCACTGAATAGAACTTGATCAGAATGGAGGAGTCCCCTTTTGATGAGGAGGTTCTTGTAGTAGTTGTTGTCAAAGTGGTTTGGAGTTCTGAAGTCTAGAACTGCTAGGTTGTTGTCTCCTGTGCCATTAGTCCTTGGACACCTCCTCTGCCTGGCCAATGCAAATGTTCTGTCAATGTTACTCTCATTGTATATGCGGCTTCTGAAGCTAGTACACCTTGCTTTGCCAATTGTGTGAGATCCTGAGAGCACACAAGATATCATCGATAGAAACAAAGAATTCTTCAATGTTACTATATAATTTTTAATGATTGATTTGTTGTAGCTATAATTAGTATTAAATATAATCAAAATAGTGTATATAAGTAAGAATAATTCTTATCTTGATAGTTAACTTTTGAAGTTGAGTTAGGTTCAAACTTAAAGTTTAAGAAGATATTATATTCATTAGTTATGAATGAAATATGAATGGCAGTAATTTCTTTGATTCACTTATTTCATTGGACATTGAAATCGAAATATCATGGATGATTCTGAGATGGTTAAATGTGCCTTTCTTAATGTGTTACTGTCAAATGAATTTGACTATATTAAGCTCATTAAAAAGGACTTGATCCAATGCACGTGGTTGTTTGAATGTCACATTCTGGCATGAATTTTGTTAGGAAAAACCACTGTTAGATACGAAATCATCATTAAAACATGTCTCAACTGGGCACAGACAAAGGGATTAATGGTTCATATAATGGAAGGGAGAATAATAAGAGAGAGATACCAGATAAGGCAACCATGTCCCTAACAGAGAGCCCTTGATTCCTGAAAGTTGTGATAAGGTTGCTGAGGTTAGATGTTGGAGGTGGAATAACACCAGTGTTTGCAGCTGTGAAATTTGCTGTCCTAGAATCCCTTCTTCCAACTTTTACTTTCCAAAAAGGCCCTCCAAGCTACACAATACATCAAAACAACTAATTTATCAACTATGTTTAAAATATCACACTACAAACATAAGTTTATATGTTAATGATTAATCATTAGGTTAGGCTTCTTTGACATAAATTTTATTTAATAAAAATGAGATAATTAATATAAATATTACCAACTTGTTATATTGGTTTCATAACTAATTTTTATTTCATTGACCATTTTTAATAGAGATTATTTTTTTAATTATACTTTTTTATTTATAAAATTTAAATTTAAGAATCAAATCTAATACCACTTAAATTAATGACTTGTTGATTAATGTATGTTTACTCTTGAACATGGATGTAGAATAATAATATCTAGGGTTGGTTATTAAAAATTGGTGAAAGTGAGTGTTTAGTTATGAACTTACGAGCACAACAGAGTCACGAGAAGCAATGGCCAAGATATCAGCACATGAGACAACACGAGGGCATAATTTCTCAACCTTAGACTTTATATCATCAATTACTTCAAAACCTCTCACAGAATTGTTGTTAGCTGCTGCAGTCTTCTCTCCTTGGAACGATGGAGTGTCATCAAGTAGTAATGACCCATCACACCCCTGTTAATTTCAAAATCATTAATGGGATATTTTTATAATAACATTAAATAAAAATAAGGCTTAAATATGTTTTTACTCTCTCAAATTTAGGATAAATTTATTTTTAGTCCCTCAAATTTAAAATTATTGTTTTTAGTCTTTGTAATTTAAAAAAAATTTATTTTAGTTTTTATATTCAAATTTTATTAAAAAATTCATCAAACAATATTTCATAAAACAATACCTATTCGTATCTCTATTAGTGAAAATATCACATTAAATCCGGTTAATATTGCATAATTGTCATAATTAGTTACTTTCAAGTATGTTTCTTGTGACCTAAGGGACTAAAACAAGATTTTTAAAAATTACAGAGATTAAAAATAACACTTTTAAATTTAAGGAATAAAAATAAATTTATTTTAAATTTGAAGAACTAAAAATATATTTAAGCCTAAAAACAAAAATATTTACTCGCTTATTTTTCTATCACTAAAATATGAAGCATATTAGTTATTAATGACTAACAAGTTAACAGGAGTTAAATTGGATTCAATTTTTTAAATGAAGTTTTATATTAAAAAATTATAAATGAAAAAAACGTAATTAAAAAAGAAGGTTTTATAAATGTTCAATTAAATTTTCTGTCAAAGATTAATCACTGATGAAATTGTAAATATCTTATATCAATTTTATAGTTATAAATAAAACATATCAGTTATTAATGAATATTGATATTTGTACAATAAATTATAAATTATGTATTTTTAAATAACATTAATTTGGGTTATTTTACTTTTATCTGTAAAGTAGATTACTCAAAGAAGACAAATCAATTTCCAAGTGTCAAATCAACGCACTAATGTGATAAACAAAACAAAAGAAGTGGGACATATATGATATATCCTCAATGATAGTTTAGATTTAGAACTTTAGATCAGGATCAAAATTAATTTTTTACGTAGTAATATAAAATTCATGATTAAAATTTAAAATTAAAACTTATTCGAAATACATTAACATAATAACTATTTATCTTTTTCTTTTTACTATCAGTAAAAATTACAACGGGACAACGGAATTCTATAATATTATTATATGTTGTCTAATTTATCTTGTTAGTTAAGTATGAAATGTTAAATCATTATAATTGATTGATAATATATTATAATTAATTTCATAACTATAATTTAAATAATACTTAATGTATTTAATTATTAAGATCTCAATAATAAACATTTAGGACCTCACGTCATTTATCAACTTGAGATGTACAATTCAAACAGTTGGCACACTGTCACTATTCAACAACTGATTATTTGAAAATCTATCGAAAGAAAGAAAGAAAAACACGTCATCATACAAATGCCCATAAAGCAAAATTGCACTACTGATTACTTCTACAGTATTAAGTAAAATTATTTTAACCTTTTTGTCACATCAATCTCTCTCATACATTTTTATTAAAGCTAAACAATGCATGGATGTCTGTGCATCATATACTTATTTAGTTATTTATATATTAGACGCTTAGAAAGGGACATAATACAAGCAACAGAGACAAGTGTAAATATAATAGAAATGATAAATGATAAAAAGAAAAATAAAGAATAACCAAGAGTGTCATATGGGAACATATAATGTACATGTGATGTGTATCATTACTACATAACAAAAAGTAATAAGTATATATAATAATTTATTTACTTACTATTAGAGTATAGTAAACTCTACTTTTAAGAGTTAAAAAAAATTAAAATTAATGTTACTAGCTAAAGCATAATTGACTGATAGGTCGAATAATAACACTATTTAACTATTCATGGCTAGATGGTTGAACACTTCTCCTTCAACAAGGAAGGAAAAAGAAAAACATGGAAAGATTATAAAACTTCCATCTTATCTTTTCCGAAGATTATATTACAAATGATATCATCCATATGTTTTTATTAATGAAAACTAATATTTTTTCCTATATAAAAGGAAAAAACATCATGAGTGGAAGTTATATGTAATTGCCATGGATGAGATCTTAATTAACTACGAGAACATTCTGAAAACGAGAGTGAAGTTTTGAAATATAATATGAGCTAGCTAGTTTGATAATCTTAAAAGGTGAGTTTGTGTTTAACAAAGTTTAAAAAATTGATAAATAATTAAGATGATGATTGTTTCATACCTATATATTTTATTTTATGATTTATCTTTAAATCAACGTAAGATTATAGTTTTTTCCGATAATTAACAAGAATTAATTACTTTGTGAACAAAAGGTTCATGACATGCAAATTACATCAAATATGAAAGAAAGGGTAAGGAGTATTACATCAACAAAGCAGTCATGGAAGAAGAGACGAAGAATAGATGCTCCAATGCGAGGTTCTTTGGCCACAGCAGATTTAACAACAGATTTTACAGTTCTGAAAACATTGGGACACTTCTTAGAATAGAAGTTGTTTGAGAGATTTGCCGAAGAGGTCCCAGCAAGAAACAGCAACACAACTAATGCAACAACAATGGCTGAAGAAGAATTACAAGTCCGAAAAGGAGAAACACCCATTCTTCTTATCAACTTGTTCTAGTGTGAGAAATATTGCACATGAGTACTTCTCCAATATATAGACCATGCATGATGCATCAACCTGGTAGCTCACACCCTCACCTAATCATTTTTAATAGCTTTACATCAACATGTGGATTAAATCACAGATATCCTCTGCCCAAAGTAATGTTATTCAATTCAGATATATTTATATAAATAACAAAACTCTCTTTATAAATATTTGTCACAACTATATATTAAAAGACTCATCTTGAGATCTAAAATTAACAGCTTCATATCCATAAAAATGATCTGTTTAGCTTTTTCTATTAAATTATAAATATCCTTTTTTTTATCTTTCGTTGAGAATTAAAGATCAATATCCTCAATATACAAAGATTTATTTTAAAGGTTATTTTTTTTTTATACATAAACTTGAAAATTGAATTCTTAACTGCATGTTTAAGATGGTGTAAAAAAAACTATATATTTAAGAAATTTAATTATTTGTGAACTGTATATTATATTATCTATCTTGGTACATGAACGTTGTATTAAGATCGATGAAGTGAACTTAATTTGTTCAATCAGGGGTGCCCATGCTTTTTGATTTTTCAACAATGTAGGGTCCCCATTTGTGTTGGGTAGCTGTTAGGAAACGACATGCCAATGTTGACTGTTATTAAAAAGTTGCGAAAAGCCCGTGATATATATTTTATATTATTAACCCAGAGATATTTTGTATTATCTTTATAACATAAAGATACTATAAAGTAATATTTAACAAAGTAATAATAAAATATTGTAATTACGTGTCCAATTCTTATGATATTAATTAATACAAGCTTTAAAAATATTTGAAAAGATAGACAACTACTTAAATGTCCGAGCTTGCTTGTTTTGTTGTTCTTTTTTAAATTTCCATTGCATGTGATAAAGCAGAGATGTTCACCAATACATATAGAACATGTATTTATATTATATTGGCCACACACGCTCCCCAATAGATAGAAAAAAAAAAAAAAAAAACTCTTTAACTTTTTCTCTTCGTTGACACATCTCACTCTAATTTAGATACAAATAATTGTGAAACATAAAGTATTGTCCTTCTTGATTAAGAAAATGGAACAGTTTTATGTTGCGTTGGCCCTTTCAATATTATGTTTTCTCCCTATTGCTTAATAGTGATCTTTCACAAAATTGTGTGGATCAACGAAGATCGAGTCAATTAAGCTCAAAGATCGTAAACTTTAGTTTGAAAGTGAGATTAAAAAGTAATGCATGAGCACGACGTGCGTTGATTGATTATTGTTATGCACATGCATGCCTTTCTAATTGGTTGTAACGTGGTTTATATATTATAATTAAGCTAATTAAATTATCATTAGTTTTTGATTTACGTTTGCTGAAAAGGATGTTTGGTCAAGTTTGTCGTTCTCAGTTAGATTATTCTTGACAAAAATAGCTATTGTATTGAGACAAAGATGCACAACCACACTACTTAGATCTGCAAATTTTGTGTCTCTCTATATAGAACTAGATAGTTCATGCCAATAAATTATTAATTTGAGGTTGAAATGTTGCCTTGAAACAAACTTCTGGTCCTTGTTCGTTGCGAAAGAAATTAACTTGCAAATCAAAGACATCATCAGGATGACATAGCTATACTGTTGCCTCTTTCCAGCATTATTTTTTTTAAGAGAACATAAAATTTTACTAAAGTGTACAAGAATCATACAAACATGCAAGTAATAGTCATAACTAAAGAACTAAAATAACTTAAAAGTTAAGACAAAGATAACAGCATGAAACAAGTCAAAACGAAAGACAAGAATTTCTTGTAAATTTGTTCTCTGACTTATTTATTTATTTTTTTGGAAATTTTAATTAGGTTCTTAAAAAAAATTGCAATCATATTATTCATTTTCTTATCACTACAAGAAAATTACCGATGTAACATCCCAAGTTTTATACTTTATATTTATGAAAATTATTTTTCTATAGTTATTAATTAATAAAAAGGGTTCTAGAATATTTTAGAGATTTTAATAAATGATTATTATGTATTTTAAATATTTATGGGATTATTAAAGAGATTTTATAATTAAAAATAATAAAATAATTTTCTGGGCTCAGAACGGCCGTTCCCAAAAGTGGAACGGGCCGTTCCAGATTTCTAAAAAGGCTTGTGTTTGTTGGCCCGGAACGGGCCGTTCCAAATTTGTAAAAAGGCCTATTTGTTTTTTTACTAGAACGGGTCGTTCCCAAAGGGAAACGGGCCGTTCCGAGATTTTAAAAAATGCCTAAAAAGTTAAGTTGGAAACGGCCGTTCTAATTATGGTCAATGTGTGTAAAAATGAAACCCAGAACGGGCCGTTCTGCCTTTTGGAAACGGGTCATTCCGATTTTAGAACGGGCCGTTCCAGTTGAAAAATTTGCCTATATTTGAAGGTTCCAGAACGGGCCATTCTGAATTCAGTACAGGCCGTTCCGGGTACGCCAGAATGCCTATAAATAGGAGGCAGGGGGTGAAGAAAAAATTATAGCTGAGGGAGAAGGTGAAAATTTTAGAGAGAGAGAGAGAGAGAGAGAGAGAGAGAGAGGGGGGGGAAAGAAAGAGGGAATCTAGAAGGGGAGGTTTTGCTCAAGTTTTAGTTCCTGCTTATTCAGGTAAAGGGGAGGAGAACCTTATCTCTTTAAAATTTTATATATTATTATGTTTATTTATTTATGTTATTTTTTATGTGTATTTATTCAGTGGGGTGTCCCTAACCTCATTATTTGCTTAACTTATGATTATTTTTATCCATATTAATTATTAAGGTGTTTATATTTTATATTGTTTAATTATTCTATAATGATTGTCATTTTTATTTATATTATTGGTACTCTTAATATATTCTCTTTACGTAAATATATTTATTATAAATATATATTATAATCGATAATAATATAGTTGTGATACTTTGGACTTATTTCCTCATGTATTTATCTTCATAAATATTGTTCTATGGCCATAGAAGATAAAGTTTGAATTATTTGTAGCTGGAGGTTTGACCTTGGGGATTTAAATGAGTAAGAAATGAAGGTGAAATATCCTATTGTTGGTTAAGGTGAAATATCCTTTTATTGGTTGATATTATGATGATGCTCATTTATCCTGACTAGTCACTACAAGTATAATTCAAATTTTATTGTATCATGAAAATCTAATATATGATTTCTATATATATTTATATATATATATATATATGTTTAATATTGATTATAAATAATTCTGTTTATTCTTTTGAATTATTGTATTTATTGGATATTGTTCTTACTCTTCTCTTTTCTTTGTTTTTAAAATTAAATATATTATAAAATAGATGGATCTACTTGGGATTCCAGATCATTTTGCAGTTGTTATAGTTGTTGTCTTCCTTGGAAGGAAATGAGAATGTGGAGGCTATTTGATGAATCTATTATAATTTTATTTATTATTGTAAATTTACTTCCATTATCAATGTAAATATTGTAATAGAAGTGAAAGAAAGAAATATTGTGTAAAATAATATATTATTGTAAATATTTTAGAACGATATGTCATATCTTAAATTCATAAAATATTCTTTTCCTTTATCTTCATTAAAAAAAATATTTTTAATGATATAATTGCAAAAATATTATATAAGAAAATATATAATTATTATTATATAAATTGGGCGTTACAATCGGGTGTTACAACCGACACACGTATAGTGACATAATACATATTACTAAAAATTAATTTTACTCACATAGTAAATATAATATATGTTGGTATATTATTAAAAAGTGTGGGTATAGGCTATAGTGACAGACAAAATATGTTGTTGAATCCTATTCAAAATCAATACTAAAATTGTATGTAACTATATGTCAAATAGATATATACTTACATATATTGTATTTATAGTGACACTTTTTGTATATCACTATATATAACATTTTTTGTAGTGTATATTTGTATAATTTAATTCTTATGATTAGAAGTTTATCTACAATTTGTGAAATTTGATGAAATATTCTTTATATTTTCATATATGGACAACATTAGATTGTTATTTTCTTCATCACTAATGTGTATCAAATTTCAATTCCTACTTGTTAAAATTCTCGTAACCTCCCTAGTTACTAATTTCCAACCTCTTAATCTCTAATCATCGATCAAATTTGCGTAATATCTCTATCGCTGAACATAATTCTCAAAATTGTTTTCAAACTTTGAAATTAGTTGTCTAGGAATGAAAATATTAAAGAATCTTGTGTTAAATTTTATGAATTGTAAACCAATCATTAACTTTGGGAGCTAAATTAAAAAATATGAAGAAAAAAGAAAAACTCAATTACAAACTAGTTTTCCTTGCGGGTAATTATTAAACTCATATCATTTAATTATAAATTTAATATATAATTAATTTGGTTTATGTATATGATTGACACAATCTTATAAAACTCACAATAAAAAATTAATTTATACTCACAGAACATAACTTCTATATATCAACTAAACATTATTTTAATTTTTTTTGAACAACAAAGAAATAATTTATATAATGAAATGGTACAAGAGATACCAAACTCAAATACAGGTTTGCATGCGGAGGACACAACGAAGTTGGGCCTAATTTAAATTACAAATTAGCCTCCAACTAAAAGGTCCAAAATCTATTATTTGCATACTAGACTACTATAAAGACTCCTCAAAACCCCACCAAAGATCTTAGGAAATGATACAAAGTCCAGGATTAGCTTTCCATTGACTAAATGAATAGTTGAATGAATTATTTAAACAGGTAAGCCAAGACCATGAGTATAACACAGTTTGCTGCAATAAGCGGTTCCCATCGAGGTGCTCCCCTTCAAACACACATTTGTTCCTAGCTCTCCAGGTGCACCATAATATTGCAGTCCATATAACATGCCACTGATCAACCCTCTTTTTAGACAATAGTATACTTGGATGAGCAAATAAGTTTCCTTCAAACGAACTAGATAGAGGAGTCGGGCTATCCAACCACAACATCCATTTTTTCCAAATCGGGTTAGTGTTGCTACAATATAACAATATGTGTTCTGCCGACTCGATATCCACATTGTAGAAGGGGCAGGTTGCTTGATCTCTCGAGTCTATCACATTTCTCCTCAACAAGTTTTCCTTTGTAGGAAAAACGCCCATAAATAACCTCCAAATGAAGCATTTAACTTTAGTTGGAACTTTTATGTCCCAAGCTACAGCAGCAACCTTTGGCAACTGTGATGAGGAGCCACGATCCATCAAAGCCCGATACCCAAATCTTACTGAGAAGCATCCCGAGCTATCTAGTGTCCAAAGCCTTGAGTCTTGTAGACCCTCTCTTAGTACCCCTGCCTCCACTAGATTCATGAACTGTTACACATCATTTAATTCCCAAGTGAACCAAGCTCTTCTCCACTAAAATCTCCATTGCCAACTTTCCCTACTCCAATGACCCATATTCGCCAACACACTTGACTTTTGCAGTGAATTCGAGAAAATCCTTGGGAATCTATTCGCTAGAGGCTCTGCCTCCGCCCATGCATCAAACCAGAATTGAATTCGATCACCCACCCCCAACCTCCATGACAATGAATTCATAAACCAAGAGTCACTGGTGTCCTCACCCAAAGCCTTCAATACATCACCCCACCACATAGAATTTGAGCTTCCTCTTAGACGAGTATTGTGCATGATGCTATCACCGTATTTAGATAAGAGAATTCTGCCCCACATTGACTTTGGTTGCTAAAAAAGTCCCTAGCGCCACTTAGCTAATAGCGCCTCATTAAAAGCATCCAGCTTCTTAATTCCCAGACCCCCTTCCTTCTTAGGCCGACAAATTTTCTCCCAAGATACCCATGCCTTTTTCTTCTCATCCAGCTTACCACCCCATAGAAAGCTGCGCTGAATAGTTGTCAATTGCTTGGTCACCATCTTGGGCATTCTATAGAATGACATAATGTATAATGACAGGGAGGTCAACACCGAATTTATCAAGCAAATCCTTCCTGTCATGGACAATGTCGATGCTCTCCAAGACGACAACTTTTTTTAAAACTCTAAACCCTAAACATTATTTTAATATTAATAAAAATTGATAATTAGATCAATTCTGGTGTCCCGAAATAGGTGGAGATGACAAAATATACTTATACCTTACAAGTTCTTGCAAAAATATTTGCATAAAGCATGGATATTTACCCATAATTTTAGGTTTCAGTATGAGATCACAAGTATATATACTTGCAAAATTGTGCAAGTATGGCTTATGATTCGGGTAGTATAGCACATGTCCCACCCTCCACTTATTATATATTAATATAATTAAATAATATATATTACTTATATATAGTGAAAACACAATGAGTAATAATCCTTAGATTAAAATAAATAATTTGATTAGAATATTATAAATAAATCTACAATGTATAATTGTCATCATAAATTTTTTTTATCATTGTTATTGTATCACCGAGATTGTAATATGGTGTTGAAAATAAATTAAAAATGTAAAATCGACATTAATATTTATTTTAGGAAAATATTGGAAAAATTTTAAATAAAAAAAACCTTTGAAAACAAAATTTTGAATTCAGAAATCAATTATGCATAGAAACAGTATCAGCACCCTACAACTTTTGTCCTAAGATAATTTACCTTTAATTAGTTGAAGAAATTATTTGTAACTTATAAAATATTCATTTCACCCTAAAAACTAAAATTAATTTTGACAAAGATTTCAATTATTTATTTAATAAGTGAGTATATTTATTTTAACAAAAACTATAATAATAATAATAATTATTATTGTTGTTGTTGGTGGTGTTGGTTAATAAAAAGAGTTAATTTTTAATAGGAGAGACATCTATTCCTATGTATCTCCATGTATAATGGAGAATCAAAATTACGTAATTCTTGTACAAAATATTTGTTTGTTGGAATTTTTAATTAATTTTTATTTATTTTAATTAAATTTATGAATTTTGAATTATTATAACTCATACGTCCTAAAATATAAAATTGATAGAGGTTTACACCAAAACAAACTCATGTTAATATTTAAATTTTTGTCATCACTATTGTTTACTACTATTACTACTACTACTACTACTACTATTATTATTATTATTAATTATTATTATTATTTGTTTATTGTGATATATATTGAAAAAGATTTTGATTTGATATTTTTATTTTGGAGAAAAAATTTAAAGACATCAAGTTGTCACAACTTGTATCTTAAACTTAAATATTAAGAAGATGTCACATCTAATTAATCATTTATCCAGCAAAATCTTTTCATATAATAACTTCAAATATTTATATTAAACATTGTAATAACATTTTTAATACTTAATTATATATTTTTGAATTTAGATAAATAGTTAAGATAATAAGTTGTCACAACTTGTATCTTTAATCTCTATGATTATGAGAATATCAATTATTAAATGATATATCACATTCAAATAATTCTTTCTTTATTAAATGATATATTTTATTAATATTAATGTTGATAAAAAAATATCATGGTTATTATTATTATTATTATTATTATTTTCAACATTATATATATATCTAGATAACCTTATTCGTGGTTTTATAAAACTAAATTATTATTAAAAAATTTTATTCTAATATATTAAAACAAACAAAACAAAATAACATCTAAAAGTTTAATTTAAAATGACTAAAAAATCTTGTGTCATCAAATGAAAGGTCTGGCCCATACAAAGTATAAGTGAAGAAAAAAAATAAAAAAAGAAAATTTTAAAAAAAAAATGAGAAGATCAAGTCAGCAACTGTTGGGAGTTTCATGGAAAGGTAAAAAGAAATGCTTGTTTTTCTATCCTTATACTCACACATGCAGATAAGCTTGAAGAAGGCAAGGGTGAGGCAGCCAAAAAAAAAAAAGAAGGTTGGCATGCAAGGCTTGACAATGAGAGTGGATGGAGTGCGAAGAGAAATGAAGAGTTGCTGTTAGAAATCACCTTTGACAACAATGTACAATGATTTGCTTTGTTCAGTGGTTTGGTTCATTCCACAATTCGTTTTTATCAATAGTATGTACAACAAATGCGTGAGGAAGAAGATAAAGTGGACATCATCACCGCTAGAAATTGCCTTTGGCGACTATGCACGACGGGTTGGTCAGCACAATGGTTCATTGTAACAACAGTCGAGTACACAACACAAGAAGAATGCGAGAAAGAAGATAAAGATAGTATTGTTGCCATCGAAAATTGCCTCCGATGGCAGTGCTAGATAACAGTGAGACAAACCTTTTTTTATTTGTTTTCTTTATTTATTTTGCTTCTTTTGTTTAGTTGACTTTGATAACTTGCTTGAAGCAAGTTGGTAGCTTTGGTCAGTTGTTTGTTTTCTTATATTTTCAAGCATTTAAATGATATGATTAGGGTGATATTTTAACAAAGCAAAGAATGAAGTGATTTATATGTTTTGTGATTATATGTATGTGATCATTATGCATATGTGTGCTCATGAAATTATTTTAGAACCAAAATAGAGGAATTCGGTAAACAATAACATTGTTAAACATCAAACAAGAAATGGGAGGGGAGTAAAAGGCCATACCAATGTTGCACAAATATCTTGTAATAGTCATGACTATCTTCCGTTCTACAAAATCCTTATAGTGCTCATAAATTACTTATGTTTTTTTATTTATAATTTTTGTAGCAATTTTTTTTTCAACTCCTTATTTATCTTATGTTGTGATATTTATAGACTCATAATTTGAATTTTTTGTATCACTATAGTTGAAATCTCCTTTGGTAGTTGGTGTCAAATTTATGATTTTGGAAGCATATATGGTAGAAGCGAGATCTTGGGAGCTTGTTGGTGGCTCTGGTAGGGAGGCTCAAGTGGAGCTGGTTAGAGCAGGTTCAAAGGCAATAATAGGATGTAGGGTGGTGGAGATTTGGTGCAAAGGAAGATCTTTTCTCTTTTTTCTTTCTTTGTCCTTTTCTGAATTTTCTTTTTATATATTTTTATTTAATTGTAAATTTGATTTGTAAATTATTTTTGAAACACTAATTTGTACTGGATTGGTCTATTTTCTTAATTGGGTTAAAGAAACCCAACCCAAAAGAGAAAGGAAATATTATTATGCGATTGATTTAGAATTTTTGAAAAAGAAATTAATGAATGTTAAATGAGTGGAATAAAGGAAAATTGGTAAAGAAATAGAAAGGAATAAAATTGGGTATTTACAATTATTATTATTATTGAAACTATCGCTACTGTAACGTAGTGAGTAGATTTCAGAGTTTAGTTGACTCTAGAGAGAAGAGTATATAAGGGTTTCTCTGAGAAGGGAACTTCATAAGTTCATTCTCAAAGAAACTTAGGGAGAAGTTTTAGAGAGAAGAACTCTGGGTCCGTGAGCTCCTTTCCCTCCCAAATTTCTCTGTTTGATTTCTCTTCTCTTCTAGATTACTAATCTCTTCTATCTTCTTTTGAAATTCAGGCTAGGAAGCTTGCTTTTGGAGGATTGAAGTCCACGGGTTGAGCTTGGAGGAATTTCTTCTTCTACTTTGTTCTTGGCTATTTTGAGCCAATTTTCAGGTGAGGGAAGCTAGGATTGTGATAGATTGGTTGCATGTGAGTTTAAAAACTCAATTGATGCATGAATTGGAGGTTGATTTGCTGATTTGAGGGATTCTTTCCAATTTTCGGGGTTTTCGGGCTAAAATGGGGTTTTGGCTGATTTGATGCATCGAATGAGTGCATGTTATTTCTAGGACTTGAATTGAACTGTTTTTGGTGCATGGATTCTATCTCCTCCATTGCATGTGGGTTCTTTTCTGAGTTTCAGGTGTGGAGGTCCAAAAATGGTGAAGAACATGATGCCTCTATCATCAAACGGCTGAGCCGTTTTAAAGGACTGAGCCCTTGAGGGGCTGCATGACAGAGGAGGGTTTCTGGAACCAAAGGGATGAGCCATTTTAAAGGGCTGAGCGCTTTTGAAATGGATGATCCATTTTGAAGGGCTGAGCCCTTTGGGGGCAGTGTGCCAGGAGAGAGTTCCTAGAGGTAAAGGCCTGAGCGCTTTGGAAGCGCTGAACGCTTTGGATGCGCTGAGCGCTTCTGTACTCTCAGAATTTGACTTTATGGTCTGGATGAAAGTTGTAGCCTTGAATCTTAGCTTTCGAATGACGTTGGAATCACCTAAAAAAGAGGTCTAGAACTCTAGATATGGCTGTTTTAGTGAACAGGAGTCAAGTTGTCAGCATAAGTTAAGTTGTTATCATGTAGATTAAAACGTTGCTTGATATTATGTTGTATATTGGTTCATATATGTATTATATATGATGTAAACTGGCGCTTGATTCATATGTATGCTTTGTAATGATATATATGAATGTTTAAGCATGATATGACATGTGTGTATGTTCATATGAGAATGATATTGATTATGATGGTGGATTGATAATGTATGATGTATGATGCATTATTGCATGTGATGCCTTATGGCATGTGTCTAGCCTAGGACTTGAGGAGAGGGAAAATGTTTTCGAACTGGAAGAGCTCACATAGAGTCTCTTGAGAATGGTGCTTGGATAGGCCACTGATATAAATGAGAGTGGTGCTTAGATAGGCCACTGGTTTTGGGGTGAGAGTGGTGCTTGGATAGGCCACTGCTTTGGGTGAGTCTCCTCTAAGTCCTTAGCTAGTGTTGGGGCGGGGTATGAGGTCGAGGGTTATTCCCTTAACCAAGTACTGGGGAAGGTGTGTAGTTCCTTGCGGATAGTCGGTGGGTGAACTCCACAAGTGACTTGGTAATGCATGTCAAGGTCGTGGTAAGCATGTACCCAGTTGTGCTATACTTGATGGTGAAACTGAACTTCTAAGTGTGTAAGTGACATCATCCGAGTAAACCTAAGTGAGGATTTATATCATGTTTAGCTATGACTGAGCGGACATATTGGGCGTGAAAACGGTTGGGGTGGTTTCGGTAGGATTGAGATGTCACTTATGCTGCTCAGCTCGAAGATCTCCTAGGTGAATGCGTAACGACGTATTGGATAATTGATATGCATTGATATGATCTGTCATGAGTTACATTTATTGCATGATTGCTATTATGATGAAGTGTATGGTGTTTGACTTCATGATTGATAGGTTGATGATTGTTTGAGACGGAAGTCCCTTAGGACATGATTGGATAATTGTATAGTATAGACTATTATTCTATACTTGTATGGTTATTTATGAACTCTAGCTTACCCTTCTGTTTCAATATGGATGGACTGCGATGATCATACGGTGTATAAGAGCAGGTCAGGATTAGAGGTTGGAGAGGGTTGCTGTGATCGCTGCAAGACGTGGAATTTGTATTCGTGTCAAAGTTACCATTTTGGATAACTATTTTGTCTGTGTTTGACCGGCACTAGGGCAGTATTATTTTGGATGACTATATATACATAGTACAATATTTCGTATATAAATTTAATTTCTTTTATTACTTTCTTTATGTGTATATTTTGTTTTCCAACTTAGTCTTTTGTCTTAGATGATTAGTATCGTTAGCATGATTCCTCTAAGTGTAGAGACCATGACGGGTCGTTACAGCCACCACCTTCATTATCGTTGTTGTTGCCACCACTATTGTTACTACCAAGCATTTTATTTATATTTTAGTTCATCAAACAATTTTTTGTTGTTTATATTTTAGTATGGAGTAGTAAATATTTTTCTTTCATCCTTGTCGTACAAAATTGTTTAAATTAGTTTTACAAATACAATTCCTATTAAGTGACATTAGAAAATTATAAATATATTATTCTCGATTCTCATGTCAACATATTATTAGTTGGTTATCCACATCATATTTATCAATGTTTTTAAATTACACTAATCATTGAACTAGTCAAAGGTCTGGATGATTTAATTGTGGTTGAATTATTGTCAAATTAATATTAATAAAATAATAATAATAATATTTAAATAATACACAAAATAATATTACATAAATATACATGTGAAAGCAGCCAAGTTACCCCTGTGGTGACATGAGTTTTATAATACTAAAGTTAAATAAAACATCATTATATATATATATATATATATATATATATATTTTAAAATTCATGTAAAAGTTTAAATATAATATTTAAATTTTAATTTTAATAAAATATAACTATATTATTTTTACATTTAGAGTAGAAAATTTTAAAATTAATGTTACTGAACCAGAGGCATAGTAGGTGTTACAAGATATATATGTAGTGTAATTGTGTAAATATTTTAACAAAAAAAAGTACATTTATTTTATAAACTTTCAACTCTAACAATGGAATCCTCGAATTGTATTATACAAACACATGTAAACATCATGAATTTTTACCATCCAAGTATCTTGATTTGAATTCTAAAAGTAATTGTTCCCTTCGATTTGAACCCTAATATCAAAATATTACATTTGATATTAATTTAACTATTTTTAAAACTTTCATTCCTCAATTCTTCTGTCTTCGATTTCTATTTTGAAGTGATGAACCCAAAACATGATTACTCGAGTATAAAACCGGACAATATTCAAATGGATTTAAAAAAAAAAAAAGTAGGTGAATTATTTTTTCAGAATCTCCAAAATAAGAATTTATAAAAAAAAAATCTAAAAATAGATTAGTCGTGTTTGTGAAACCACACAATTTACCTATTTCTAGTTTTTATTTTAAAAATACCAATTTTGAGTACTTGCGAAAAAGACTTACTTATATTTGTAAAAAATTCGATCAATCGTATAAACTTGGATTATGTACTTAAATTAGGATTGAAATTTTGTCATTAACCGTTAACTTGCATCTTTAACTTATATATATATATATGAGGAGGCATCCGTTTATTTCATTAAATAACTCATGTTCTACATAAAATTTTAACGATATAACTCTTGAATTTAAAGTTTTTAATATATAGATCAAATTCCTTTCATTAATTCAAATTGATGGATAATCATAAAAGTATTTTATATATTAATTTGAATTAATGAAACAAAGTATCAAATAACTTTTAAATTTTTTTTAAAAAATTATAGACTTGATTTATACATTAAGAATTTGAGGTAGAACATGAGTTATTGAATAAAATAAGGGGGGTGTATTGGTTTAGGATTTCGTAGGATTTTAAAAGACTTTTTTTGAGTAAAAAAGTCCATTGGTATTCAATCAGGATTTTATGTCACTTAAAAACAATCCAGTGGTATTCAATCTGGATTTTCAGGATTTTTTAAAGAGTCCATTAAAATCCACTGGTATTCATTTGAGATTTTTTACAACTTAAAAACAATCCATTGGTATTCAAAAATTTAAGGATTTTAAAGGATTGTTGTGTGAGAGGGATTTTGAAAGACTTTCTAGTGTTATCTATAAATACCAGATTCATAAAACAATCCCATCCAAACCCATCGGATTTTGAAGGATTGTTTGAAATGATTTTTCAAGTGTTTTAAGAATTTTCAAGTGAGTTTTTCATCTTTTTTTTCTATGCTCCTGTCTTCTCCATTTTTTTCTCTACTAATAATACTACACTATTGTTCATTGCTCATATATAATACTATTCTCATACCATTCTCCTATTTTGTGAAACTCTAATATGTAAATGATAGTGTCATTGACTTGTTTTATTTTTCTGTTCGTTCTCTTTAATTGACTTACTTTATTTTATTCTATGTAGTTGAATTTGTTCCTTTATATAACACAAAAAAATACTTGAAATTTTAACTTTTAAGTGGTAATTTTTTTTATGACACACGTTAAGAAAAGAAAAAGGTGAAAGATGAAATTGATATCATAATCTCAACAATATATATATATATATATATATATATATATATATATATATATATATATATATATATATATATATATAAAAGATGAATTTGTTAGGGTTTTTGTGAGTAGAATGAGATAAAAATGGATCTTAGTAGGGGGAAGAACCCTCTTAGCATAAAATTTGCGAATTCTCTCTTTTCCTTGAATTTGTTACTCTTATCCCTCCTCCTTTTATGACTCAACAATTATTTTATTTTTTTTACTATGAATTTTTCTTTTTTATTTTTATATTATGAAATTAAGATTTTTTATATTTTAAAAAAAGAAAATTAACATAAAACATTGCAATATCTAATTTTTTAGGGTTTAGGATTTATGCCTTCATTAACTTATTTTTTAAAAAAGAAAATATTGTTAAAATATTTGTTAGAATAATTTATATTTATAAATATCGTTAAAAATTATCATATATATATATATATATATATATATATATATATTCTCTATATCTAAATACTTCTGTTTATATAAAAAAAATTATATATCTAAATATTTTTTCAGTATCGAATATACTAATTTTTTTATATAAAAAATTATCTTATGTTTCTATATTTTCGTTTTTACATTTTTTTTATAATAACTGAGGTATTTGATCCATTTGGATAGCAAAAATATATTCGATCTTGTATGATGGTGTGCTTCTAAAAATAATAATATAATTTTATTGATTTTGTCTATTATCCGTAATTATTTATATAACTATTTTTTAACATATATTGTTTTAGTAATTCAAATGGGAGATTCACAAGGAAATAATAAAGAAAAATGAAAAGAGAAAGAAAACTATGAAGCTTGGATTAAGGATGATTCCGATGAATTGTTACAATTGATAGTGGATGCTATAAAAAGAGGATAGAATATTATAGAGAATTATTATTATTATTTATCTAGACATTAATTTTTTTATTTATTATTTTTATCTTTGACTCTTTTTAAATTTGAATGTATAATTTTTTTTAAATCTTATCAAATGTCAAAACTCCACAAAATCCCACAGAATCCATTAAAATCATAATTTAAAAGTCTTGCAGAATCCATTAAAATCCTGATTTTAAGTCTTGTAGAATCTTGTAAAATCTTAAAAGTCATGAAAATCCTGCAAAGTCTTTTAAAATCCGCAGGATTTTTTTTAACTAAAAAAGTCCTTTAAAATCCTAATCCAATACACCCCCTAAGTCTAGGTAAATTTACTCTTAAAGTAAACGGATCTCTTCTCTCTCTCTATATATATATATGAAGAGTGATCAAATTATTTCAAGAATAACTTTTGATAAAATTACTTCATTCAATAATTCATTAAAAATTAGAATTTTTTAATACATATATTAAGTTTATAAATTATAAAAATTAAAAAGTATCTGATAATTTATTTTATTAATTTAAATTGATAGATAATTATAAAAATATTTTATATGTAATTTAAATTTATATAGCGAAATATCATATGAGTTAATTTTTTTAAATAAATTGTAAACTTGATGTATATATTAATAATTTTTTTTATTTAATGGTAATTGAATAAAGTAATTTTAAAAAAAGTTATTTATGAAATAATTTGATCCCATATATATATATATATATATATATATATATATATATATATATATATATATATATATATATATATCAACAATACTAATATTTTAAGTTATCTTTTTAAAATGTCATATATATTCAGATGAAAGATGTAAAAGAAAAACAACTTCAAAAGCTTTTGTGGTGAAGCATATATCTCGTGTCGATATAACTATGAGTTAGTTAAAAAGTTTGAATCCTCATTTATGCATGTGATTTGACTGAAACTACATAAAATCTTTTGAATTGTGATAGGATAATAATGTGGACCATTGTAATTAATTAATAGAAGATGGTGTGTGGTGATGAGTTCTGCAAATTAATAGATATAGACTTTTTAGGTGATGCCTACTATTTTCTTTTTATTTTTATTTTCTTAATGTACCTACGTCTGGTACTCGTGGCATGAAATATTTGACTTGAAACTTTACAATAAACACAAGGGACAAAATCTTAGTTGGCCAGCTTGTTGTTCTCATGATTACTTTGTATAATCATTTAACCTTAAAAGGGGAATTCTTTTGGATATTAAGATTCCAATTTTCATATAATATAAGTACATGTTTGGATGAAGTTTTCTGGTAAAACTTATAGGAGAAGAGCTTATTTAGAAGTTCTATCGTGAAAAGTTCCATGTAGATCAGTTAATTAGGTGTTTGGATGATTTATATTTTAGTGTTTATTCAACATGATAAGTGATGTTTGGATAAAATCATAAAAACGCTTTTTTATAATTAAAATTAATAAAGAAAAGGTTATTAAAATTAAATAATTTAAAATAATATTAAAAATAATTTTTTTTATCAATTGTTAATAAAATATTATTATTATATTATTAAAAATAATTACTCCCCTCTCTACGTTAATAATTTAAATATTATTTTTGCAACAATATAATCTTTCACATTTATTAATAATTTTATTATTTATGCAATTATAATTTGTAAAAAAAATATAAAATGTCATTAACTTAATAATGATATAATTAATTATTAATATAATCAATAGCAAATGTGTAGAAACATAAAATATAACTGTTACTCAATATAAAACTTTTCAAATGTATTTAACTCATGAACATACACAACCACCTATTTATGTATTATTGTGTATCTTTATATTACGTTCTACTGGTGTACAAGTTTTTGGTATCCCTTATACCTTTATAATATAACTATCTTTGCCAATAAAAAAAAAATATAATAATATCTTCTAGTAAAATGAAAAGGTACTTGAAACATAAGAAATTAAACTCTTTCCTTGACTCTAGGCCCATTTCTAAAGTGTGAAAAATGATACCTATTTTTCTTGTAGGATCCTAGAAGACTCATAAAATTAGGATAGCTAACATCAACAAATTAATATTTACCTAAAAAGGAAAAATAATGTCATATGTTAACGCACAAGTTTATAAAAGAAATATATTTATGCTATGTAAATTAATGAGAAGTACCTTGAGGAGCATGAGGAAAATGTAATGAAGGTGAAACACATGCTAAAGTCACAAACAATCATTAGTGGTAAAATAATCTTTCCAACCAATATAAGTTGCCTAAAGATGAGAAGGAACACAAACTCGTATGAGTACCAACTATATTGCACTAATACAATCCTTAAAATAAGGGTAATATCTAGTATATTTCACAATCTCATCAGGAACATTTTTGAACGATGAATCAATAGGCTTAATTATGTCTCTTGCAAGCATACACACAACTTCTAGGACACTATGAAAATGTCTTGATATTATTTTACATGAGTGCTAAAATCTTTCCTCGCAATTATGAATAGAACCTAGTTCATCCAACATGTATAAAAACAAGCCAACTTGCTCAAAAATTCCTACACTTCGAGTCGCCTTCACGTGGTACTTGTTTTGCAGTATATTACATGATTAAAGAAACACATTTTTTTTACACTCTAAATATTTGATAACAACATATTGGATGACCACTAAGAATTTGAAATATCCAAATATGGCTTGTTAGGCTTGAATCTAGGGATGGCAACGGGACGGGGCGGGTACGGATTTCATGATACCCGTCCCTGTCCCCGCGACTTAAACCCATACCCTTCCCCGTCCCCATACTCGTCAGTATGTAAATTTTGTCCCATCCCCGTCCCCATACTCGTCGGGTATGTAAATTTTGTCCCATCCCCGTCCCCGTCGGGTATCGGGTATACCCGTACCCGTAAAAAAAATAATTTTTTTTAAAAAAAATATATTTTTAACTTATCTTTATGTCTAACTATAATTTTGTTAAATTGATGAGTATAACCTCTAGTAAGAATCGGAGACAATATGGAAGCTAAGGAAATTACGAGTAGCTGAGACAAACACATGAATATGGCTTGGGATATAAAGAAGTGAACAAAACACAACCTGTCTACAAATTAATATTGTCGATAGAAATGTGTGCATCACAAACTCAAGTCCAACCAAGCAGAATAAAGACAAATAGAAAGCATATTTTTTATGAATGTGGAAGAATGATGTCTCCGAGTTTGGTCCCAAGACATGCAAAAGCGAGAAAACATAATACTAACTATGTAGCTATCTGATTAAAACCACCCCACATTACTTTTTTACCATAGAAATCATGGGAGGCAGTATAGAGAAAGAAAGAAAAAAAAAGATCCACATGATTGAGCGACAATCGACGGCGCAACCTCGACGGATACCAGCCTGCCGACAATGACGGCGTGCGGACTGGCGAAGCATAGCGAGTGGACTGCGAGGGAAGGAAGAAAGAAGATTGAGCGAGAGAGAGACGTACCAGTCGTGGTGAGGGAGCCGCTCGGAGGGACAAAGTGGAGGCTGGAGTGGCTGGTGCGATGGCTCCGTGGCTGGTGCGGTGCTACAGTGCTTGGTTGTCAGAGGTGGGAGTGTGAATGGGATTTGAAAATTGAAACCCTAAGTGTTTGCGTTGCTCAGCGTGGCCCTTTAGATTTTAGAACATTATTTTTGAAATGTTAATTTTTTTAAAATAAATAAATCGGGGACGGGTATTTAACCGGGGACGGGGATGGGGACGAGGACGAGGCGGGTAAGTATATACTCGTACCCGTACCCGATTTTATTTATCGGGTTTTACTCGTACCCGTATCCGTACCCGGTCAAAGCAGGTATTCCCCGTTAAAGTTGGGACGAGTTCGGGTATTACCCACGGGTACAAGTTTATTTGCCATCCCTACTTGAATCTCTACATGGACTCTTCACAACATAATTCATGAAGTAATTGGTAATACTAGCTACAACCAACACCAACACCTTTTCCTTTGTAATTTGGTCATCTCATCTAATGAAGACTCATTTAATGATAATAAAGAGTCACTTGATGTTATATCATCGATAGATGAAGACATCATATGAAATTTAAATATTAAAATAAAGGTTTTTTAGATCATAGTATAAGATGAACAATGATAAAATGACTAATTGGTTGTTTTGACATTAAGTCTCTTAAATGAATCATTTCATTTGTAAGGCAAAACATTCATTATATACCATTTATGATATCTTACAACCAAATCATCTTTATTTATTTTATTTATTAACAAATCAAAAGAAATAAAAAAGCTTCTTCAGTATTCACTTCAAAAAGGAATACAAACATATTTTGTGACAGAAAAATGACATGTAAATCCCTTGAAGAATGCAAAAATAATTTCTGAATAACACACATACACACAGTTGTTCCTCTCTTTTAGTAACTTAAAGGAGATAATCAACTTTTTTGATCAAATAAGAAGTGAAAATTTGTTGAAACATATTTAATGCTCACATTTAATGTACCAACGAAGACTTCCTCCATAAAAAATAAAGATGAAGATAGACGAAACAAACTTGTGAGACAAAATCAAGGATTTGGAATGGTTATTTTCATGAAACACCTATATAAAGAAGTTTGAAGATTCAAGACAGAGAGACAACATACACACATAGAACTACTTTTGTAAAAAAATATGTTTTTTTGTAAAAAACTTTGTACTTAATTGATTGTATTATGTTTTGATAGTAAGAGGAAACAACATAGTGACTTCTCAACTTTAACTTTGTATTATTACTTTAAACCTAGAGAGATTTGACTATAAAAGAATACTTGGTTGTTAAAGCTTGAAGAGATTTGACTGTAAAATAATACTTGGTTGTTGAAGCCTAGAAAGAATTTGTGTTAAAAGAATACTTGGGTAATTGTTTGAAGAGACAAGTCAAAAAACACTTAAGTTGAGGCAAAAGTGGCTTGTGAAAGAATATTTGTATTTTCATAAAAGATAGTAAAACTTGATCGGGTTAATCAAGAACTGAACATAGTCTCGATAGTTGAGATGAACTAGTATAAAAATACTTTGTATTTATCTTACTTAACTCTTTAACTATACTAATTAAAATAATATTTTGCTCTTTTAGATGCAAAAATAATGATGGGCAAGAATATATTGCTCAAGTAAATTAAAAGAGGAATATAAAACAAACATTCATATTAAATAATGATTGGATGGTCAGAAAGAAGATTCATGAAAATCTAGAAATCGATATGAAGAATTTGAGACTAGTAAAGTCATTAAAAAGGAATTGGATAAATTTGACATTCCCAGTAAAGGCCCAATTGTTATCACTATTCTTGTTGCAACTAACTATCTCTCTCACTAACAAATAATTTTGAGATGTCTCGCATACGAGTATATCAAAATTATTAATTTGAATCATGTGTCTCTTTTAGACATCTCACATGTGGATTACCTTTAATTGGGTATATCAATTTGAATCTCATGTCTCTTTTAGACATATGCAAGTGCAACACCCATTCCACTTTTAGTTCTTAATTAGTCGTGGTGTTGGTTGGCAGGTAAACAAATTCTAAGAATCATTTTTTTTTCACTTTTTAATCTTATCTTTATTGTTGGTTTCCTCTTTGATTACTTTAGATTCTTTGATTTTGCATTTTTCTAAGTTTTTTTTGATGAGAATGCAATCTAAAACCTTTTTTTTATATAATACTTTGTAACACTTTTTATGATGGGAATTCTATTATGTTAGTGACACTCAAGTGTAAGGAAGTAGAAAAGGAAGTTCGAAGAAAAATCAGTACAATTGATAATTTTGAGTCTCGAATCTTAAATATTAGGAAATATTAATTCTTCTTGTTCAAAATTAGGCAGAAATTGTAATTGTTGAACTATATTATTGCTTGTGTTTTTTTAATAACTTTTCTTGTATGTACAGGTTTCAATATTTGATTTTCAATATTTAAGTATCTATAAAACTATCATTCAAAAGAACAAGCATAGTCCCCACCTAAAATGTAAGATGTTTAATCCAAAAAAAACAAAAATCCAAGACCTCACAGAACTTTGCTCAACTCATCAGCCACCATTTAGCATGAAAAAATTTCATTTCACAAATCAGAGAGAAGAAAATGAACATGAAGCATTCACAAAAGATAGAAATCAACAATTTAAATAAGAAATTGAGATTCAATGATGAAATTTATCATTAACTAACCTTGGATGCTATCAAATCAAAGAGGGATGAATGAAAACAGAATACGCCCTAAGGAAAGAGGAATGCTATTGGATGAGTGAAAGTAAGAGTTTTCTTGTGTGAAAAATGTGTGGAACACAATTGTAATTTTTAATTTTTTAAGAGGATAATTTTGCCCAATGAAAAAATGCTACAACTTCCCAAAAGTTGCAAACATGAGAAGCTGAAATCTACTGGGAGCTTATGACTTTTCTAAAAGCCAAAAAAAATTAATACCCAAACACCACTTTTAAATAGTAAAAAGTTTATACTGATAGATAAGTTTCTAGAAATCCTTTCAGAATCTATCCAAACAAACCCTAAATATAATTTAATTTATAGACATGTATATGCTTTACACTATAATTCAACTAGAATTTTGTTGGATTAATGAGTGATAAAACTTTTAAATTTGTTCTTCAAATATTTAACGTGATACATTACATATTTATGATCGGAATTCAAGATTGATAAGTTAGAACAAATTCGCACTGATCCACATGTTTAATTTACTAAATATAAATTGAAGTTGTCCAAAAGATACTAAAATAATAAATGAAAATATTTTACTTTCTCAAAAGTGATAATTAAAAAAAACGGTGTTAACAAGTTGATGACATAAATTAATATTGAAAAACTAGTTTTTTTTAATCATATTATATGCCTATGTAATAATTTTACCGATAATTAATCTCAGTTGGAGAATATGATTGATCATCTTTAAAAGATCTTCTTTTCTAATCACATTTTTTTCTTCATATATATAAAACTCAATTGAGATTTATTTAATGAAATTGAGTTCAATAATATAACTTGAACTAATGTTTAGTTGGTTAAAAAATTAGTTTGATATATTTATAATTAAACAATTAATTCTTTTTATGCACATTTTTAAAGGTACCTAAATAAACATTTAAGACTACTTTCAAAAGTAATTGGTGTAATTATACGAAAGGATTAACATGGTTTTGAATGAGAATAGTAAATAAGGTGGATAAATTATATTTTATCTCCTTACAATTTTACACCCTTTTCAACTTATTCCCTTAATTTCTTTTTATTACTAAATCTTGAAGTTTAGGATTAATGAGTAAATGAAAAACCTTTAAAATCCTTTATCTTTGTTTAGTTTGGCTATGCTTTTGGGTTTACTAACTTAGTTGTAGTAATTTTCACTTTTACCCAAATTTTTTAAGTGATAAAAAAGGCTTAGAAAAGTTAAGAAAATGTATAACTAGTAAAATGAATTATTGCCTTGGATTTACTATAGTATACAGGGCTAACTGAATAACGATTTGAAATTAAAAATCAAATAACATAATTTACTTTGATATATATAAAAAAAAATGTGAATCAGGAATATATCTGATTGATAGTCACAAATTAATTTCTTTTATGATGTAAAGATCACCGAAAGGATGCTATTTATTCCAATAAAGTCTTCTGTACGATGAGAGAATTAAAATCCACTTTTATCAAATGCATCAAATTAATTAATTGACTACGATCTAAATCAATGCATGCATGGCAGCTATGGTTGGCTGGCTATCTCTAACCCCTTTGTTGTAAAGTACATGTTACCCTGTAAAACGTAACCATAAATGCTTTAAAAAATAAAGTTGAAGACAAACGCTTCAAACATGAAAATATATTGAAAAGTCACATGTTTTTGAACGTGAAAAATGAATAGTATTGACTCTGATCTTGGAATGCATGAAAGAGAGCGTAACGATAAGGGACACACGTACGTACTGATCACAAATATACCCGTACATGCGAATAATACTCGAACCTGTTTCGATTTTGACGGGAAATACCCAGTTTGATCGGTACGGGCACTACAAAAAAATTTAGTATTATTGATAATTATTTAATTACAATAAATTAATTACCTCTATTTTATTATTTAATAAAAATATTAATGACTATTATATAGTGGCCACTAAAAATATATTTACATCACATCAAAATTTACTATTAGCGATAATTATTTGTTAGAAAAAACTTAAGTCCCACATCGACTAGAAATAAAATAATTAAAGAGTATAGAAGTGAATCATAACTCTCACCTTACAAGTATGTTTTATAAGGTTGAGTTAGGCCTAAACTTACTATTCTAAGTTGGTATTTAAGAGATAAGATAATTAAAAAAAATTAAAGATTATATACTTAGAAGATAACCTTCATCTTCTAAGTCTCACATCAATTAGAAATAAAGTAACTAAAGAGTATTTGTACTCATTTTACAAGTCCTACATCGACTAGAAATAAGATAATTAAAGAGTATTATAATTTTTTTTTAAACTTTTAGCGACAATTTTAAATGTCAGTAACAAATGACATAAAAAGTTATGTCAGTAATAAATAACACAAAAAGTTATACACTTTTCTCGACCATTATGAGGGTCTTTACTAGCATATAGAATAATTTTCGGTAAATGTTTTAGCGACACTGCATACAATGGCTAATGTGTGAAATGCCGGTAAAAGATTTTGTAACAATTTTTATTGCCACTAAAAATCATATTAAATGCCACTAAAAGTTCATTTTATTGTAGTGAAGTATGGGTATGAGTATGTACTTACCCGCCTCGTTCTCGTACCCGTTCCCGTCCCCGTTTTCATTTTTAATTTAATATCCACTTTCAATTTAATTATATTAAAGAATTTTAATATTTTTTATGCGTGATTATTTATTATAATATGAGATAGAAAAATAACTTAATTATAATTATAATATAATAAAAAAAATAATTTAAAAATATATTTTTTTAAAAAAAATAAAAAATAAAAAAATTAATCGATACGAGTATGATACAGAAATGGGTTTGACCGCGAGAACGGGAAGGGTATCATGAAAGATTCGTTTTTCTTTTGTTAAAAAAGGGAGGAACGGACAAATAATTTTAAAAAAATTATCACATTTTTTTAATTTTTTTTTCTCTTTCATTGATTTCTGTAAAATAAAGATACCACTAAAGATACCGTTACTTTTATATTGCTCATTTGTCAGACACACTGTTAATCATGCACGAACGGGTCTCACAAGTAGGGGTGGGCAAAAAAAACTGAACTGAACTGAACTGAACTGAACTGGTGGTGAACTGTACTATAAAAAACTGAACTGTTTGTAAAAAAAACTGAACTGAACTGTTTAAAAAAAAAACTGAACTGAACTGAACTGTTGTAAAGTTGAACTGTACTGAACTATAAAAACTGAACTGAATTATAAAAATTGAACTATTTTTATAAAAGAATAAAAATTAAATGTGTTTAACATGTTATGTCTTAATAGATTAGCTCGATAGTTTAATAACCAAAATTTTAGAAAAAAAGTGATTTGAAAAAAAATTGTATCAATTTTGTTGAACTTAACGGATCAATTGAGTTATGTTGAACTACTTATTTTTAGGCTTAAAATTCACTGAGTTTATTTGACTTAATTTTATATTTTTTTCCTTTGAAAAATTTAAATAAAATGGAAAATAAAGTAAAGTTGACAAATGTGTCTTATTTTGATAGATCAATGAGTCAAAATTGTTCAATTCAAAATATCATAACAGTTTAGTGCAGTTTAAATTGCAGTTCAGTTCAAGTTTTTATAGTATAGTTCAGTTCAGTTCAATGACACAAAAGAATAGTTCAGTTCAGTTCGTCTGAACTAATATTTAGTTTAGTTCAGTTCATATGAACTACTTTTAAGTTCAGTATAGTTTTTATAAGTTCAGTTCAGTTCAGTTCGTTTTGCCCACCCCTACTCACAAGGTAACAAATTAAACCCTAGTTATATATAACTTATATGGATAAAAAACATTGAAAAAGCCCATCCTAATCATTAACCTATATATACAGCTCATTGGGTTAACTAATTAGAAATTTTCATGTGCATTAGATGGTTGTCAGATTCTAGCACACATTGTTAAATTTTGGCTAAAAATCAATAGATAATTATTTTACTTAAAAAAATAATTTTAGCTATAGTTTTATAGCTGGGATTATACAAATATGAGATTTTTTTTAATAGTAATGAGTATAAGTATTAATAGAAATCCTATATCGATTAATAATAAAATATTAATAAAGAATATAAATGGAGAACATTTTTAATTTTATAAATCAAATTTAAAAAGCTGAATTAGAGTTCAATTAAATTTCTTATGATAATATAGATCTGGTGGTGGAGGGAGGGAGGGATCATGCTTCCCCCTCTCATTTTTTTAATGTATTAAAATTATTATAAAATATTTTATGATCTTTCTAAAATTTAAAAAATATATTATAAATTGATAAATAAAAATTATTATGTTAACTTACACTTAAGAAACGAAAGAGAAAAATATATACATAATTGATATATCATGTGTTAGAAAGAGTGAGAAAAAAATATAAATATTAATAAATTATTTATGATGTTAAAATAATATTTATATATAAATGTTAAAAAAAGTTCTTAGATTTTCTCGAGCCAAATTTCAAACTCCTGATCAGATCTGGTCGTTGATATAAGATTTCTAATACTTGTGTTAGTCTGTCTGGATCTTGAGTATTTTTTTTATTTTTATTTTTACTAAGAATACAATAAAGCTTGTATTATAGCATTTGTGTAGAACACCACCACACAAACAATAATGAAGCAAGTGGTTTAATTCTATCACTTCGATAATTTATACTTTTTAACTGGTGAAGTCTAGTTATTTTTTCATAGGTTGAAGTTGAAAATATTAGAGTTTATGTGCAATATTCAATTCAACTGAAATATGAAAAAAAAAAAAAAGTGATTCTTTGAGCACATCACTTTCGTTTTGATGTTTTTATTTCTTAAAAAGGGAGACACGAGACGAAACAAAGGGCATTTGTCTCAATGTTATATATTCTTATTCAGGAATAACTTGTGTGCATTGACTTGAGCACAATCGATCATACTTTTCTCACTTTAGGGAGGGAAAAATATAGTAATTAAATCATCAGAGGTGATGAGCATGTCTTTTTATGAATAACATCCATACTTAAAAAAATTATTTGTTTTGTTATGATGGAAAAATCTATTTGTTGATTGACAAGTGCATGTAAAGTGTAAAGTCCCTCTATATGTATCACAGTATTCTATTAATGGCAGCATAGATAGATAGACTTTTTGTTCTCTATCTTGTTTCAACTTTAAATGCTTGTTAAATCAGCATGATGGCCGACCAAATAAGCTAAGCTAAAAAAAAAAACAAATGATAGGAAGAAAATTTGGTTATCTTTTTTAATTAGATTTGAATGAAACTTTCTATTAAGTTATAACAAATTTTTTTTAATAATAAAAAATATTGTAAATGGAAGGGTGTGTTTATATTTTTGTCAATTTGTAAACATTAATCAATTTTTTAGAGTAATTGCTCACCTTTTGTATCGATAATGACAGTGTAGCGGCTTAAATATATAATTATATGCATATTATCGAATTTTTTCACCACTAATGAGTTCAATCTTAGGTGACAGTGTTTTTGGTAAGGATTAGATTGTGATGAAAAATTTATTTCGAAGGATAAAAGTTTTTTTTTTAGTTTAACAAAAGCTAAACAGATTTATCAGTTTTTCATCTAATTTTCCAAATGAATTAGCTAATAGCTAAAAAATTGGTACTTGTTTTTCTCCAAAACTGCTTATGTTCCCAAGAAACCAGATATATATCTCAAAAGCAAGCACTTGAAGATTATGATTAAAAGCTATCAAATTATTTTATGTATTTATTTTCTAACTTTAACCCCAATAGTTGATAATTTTAAAGACAAAATAAACCATGACAAATAGCTTCATCTACATATATATATATATATATATATTGTAATTTTATTATAAAATTGTTAACTTATTTGTATTATCAATTAACAAAATGATAAATTTTGACTATAATAGATTATTAAAATATTTTTTTATAATTAATCTAAACTCACTTTTCTCTTGCACAAATGTGATTAAATAATTAAATTCGTGATGAAAAACTCTTCCGAATGATATACTGATAATATTGTGTATTTTATATCACAATTTGAAGAAACTAAATTACGGCAAAAACAAAAATACATTTTTATCGTTCATACCGTACAAAATAATTCCTGGAAAAAAAAAATCATTTCTTAAGTGACTTTTACACATTTGGGCCTTTATTTGTTTTCTTCATGGGCTTTTGGTTCAAGAGCCCTGAAAGTAAGGATGTAATTGGTCTTCTAAACACTTGGGCTTAGAATAGATGTACTTTGAGAGCAATTGCTAAACGCATTTTCCTTCTTTTTTTACTTTTACATTTTTCTTTCGGCTTTTTAGTGTGTGTTTTTAAATTCCTTTTATGAAAATTTTGTTTGTTTCAAACAGCTTCTACACATTCAAATTCAATGAATCGGTGTGCAATATTCTGGGGTTTGAGTTAATATATATCCAACCGAAGGAACTTTAAAAAAAAAGAAGATTGAATTTGTATTGTGGATAGCACAACCTTTTATGAAATGAACTGATGGGAAATATTGTGTGGACAAATTATCCTTATTTGATCGCTAAATATTTACAAAAAAGAAATATAATTTTTTTATGGTTTAAAATCAATGCTACATATAGTTAGTTAGGGGTATATAAGTTGTGCAACATATGGAAATTGGAACCAAAAGATCACTTTTCTACAATCCTCATTGCGAGTTTTATGCAGTGACGGATCCATAAATTTTAGATAGTGGGGCAATAATTATTTATATATTTATAATATTAAAATTTTTACATATAATTTTTAAAAATATAAATATATATCATAATTATTTTTTACAAACTTTTATATCTATGCTTACGATTAAGGATGAAAATAAATTAAGTCAGACTATATTATATTATAATTTAGTAAGTTTGATCCTAACTTTTTTTTAAAATACATGTCCTAAATATGACTTATTTATCTATTAAAGATATTTTTTAATATTTGGTTAGAACTACAATCTTAAAAATATACTTTATAATAATTTAATACTAATAAAAACATAAAAATAAATATGTTAAATTGTATAAAAATCAAGTTTAATTTATTTATAATATAAACATGTTTTTAATATCTAATATAATATTTTAGATAATAATTTATTTCAAACATATTTTATAATAAAATTTTTAAATAGAATATAAATTTTTCAATCTTTTCCATTTTGATTTTTTTAATTAACGTATAGAATCTTACAATTTTTACTATTTTAATTTTTTAATCAATGTATACATAAATAAAAAGAACAAAAGGTAAATATATATATTACAAATTTTATTTTATCAAAAATTAAACTTTTAAAAAAATTTAATTCGTTATTAAAGAGTATTTTTTATTTCATAAGAGAACTAATCTCCTTTAAAAATTTGGTAAATATCAAATAAATGAACAAATTTTTTAAATTTATATTTTATAATACGATAATTTAAATATATATGTTTTTTTAATTAAAATATAATTTTTATTTTTAAAAATATATTTTTTTGGGATAAAAAAATATGTGTGTGTAAAATGGTAGTGTGGGCAAGTGCCCTCACTCTCTTCTTCGTGGATCCGTGCCTGGTTTTATGTATAGAAATTAAAGATGACATGGTGGGTTGTATGGTTTGTTGTTGTTGTTTGACTCTGTGTATGACTACATATATATAGAAATAACATTATTTTTAATTATAATGTCCCAAATACTGAATATGTACTTGAATCGATAAAATTTAGATTTTTGCTTGGTTATTCACCATAGATGGTTTGATTGTAAAAGGCATTTTCTTTTTAGTTTATGAGTGTACGTCTAATATTAATAATCCCTTATATAGAATGTTAATTGTTTGAAGGGGCTGTAGGCAACATTATATTTTTTGCTGTAAAGGACTACTGTATACAAGTTGTATGAACTACGAAGGTTGGTAGGTTTATATTGTGCTGGAATTATATTGGGTAGGTTTAGTTTCACTTATTATAAGGGCTGGGGTGCCCTATAACTTTTATATATATAATATAATTTTCTTTGTCTGACAAAAAAAATGCTTATATATGTAGGAATGGTTCTAAGAGTTGACATAATATAGTCATTAAAAAAATAGTTATTATCAACGTATCTTTCCAATAGCCATGAGGCCGTCGATATGATTTAGATTTATGGAAGGTGAAATCTTTGGCAGGTAATGTCAACAATAGCTACTTCAGATATGAAAAAGGACTCAGGCATGAGATTTTATGTTCGAAATCTTCTTGTCCGTTATGTATAATTTTTTTTTTTTAATGAATATAAAAAACAATAAACATCTCGGTAATTTTCAATTTACACAAAATAACGTTCATAACAATCTGTTATTATAAGTAAGAATTTATCAAGAAGCAAATTGTCTGTATGTACTGGTCGAAATCATCGATAATATATATAAGACATTTCGTACGTGTATATCTCACATAATAATAATAACAAAGGTGTGTAAACTAATTTTAATTCCCAAACTTTTTGCCTGCATGTTTCTTATTAGTAGCTAGCATGCAATGATATGATGTGAGTCGAAACAACTTTGCTTGACCACCAGCTTTGGTAATAATTAGTTTTGCCCTTTCATGCTTGGTCGATTTAAATAATATGTGCATGGTGTATAAGCTTAACTTTCACCTGAATCCACCTCCGGGTTCATACCAAGAACAACATAAAACAAATTTTTGTTTACTTGAAATTGCAGAAAAAAAATCATATGTAGTTGCCAATATCTTATTTGACAGGATGATTATGTCAAAAGCATAATAAGAAACATTGCATTGGCTCTAATAAGAAGGCAGAATTTGGACAGACTAATAATAAGCTTGCATTTAATAATACTGTTGACAAGCTTTTGGATAACATCAAGCTGTATATAACATATGTGTCGTATTATTTTTATGCTCAAACTATATATAATTGAGTCACAGCCTCGGGGTCAACGGGAAGTATGCTTTTGACCCAAGAAATATAAGATTCTTTTTATATATCAATGTCAATAATGGAAAAATATGATTCTTGATGGTACCCCTTTTCGCAATTATGTTCTGAATTCCGATTTTAGGAAAATTGTTAATTACATTCCTCACATTCTCACATGTGCATCTCTCACATTTGTTTACATGGTAGAATCAATGTACAAATGGCAAACAAATGAGGTTAACTTTTGTTAAAGTGAACCAGTAGTAATGAAGGAGTAAGTGTCACTAATTAATATATATATATATATATATATATATATATATATATATATATATATATATATATATATATATATATTGAAAAGTGTATTATTGATATGTATATGTTTATTATTGATTGACTTTATCATGGAATTTTGGGTGTACAATGACTATAATTGATATGTTTTTCTTTATATTTGTAAACTCAGCTCCTTTTGTTAAGATTAGGAATAATGAAATTAGACAATTCTAAGATGTATATTATGTTATATCAACATATAGTCGTTTACAATATCAGTCTCTCCTATCACTACAACAAAATTGTCATATAGTGACACATATCCTATAGTGACACTATATATATCACTAAAAATTATTTTTACACACACAATAACTATAATATATGTTGATATATTATTAAAAAGTGTAGGTATAGACTATAATGACATATAAAATATGTTGTTAAATCTCAATCAAAATCAATACTAAAATTGTGTATAACTATATGTCAAATAGACATATATCTACATATATTATACCTATAATGACACTTTTTGTATGTCATTACATGTAATATTTCTTGTAGTGTATGATAATATATATTCTCCAAGACAATCATATTTTATGCGCTTATAAAATTAATAGATTTTTTTTGTTTGTAAAAAAAAAAAGTTATTTAGTGTCGAAATTAGTAATTGTTAATTATGTTACAGCTATCTTATTTGTTTGGAAAATAAATCGAATATTTTATGATATTAGAAAGTCAAATAAAAATAATATATGAAAAATGATTGAGTGTATGTGCAGCTAGCTGTACATATACAAATATACTCCAACATTCCGCGGCAAACTCAGGGCAACAAAGAGTCCAAAATTTACACGCAAAAGATGTACCAAATTATCAACTGATTAAGAAAGGAAAACGAAAATAAACATTGAACAGAAATAACTAATTAAGATCTGCATATGTTATTTAATTGATTTTTTTTAGTATTCTGCAAGTTGACAGTCGAATGTTTTGGACTTTATTTATCGGAAATGGCATGTTTAGCTCTTGTCTTACATATTTATAGGCACACATGATATCAATTTTAATTTTTAAATTTAACTAATAGGTGTTAGACAATCATGCCACAAGGCCACAACTTGCCTTTTTTTTTTTTTTTCAAGGCATGACCACAACATGCTTGTATCTTACTATATAATGCAAATAAAATTATTTAATTATTAATTATTAACAAGAAAGAAAAACAACTGCTTTTGGTTCATAGTTGCCAGCTCACTGTTATAAAAAAAAATTCTAAATTGATTCTTTAGCTATTGAAAGCTTCAGCCTTCAGGATCGGATGCATGCCTCCTACACTATTTTGCAATTAGCTTGAAAGCCTATAGGTTGTAAATTGTGATTAGGAAATATATATCAAATCTTTTTATTATTTTATGCTTAGGGTACTATTGAAAATTTGTTGTGACAATATATAAGAATATTATATGATTGAATAAAAAGGAAAATAACAAAAAGTTAGTAAATACTAAAATTGTGCCATAAGTTGTGTAAGTGATTAGTACATCTTATTTAAGGCTTAAAGCAAATATTACTAATTCACTTTGCAAAGATATATATAAAACCTCTTGACTTGAGTTTGTAGGCGACGTGGGGCAATGCTATGGACCACAATCCAGTTGTATTATGTATATAATATGATTATATGAACTAAAAAATCATGTGAATAGCTTAAGCAAGTAAACTCTGTAATTAATTAATTAATTTTGTTCGATGTGCCTTGTTATGGCTACTTGATATCCTTTCTATATAAATCATATCCATAGCCAAAGAAATTGTAACTTAATTAGCTGAAAGCAGGGTAAGAGCACACAACACGATGGCTTCTAAGATCCAATATCTGTTTGTGCTTGTTTTAGCATTTATGATCCCTTCAAATGCAAAGCTAAGTCCTAAATTCTATAACAAAATTTGTCCCCAGGCATTGCCAATCATAAGATCAGTGGTTCATCGAGCCATTATTCGTGAACGTCGCATTGGAGCATCCTTGCTGCGTTTGCATTTCCATGACTGCTTTGTTAATGTAAGTGTGTGAAATTAATGGTATACAAGCTATATGTTCTTTATATATATACACATACACGTTCAATCATTTATATGATTATGCTTTCTTGTTTTAATTAATTCTACATAACTAATTAAGTAATATTGTGGTCTAGTTTTTCCTATATTAATTTGCTAAAATCAATGTTGAAATCTTATTAATATTTACTACATACATGGCCATTGGCCAATTAAAGTTTCTTATATCAATTTATGTATGTATGATTTACATAAATAAAAGTTTCTTTTTGGTTCTTGTAGCTAAAACCACTTTTTTCTGTAGCTTTTGCTAATTAGATATGTTTATGGGATAAATAATAAATATTTTAATAAATTGTTATTGGAATAATTGACATGACAGTATCTATATTAATATATAAAAGAGATATCCTTTTTAATAGTCATTTTAATTTTTACATTTGGTAAATTATTATATAATTTTATTATTAACAAAATTTAAAAATTAATATTTTTATCAAATTCAAAATCTTGAAATTCAAAAATAAATCATAATACTAGTTAAACCAATATATTTTTATTTCTTAATCTTAATTTTTACTTTATTTTTAATATGTGTGAAATGACTCGATTTCATTAATACACTAAAATAATGATATTTATATAAGAAATGATTATTAAATATATATTACTTATGTAAAGCTATTTTGATTAGTGAACAATATCAATATTACCAACAATATTGTACTTAAGTTTTGTTGATAATGAAATTGCTTAACCTAGTTTTGGTGAGTCTTGCAATGCATGCCACATAAAATTTAAAAATTCAATAAGTTCTCTCGAATGGTAACAACCTTTAAAAACATAAAATAGGTCACACAGTATAATTAATTGTTTCACAATTCTTTAATGCAATGTTTGATTATGTATATTAATTATTGAGGATAAATTCTAATTCTAATATGAGAACAACATTAATAATATCTATGACACTATATTCAAGAGTTATCATTTCATTATGGTTGTACTGTTGAAGATGTTCTAAAAGCTAAAATCACTTTCTTCCTCTTTTACACCTTATTTGTTTGAATGGAATTAGGATGTAAAAAAAAAAAAAAACATAATTATGTGATGTAAAATAATATAGTAAAAATTTATGGGAGCACATACAGGGTTGTGATGGATCAGTTTTGCTGGATGACACAAGGAACTTCACTGGAGAGAAGACAGCCCTACCAAATCTGAATTCAATAAGAGGCTTCGAAGTGGTTGATGAGATTAAGGCAGCAGTTGACAAAGCTTGCAAACGACCTGTCGTATCATGTGCTGATATCTTAGCTACAGCTGCTCGTGATTCTGTTGCCATAGTAAGTATTCTAATTCTAATTAATTAACCAAACCTTTCCTTCAACCTAGCAATTATGTGCTTAATTAATTTGTTGGAATAAAATCTTAAGTTATTTATATTCTTATTATTAAGTTTTAAATTAAAAAAAATACTGGTATATATAGACTCTTTGCACAAAAAATAAATTAATTAATAAAATAAAACCAGAGTTTACTTTAACGATATGATATATATGAACGCCATAAAAGTGTGTATATATATATATATATTTATTTATTTATTTATTTATTTATTTATTTAAACCTTCCATCCTACATTTTACCAAATGAAAAAAGGATTATAAAATTTCACGTTTTCGATCTATTCACTGCCAGTCTTACGTCCGTCTAGATCTATTTAACCAAACATATATAGTATAAAATGATTTATGCCAGGTAGAAAGAAGAGATATAATTAAGAAAAAAGACAGAGAAAGTGACGCAAATGAAAAATAATGTGGTGAGAAAGAAAGAACAAACAAAAAAGTGATGGAAGAATGTGTGTTATACTGTTTGGATGAATTACATTCACAAATTAATTTCGAATGAGATGAGATTGACTTTGGTAAACATTGGTTTTGAAATGATGTAATTTATATTTAGATGTTAAAGGAAGTTAAGAAAAAAACTCTATAAAATATTTATGGAACCCAAAAGTTAGTTAAAGTTAATTCAACTCAAAATCAATTATACACAAATAAATTTCTCCATATGTGAAATAAGAATGTGAAAATTGGATGAAACTTAAGCAGTAGGTACAGTTTTTTTTTTTTAAAGTGTAATCGATGTTGTTTTTTCTGATTAAAATTAAAATTTTATCCCAATAATATATATTTATATTCAATAATATCTCATTATTGAAGTAAAACTTGAATCCTGATTGAAAAACAATTCTAATTGAACCTAAAAAATTATACTAAAGTTTTGTTCATGAAAATTTATCTAAAATTACCATTAACTAGTATCTCACTACTTGAAATCAAACAAGCAAAAAAGATAATTATAATTTTTCCTTAGTTTATTCATTATTAGTTAATGAAAACCCTAAAAAGTATGATATTGTCTTCTATTAACAACAGTTAGGTGGTCGACTCCTATGGTACCCAGTATCACTAGGCAGAAGAGACTCTAGAACTGCAAGCAGGGACGCTGCAAACACCAACCTCCCTCCTCCATTCTTCAGCTTCTCACAGCTTCTCTCCAACTTCGTCTCTCACGGACTTGGCCTCAAGGACCTCGTGGCACTCTCTGGTGGCCACACTCTAGGGTTCGCCAGGTGCACCACCTTCAGAAACCGCATCTACAATGACACCAACATAAACCCTACCTTTGCAGCCTCTTTGCGCAAAACGTGCCCTAGAGTTGGCGACGACAACAACCTGGCTCCGTTGGACCAAACTCCTGCGAGGGTCGACACCTCTTACTTCAAGGAGTTGATGTGCAAAAAGGGTGTCCTTCATTCGGATCAAGAACTGTACAAGGGGAATGGAAGTGAAAGTGACAGGTTGGTGGAGCTATATAGCAGAAACCCTTTTGCGTTTGCGAAAGACTTTAAGGGTTCTATGATCAAGATGGGGAACATTAAGCCTCTCACTGGGAACATGGGAGAGATCAGACGCAATTGCAGAAGAGTTAATTAGTGTTGTTGTTGGAGTTACAAGGATATGGGCAACATTAATAAAGATTATTAATTAAGAACGAGTGTTAATTATTAATTTATTGTATGTCAAGCCCTGCATGCATGTAATTTTTAACGGTCGGAGATTGTGTTATTTTGTATTTTATATTTTATTAAGATTAATGTGTTAGGTTCAGCTGATGCTGAACCAATTAAATTCAAGTCTCAAAGAAATCAGCTAAAGAATAAAGGTCAGATGATGCAAAAATTTGTACTTTTTGAATGCATGCACTAAGGGAATCATCGCAAGAATTTTTAATTAAATTTTTGTTATTAATTTTAAATACCAAGAAAATCAAGATTTGATTTTATTAAAAGTAAACATGAATAAAGTAATTAAGTAATTTTAGTGGTTAATAAGAAAATTAATAATAATGTACTCTATCATATTTTTTTTTTAATTATCACCAGAATTAAGAGTCTGTTTGGATTTAGGTTAAATTTTGAAAGAAAAAAAAATTCTATTAAAAACTTTTTATTTTTAATAAAAAAATCATCAAAAACTTTTTTAAACTTGTATTTAAATAAATTCTAAGTTTACTTTTAGGAAAAGAAACTAAATCTTGATTCTTCGGTAAAACTTATAGTCCAGTAAGCTTTGATCTTTTCCAATGACGTGTTCTGCAAAAATGGAAATCAGATCATCCACTGACTTATTCTATCCCATTTATAATTTGTTGTATATGTATTAACAACTGAACTGACATTTATTTACAATTTACTTCATTGTTTTAAGCGAGTTTCCCACTTTAAAGGAATTAATCCATAAAATTAATAATCAATTGTAAACTACTTTAGTAAGAATTAGTTACAATATGTTTAGAAACTTGTTTATATCCTTATAATAGACTTATAATGTCTCCATAATGCATTTAACATGAACGCTCCCTTTTCAGTCAAATAAATAAATAGCTCCCTTGATTAGCTCTTCCTCTCTGCGTTACATATGGCACCATTCATGGCCTTAATTTTAGGGCATACATTAAAAGTTTAAAAATCCTTTATACGTAGGGAAATTTGGCCTGCAATAAAATAAGGGGAAATAATCTGGTTGATATATACTAAGCCAATAACGTTTATGAAACAATTTTAAAACATTATTACATCTGGTCAAGGTGAAAGAATCCACAAGAAAATTAATAACAATCTCCATTAATTATTTGGAACTGTTCTGCTCCCATAGTAATTTATATATTTTTTATTTGAAAACTGAAAAAGTCACTTGGAATATACTATCATAGTATATACTATCTAATTGACAGAGATGCATGCCGCACCGCTATCAATTATTAATAATACCTACTCAATATTTTTGGTTACATCTCAATTCTTAATTAACAATGTACCGATCGAAATGGGAATTAAATGTTACAGAAATTTTCCAGTTTAATATGTAGCCTTAAATTGAAGTTTTAAGTATGTAATCTCAATTAATTATTTGGTGTTGGAACTTTTTCACTCGTAATAATTCTGTGTTAATTTAACAAGTATTGCGATAAAAGAAAATTAATTTTCCTTTAAGACTGAATTGCATAAAACAAATATTTTATAGGGAGAATGGTTTTTTTTTTTTTTACATTAAAAGAATGTTTTTAATCTCTTTCAAATTTTTTAAATTCGATTTTAATCTCTTGAATAGTTTTTTTAACTATTTTAATCTATCTTATTTTGAAAATACACCAGAGTAGTAAAATATTATTTAAATAATTTTAAGGGTCGAAAGTGTTACATTTTCAAATTAAAAGGATCTAAATAGAACAAATTGTTTAAATTAAAACAAACTTTTTTAGAAGGACGATTTGTCCTATTATATATTTAGTCACTATGTCCGGCTGTCCGCCTACACAAATGGTATTTTTATTTTCTTAGAGATTCATATTATCATTAATTCAATGTCAATGTAATAGCTTTTTATTTTATATATATATCATTATATAAATATGCACGCATCGTTGATTCGTTAAAAAATTAATCATTATGATTGAAATATTTTAGTTTTCATTTTCAATAAATCCGAGGGGTCAGTTTGATATATGAGGTAAAAAAGAAGTTAAAAAAATACTAATTATATGAGTTTGTGAAATCTAATTACATATATAATGTCTCTTTATATTAGTGTTTTTTTTTTTTTTTTACAATGAGACAATAAAATTTAAAATAAGACTTTGTGCAAATCATCTATACCTCCATCACTGGTGGACAGTTGGCCCCTTTATATTTTTTCTATAAGCAAAATCAAATTAATTAGAGTACTATGGGTATTCTAACTTGTATACATAGTCTAATGAATAATAAAGGATCAACAAGTTACATCAAGAAAAAAAAATCTCATTGGATTAATACACCAATAATGATGTGAGCCCTCGTACATTTACTGAAAACCAAGATCATACGTTGAGTTTAATAAGATCCATCAAATTAAGCAAATCAAAAGACTCATTTTAAAATACAATACACTACTTCTTATCAACCACATTGACCACACTGTGGCATGCCAAATACTCATCCATATTTTTTTTTCCTTATTTTTCTTTTTATTAATCCCCTATGTTGTAGCTAATATGATTCACCAAAATCAAAGATGAAAATAGAAAATCCAGTCCAACCATATACAGATCCCCAAACTTGTAGCAATATCGAACAAAAAAAGAACAAGTGATTAACTATTTCCTCATGAAGATTGCAAAATATGCATTTAGCTTCTGATACATCTTGAATGACACCTCTTCGAACTAAAGCAGAGCATGAAGGTAATCTGTCAAGTAACAATCTCCATGAAAAATGCCAAAACCCTTGAAGGAATCGAAGTAGACCAAAACTTGTTGAATATTCTAGTTGAAATATTGTGGCTCCTTACAGACATTTGTTCATATATAAACCAAAAAGGTATATGCAGATTTTACAGAAAAAGTGTGAGATTTATCAAGCTTCCAAATCCATTCATCAGTCTTGTATCTTACAAGTGAAACAGAAAACAATAAATTTGATTTCTTGCTCCCACATAAAAGGTTCCCTGATCCACTTCCAATTCCAGCACCACAAATCATTTATCAATTCCTCCATATCAACAATAAAAGTATCTTTATCAATGGATATTTGATATAACCTAGAATATCTTTCAAATAGGTTGTACCTATCCAAACATCATGTCAAAAGCTCACCTGTTTTTCATCTCTCACCATTTTACCAAGAGTTGAAAAAAACCAACAAGGAGCCACACACTTATTGTTATCAACTAAACAAATATACCTCCACCAAATAGAGCATGGTGTTGGATTGGAATTTGCTACTGATAGAACCTGAAACAGGGGACCATATCTAGAAGACAATAATTCATGCCAAATAGTCTTTGTATCAGTCAAAAAGTGCCACCTCCATTTTGCAAGTAAACAAATATTAAAAATCTCAATGTTTTTAATACCCAAACCTCCTGATTTCTTTGGTTGGCACATTTTTTGCCAACTAACCCAACCTATTTTAAGAGAATCTTCTTTACTACTCCATAATAAGGATCTTTGAATGCCAATGATAGTTTTAAGAAATTTCTTGGGCAACTTGAAAAATGATAAAGGGTACAAAGGTAAGCATGACAACACAAAATTAATCAAGACAATCGGACCTCCCAAAGATAAATATCTCCCCTTTCAAGATGTCAATTTAATTATTTCTCATTGTAGTCATAAGTGGTCGCCGAGCAATCTTGGGTTAGCCCCAATTGGAATCCCAAGAAACCTAAAAGGAACATCCACAATGTTACAATGTAGAAAAGTGATAGCTAACCTCAAGAATTGTTCTTCCACATTTAAGCCAATTAACTTACTTTTAATCTTGAAATAAGCTCAAAACACCTTAGTATAGTTTTTAACACCCACAAATTATTCTAGTTAGCCTCCCAAACCAAGAATTTATCATCTGCAAACTATAGTATTGAAAATTGACCTTCTTTACTAAATTTAAATCCAAAGAATTTTCCAAACTCATAAGCCATACGCATTAGACTAATGAGTCCCTCGACCACTATTAAAAAGATAAAAGGGACAAGCGAATCTCCTTGCCTAAGGTCTTTTAATAATTGAATTTTGTTCGTAGGGAACTGTTAAGAAGAACATACTTGACTAGTGCAAATACAACCTCTAATCCAACCCCTCCATTTTTCACAAAATCCAAGTTTGCCCATCATGTAGTATAAGAAAGTCCAGTTGATTGAATCATAGGTTTTTTCAAAATAAAAGACTTCTTATTTTTACCTTTTAGCTGTTTCAATTATTTCATTAATCTATCCTATCTAAGATTTGTCTTTTACAAAGAAAGGCAGATTGATTTTAAAAAATATATTCTTGGATTATCATATGTTAATTTTTTTAAGTGATCATTATATAGTATGTATTTAAGTTTTTTAATTTATAAAAAATTAATAATACTTAATATAAAGACTAGTTAAAGATCGTATAACTCAAAACCACCTAATAATTCTACCTTTATATTAGTAGTGGTCGTGCACTGCACAGAAAGAAATTATAATATACGATATACTCTTGAACTATATTTTAACATTGTATAGTATTTGGCCGAGTTTTTCGTTCCAATGTTGTCGACTCTACTTGATTGAAAATTTTCAATGCGAGCTTATTATATTCATATATAAATAATAATTATAATGAGAAAAAATACCAGTTAGCTATTCTCAAGTGCCTCAAGTGCATGTTTATAATCAATTTACACCGAAAAGTTGGTATTGACTTTTGGCAGCCTGCTCATAATTTTATACGTTAATATTTTTTTTTATATGTTAATAATTGATATGGTTTACACAAATTTTTTTATGAGAAAATGATATAATATATTGGAATCATTGACCAAAATTATTTGAAATGTTATCAATTTAGAGATAAAAATTGATGAGTGAAAGTTGAAATTAAATAATACGTTGAAATGATTCATATAATTTGTTGGAGTTTAAGTATGAAGTAAATCTATGATTAGAGTTAGACATATTGAGTAATATATAAGTGAAAAAGATTTACTTACATAATGTTTTAAAATTTCAAGTTATGTTGTGGTATGAAATTTACTTATATAATTTTCTCATTATTTATTGTGTGAAGTGTTAGCTCTCCAATATAAAATTTCAATACCGTGGAAGGAAATTCAAGGGTGAGATCGTCTTTTGTATTAAAAGTCTCTTTAAATGTTTGAAGTTGTATTATAAGAGTTAATCATTTATACACTATCAGTGTAAAAAATTTTTACACTGACAACCAATCATATCTTTTAATAGTGACATATCAGTTATTTATTTAATTAAATAAAAATAAAATAAAATAATTTAAAAGATTTCATTGGTTGCCAGTGTAAAAAACTTTACACTGACAGTGTATGAATAATTAACTCATATTATAATGTCAAACTTACTTATGTAATTTATTTACTATCTATTGTGTGAAATGTTTCTTGGTGTAAAACTCTCCGACATAATTCACAATACTTTTATCAAACACTTCCATTTTTTTTTCTTTACTTCTGTATCTTTTTCCTCAACTATTTATGGCTTTCATTTTTCTTTTTGTTTCGTGAATCCGCGTTTCAAAACTTTCCGTGTACATACCCTTATATACAGTATTTTTTTATACACCGAAAAGATCACTCAATTTTTTAGGGCAAGATTCTTTCAAATTTCTTCACTTTGTTTTTGTTTTTGTTTTTGTTTTGTTAACATTCTTACTTTTGGCATAACATGCGACTTTTTCCCTTCTCAAGCTGGCATGCATTAAGCAGTGGTAATTGCATGCAATGCATGGAGATGTGTGTAGGTAATAATATTTGAACATTTCTCTTACACGGTTTTACGTCAATGGTATTAACCAAAATCCGGTTGGAACGCGACGATAACTAAAATATTATGTAAATAACTGAAGCAAGTAAACTAGTTGCTACTTCCTCTCTATATAAATCATTAAATCCTACACAACCAAGATAAACTCAAAAGTCAATAACACTTGTTAAGATCGATCAAAAACGAAATGGCTTCTTGTCTTCAATATTTCATTGTGTTTGCCATGGCCACACTTGTCACGATCCCTTCTCATGCACAACTCACTCCTGAATTTTACGACAAAGTTTGCCCTCAGGCACTGCCTATCATTGAGTCAGTTGTTCAACGAGCAATATTCCGTGAACGACGCATGGGAGCATCTTTACTTCGCTTGCATTTCCATGACTGTTTTGTCAATGTGAGTTAATTACAAATTCATGCATGATAAGTGGTCTAGTGTCATTAATTGCATATATTTTTTTTTTATCAAATTCGGTGTTAAATAGCATAGCTCGTATAAATGTTCAACCAACTGAGACAGGTATTTTATATCACATTTTTGTATGAGAAATTTTATTTACAAAAAATTATAAATCAAGTAATGTAAACAAATATTATACAGTAGTGTAACTATACACCCACATATATCTGCAAATGGTTAATCTTAATTCTTAAACACCCTTGTTTTCGTGTGCTTATCTTAACTGTTTCGAAATAACGTGTAAGAGGTTTATCATTCATGGTAATTTTCTCTGATTTTTGTTTTAGTCCCCTCTTGACAATGAATTTGAATCCTCTCCATGTTTTAGTGTTTATTTCCTTGTTCCTAACAAAGTTTTGAGTGTATAAAAGATATTACATTTTGATGATTAATATTTAATATCTATTATATAATAAACTATATGAAATAAAGAATAAATGAAGAGAAAAAAAATGAAGAGAATCCAAATTCCTTGCCATGGAATATCGATCATATATATCATTTTCAAGTATCCAAGTTGACTAGGTCAAGTTGAATAATGTAAATAAGAATTTCTAGTTTAAACTATGAGAACGCAGAAAAAGGACAAATGAGGAAAGGTAGTCCAAGTCAGAAGCCATATATAGCAGAAAGTTTCTAACAGAATTATTAATGCATGGAAGCATGTCATCTCTAATATATTATATATTACTAATAATTTAATATTATGTTGTGCCCTCGAAACAATGTGTATAGGGCTGTGATGGATCAGTTCTGCTAGATGACACCCCGAACTTGACCGGGGAGAAGAGTGCCCTACCAAATATTGGGTCACTAAGAGGTTTGGAAGTAATTGATGAAATTAAAGCAGCAGTTGACAAAGCTTGCAAACGTCCTGTAGTATCATGTGCTGATATCTTAGCTATAGCTGCTCGTGATTCTGTCTCCATAGTGAGTCTCTTACTAATCCTAGTTTTATTCTCTCATTGCTATTTAATTATATCTACTCTAAAATCTAAAACAAAAAATAAAATAAAATTTTCAGACCCATAAATGTTTACTCCTACCCTGTTAAGAAAAAAAGAGAAAGAGCCAAATAAGTTTCTAACATTCCTTTTTGTGCCATAAATAAAATGGGCCTCAGAGTAGCAAAATAAATAAATAAATAATAAGAGTCTAAAAAAATTATTTAAGAAGAATTATTATCTTTCATTATTTTTTACACCTAACTACATATATTGATTAAGAGCTTCTTTACACGGTCTTTTCCCTTGTGTTCATTAGATAAATTAATTTGATATGTTTACAATTAATCTAGACAAGGATCGGATTTTATTATTTTATTTATTTATACACTATATCCTTTTTTTAAGGAAAATTTAACTTGGTTTTAGTGAAATTTATGAGTTAGGGTGTATAAAAGGGGTTGGAAAAAAAAGCAAAAATATAGTCGTACATCATTTTTTTAAGGTGTAAAATTAAAAGGGATGATAAATAATAAATGATATGATAAAAAAAAAAATTGGGATAAAAAGAAGAGAGTAAATACATGAGTATCATTACTCTAAGGTGGTGTATGGATTTATGTTAACAGTTGGGAGGGTCACTCTACTGGTACAAAGTTTTACTAGGCAGAAGGGATGCAACAACTGCTAGCAAGGATGCTGCAAACTCAAATCTTCCTCCTCCATTTTTCACTTTCTCTCAGCTTCTTTCTAGTTTTCAGTCTCATGGTTTGGACCTCAAAGACCTCGTAGCTCTTTCTGGTGCTCACACCATTGGATTTGCCCAATGCTCCACCTTTAGGAACAGGATCTACAATGATACCAACATAGACCCCAACTTTGCATCTTCTTTGCAGGGCACGTGCCCTAGAAGTAGTGGTGGAGATAGCAATCTGGCAGCATTGGATCGTGCCACTCCCTCAAGATTTGACACTTCATTCTATTCTGCATTGCTGAGTAAAAAGGGTCTACTTCATTCCGATCAAGAGCTCTTCAAAGGAGATGGTGGTGAAAGTGACAATTTGGTGAAGCTATACAGCAAGAACCCTTTTGCTTTTGCTAGGGATTTTAAGGCTTCCATGGTCAAGATGGGTAACATGAAGACTCTTACTGGGAGTGTTGGAGAGATCAGAAACAATTGTAGAAGAATCAACTAAATGCTTTCTTAGTGATGCTAGGGTTTCCATAATTAATGATGCGAATGAGATTGTTTTAAAGTTTAAATTTTGTTTAAGAATATTAAATAAAATATTGCTAATGTTGATTGACATTTATTTTTATTAGGAATGTTCAAGGTTTAAAAAAACCAAAAAAAAACATTGTTAATGGTTGAGGCTCAAGGCTTTTGAAGGTTTTTTTATTTTATTTTATTTTTATCAGTTTTATCGCATTAGTGCACGTGTTCAGGAGGTATTATAATTTCTCATCTTAGTTATTTTATTTTATTTTGTAAAAATGTTGTTTATAAAAACATAAATGTATTTAGCACAACAATACTTAAATTTATAAACAAATTTTTTTAAAATTAATTGTTTTTAAGTCCCACATAGAATAAAAGAATAACATATAGAATATACTTATCTAATTTTTAATTATTTTCTAAATTAAAGTTCCACATCAAGTTAAAAAATGACACAAAAAGAGTATATATTGTAACATTCCAAGTTTTATAAAATTATTAAAAGGATATTTTAATTAAATAAATAAGTTTTGTAATTATATTAAAGATTTTTTTAAATGACTTTGATTATTTTTGCTAATTAAAGAAAGATTTGTGAAATTATTTATTATTGTTAGAGATATAACTATATTTTATTTAACATATTTTGATTAGATATTATAATTTTGATTATTTTGGAGGTTTTATGAACGTTTTAAGATAAGAAAAATAAAGATTTCAAAATTATATTATTCGAAGAGATATTATCTTATATATTTATATGTAATATTTTTAATTGATTAATTAGGCTAGTATTATATTCTGAGTGATATTTCAAAATAATAGTAGTTATTTTACTTATTTTCAAAATAGTGAGAAATCATTAATTAGGGTAATAATATATTTTGAAAGATATTTTAAGATAATAGCTTATTTATCTATTATTTGAAAGATATATTCTTAATTTAATTTTTTTATAATTGTGACAAATGATTAATTGAGCTTTCGTGGATGGGTCATGCGATTGTTAGAGTTAGCGTCTCTATAAATGCAATAGTAGAGTTAGGGTTGTTTCACTTCACATTATCACTAACACGTGTGTCTCATGATTTGAAGAAGAGAAGGGAGAAACAAAGGTAGTCAGGGACAACCTTGGAGATCCGCTTCTAAAGTTTGGTGATCATTGAGAGTCTGGTGATCATCGAGGTAACAGAAGAGTAAGTATTCTTGTAACGCCCCTCAGATTTGACCTCTCGCAGTTCCACTTAACAACAATTCACACGATGACATTTCACGCACTCCTCATTGATTAGAATCTTTCACCGATTAGAACCCTCCATGAGTAGCCCTTTTTGAGACGTTCGTATGTTTTTAGGATCAACGACTGACCCCATAAACCAATACAAGATTTTTCAACTCACGATTAATTGTGGGGATCTTATGGAATAAGCTACCGAAAAGTAGATGCATCTTGTTGGTATAAGTAGTACAAATTAATTCCTTTTAAGTCGATCATTCTCAACTATACAATCTCTTACTTGGTTCAATCTTAATTTGGATCGCTTTCATTCTGGTGTGTCCGGGTTGTTACAAGTCTTGTTTTAGGCATGGGATGTATGTTGGGTAGCGAAATTGATTCTCAATCCCTTCTTTGTTGCTTGTATTATATAAGAGGGTTTTTCCATTTGATTACATTATATGTTCTTTTGTCTTTGTTGTTCTATTTGAGGTTGTGTAGTTGTATATATCTCCAATTTTGTGAATTGGACCTATAATTGTGAAGTTTGGATTGCTTATGGGTTCTTGTGGACACCTTAAATGGATATTGTGTGAGTAATTAATAGGAATATATAATTAGAATGCAAAATTGATGTTGGATTTGAATAATTGATGATATAATAGAGTAGTATTAAACTTTAATTTTGATTTTTGTTGATTCGATCAAGAGAAGAGAGCTTGGATGTGAGTTGTGTCAAATTTTGAAATTTTTGGTATGAACATACCTTAGTATTTATCTGATTTCTCTATGTGTGATTAGGGAAATTGAGTTTTGATTATTGGGTTAGAAATTGGACATTTAGAACTATAGTTTAGAATTAAGAATCACACAAAAATATTAAGGAACGACCGAGTTATGTGAGTTAAAAGATGAACCTCATATTTTGTGTGCGAAATATAATATGCATACGTTATAAGCTTTTCGAGTAGACTTAAATGATAGAACTAAGTTGTGTAATCTTCATAAAAGTTGTAGCCCTGCATGTTAGCTTTCAAATTCTTTTGAAATCACTTAAAAAGGAGGTCTAGAACTAGTTATGATCAAATTACTGAGCGAAGGTCAAACTATCACGTTTAGGCAGAAATGTTACGATTTTGTATTTTTAAAAAATAGTAGATGACATAATTAGCTTTTAAGATCAACATAGAAATCAAAGATAATTGCCTTATCTTTCTAATAAAATAAGATCAACTTGATATCATATATATAACTCTAGATAGGACGTTTGGATCACACGATGTCTTAGAAGGTTAAGTTGTGGAAATGTAGTTTGTGAATGATGATGATGAATAGTTTTATCTTGTAAGTTTTTTTATCTTATTAATGGTTTGAGTTACTTATATCAATGTTTTGGAAGGATGAATTATGGTAGAAAAGAATTTTAATAGGCTATGATGTAAGTTGATTGTTAATGACTTGAGAGGTGTTTTAATGATAGTGATATCTAAGGACTTCATATATAAAGTTGCTAGACTAGTTAAGCTATTGGTTTAAATTCTTTGTGACATTAATCTTAGTGACTTTAGTTGAGGTTCTAACATATGATTAAATGATCTCATAATAATTCTTACTTGAGGTGTATTGTGTAATCATTGTATTACTTAATAATTGATTGTAGTGTGAGTATGTCATTGATATATATGACATATTATGAGTTATGTATATATTGATTAGTGTGTTTTGATATTGATGCATTTGATGTGTATGGATCTTACAAAGGTCATATGATGAGAATTCTAATTAATCGAAGCTTATCCATGATATAATATGATAAGATGTGTGATGTGTTATGGTATAAGACCATGTGAATGTTAATGTATAAAGTTTGTTTGACATACATCATATGTATAAAATGTTTTAAAAGAATACAATATGAAATATATTGTTAGGGAAGGTCCTTTGTGTAAAAGTTTGAGAACCAATCATGAGGATAACTCCATTTGAAAGTCTCAGTCTTGCCCTCGTGAGCATGGGATGTATGTTGCGTGACGTAGCTATCCTAATCAGGCCTTAGTAGTATGTCTTTCTAGTGAGAGTATGTAGAGGGTATGGCCTAACATATACTCCTAGATTACTTTGTGTATATTGCTAGCGGCAATGCACAAGTGTGATATGTGATATATATTTTTACTGACATCACATACATGACAACATATAGTCCTTGTCCATTACATAATGCATCTTAATACTATGTGATATTCAGTTGTTATATTGTGAATGAATGAAATATGTTATATGATCGATATATTTATGTTATATTGATATATGTTTTATTTGTGTTTGGTTGCTCAGCTACATCTTATGCTGTGAGCCAGAGTGAGATGTTTCTCACTCTTCTTATTTTGTGTTGTTCTTCAGCATGATGTTAAGGATGTTGGTGATGAGACTTAATCCTCATAGAAAGGTTATGCTCTAATAGGATGTGACATCGAGACTTGGTTAGGGATTATCTTTTTTTGTCATGTTTTGAGATAATTATTAGTTTTCTTGTAATAGATTTTATTTGTATATTAGTTGGTTTTGTTTTATTAACATGTCATACTCTCTATGTTGAACACACAATGGATTTTCATTATGATAAACTTCTTGATTTAGTTTATTTATTTTAAGTATCATGGTATGGTAGAGGGTGTCACATATATAACTATAGAGTGAAATTTAAGATAAATGAACTTTGATATATGATTTAGATTTGATGATAACTAACTTAGGACATCTTCTCTTTTAGAAAAAAAAAAATTAAGATATTTTTAACCTTAAAGGACTTGTAAAAAAAGTCATATAAAGTATAAATGGTAGTATAATTTATGCTAATACTAGTTATCATTTTATAAAGTTTAAAAAAAATAGCAACATTATTAAAATTTTGCAAAATATCACTTTCGTAACATTTTTAAAATTTTTCATTAATATATAAAAATGTTAAAGTCTTGAGTGACATAAGCTTTATCTTACAGTTGTGTTTTTTCTAATCTACCCACCATTATTAGCTTTGTCTTACAATTTTGAAGAATGGCAAGTCAGTTGAATGAACGAAAAGCACATGATGGTGGGTGAGTCAAAGACAACACAATTAGACGCATATTGACTTTCTTTTTCAAAATGTTCTCGAAGGAATACAAAGAAATTTATCTATGGAAAGTCTTACAAAGATAAGGGAGAATATGGGAGGTATTCACGGCTAGTAAAAGGGATAGATGGGTCAATGTTATGGCTTTGTCAGGTTCCTTAATGTTCTAAATGACAAATGTCTTGAAGAATAATTAGATAATATATTTTGGTAATGTAAAAATGCATGTAAACATTTCAAACTATACCCAAGGTAGGGGCGACAAAAAAATTCAAATTGATCCGAACCAATTTATAATCAATCCGATCCGTATTGAAAAATCTAAATCGATCCACTTTACGAAATTGGTTTAGTTATCCGATATATTTTTTACAAAGTGGATCGATTCAGTTCGATTTTTTTTTAAATGATCCATATATGAGTAAAAAATAAAAAATTGCACTGTACCAAACTGATCTGATTTCAAAAAAATCTGATCCATATTTTTAAAAAATCAAACCAATACATTTTATAAAAAATGGATCGGTTAATCGATCTACTTTTATAAAACAGATCAGTTCGATTTAGTTTAGATTTTTGAAAAATCCGATTCATAAGCACCCCTAACCCAAGGAGTGTGGAAGAATCAACAGAGAAGGCAACAAATCATAGAAGGGGAAATCAGTAGAGGAATGTCTAAAGCAGGACAAGTACAGACAACCAACAATAGAAAATCAGACGGTGGAGTGGCCCAACAAGGAGTGAAAGAAATTCATCCAACATGGAAAGAAAAAAAAAAGGTGTTGGAAAGGATGGGACACTAATGGAAAAAACACTTTTAAAATCGGTCGTTTTTGACTTTTAAAATCGGTTCTCCGATCGATTTTAAAAGAGCCTATTTTGAAAAGTGGGACTTTTAAAATCGGTCATGGCATGACCGATTTTAAAAGTCCTACTTTTAACATCAGTCATGGCATGAACGATTTTAAAAGTTGTTAATTTTTTTTAAATATTTGACTTATTTTAGGAAGATCCCTGAACAAAACCTGCAAATTAATAAATTACCAGACAATTCATATATTTTTAATATACTAAATTACATACAAATAACAATAGTTGGTAAATGTCAACCATATATGTAATCAAAGTAACTTACAAATTATGTACATCCTAAACTACAAAATGAGTAAAACTATAATCATAACTCGTAGCTAGCCAATGTTTCAATGAAAAATGTAGCCTATTGCTCCCTAATGGTGATAACTTATTCTTTAGTTAAAAATTCTATATTCTTTTTAATTATGAGAATATTCATAACAAAGTTCTTCTTGTATGATATTATTTTAATGAAAAAAATATAATTCCACAATCTCCCTTTTTCACACTATCTTTCTCCTGCAAACTTCTCTCCTTCTCCCGCAAATGCTCTCTAACAATTCACTTTCATAACCAAAAACATGGAAGGTAAAAGAAAAGAGAAAATGAAGAATTGAGGAGTTGAAGAAGAGGAAGAAACAATGTAAGAGAGAAATAGAGAGAATAAAAGCAAAGCATGAAATAATAAAAAGAATAAAAAAAAATAACTTACCTTTCAAAGTAGATTGCAAAGGGGAGAATACAAATGGCAGCAACCGTATGGCGATATGAAACGATAGCAAAGATGAAAGAGCCTTTAACTAGTATGGCCTTTGATAATAGCTGCATCCCACTAATAAAAACTTGCACTAATATCATGCTCCATAGAACCTTCGATGATGAGAGCCATTGTTTCAAAGTTCTCCTAGTCTTCTCCATTTCTCTATGCGTTTCACTCATTTTTACCATCTACCATGCATCTAAGGAAAAGAAAGAAACAAGCGCATTATAACAAGGTGGAAGACACAAATATACTTAACAAATATGTGTAGGTATATGTGAAGTTATAACACTAGTGAAACTCCAAAATTAAGTGCTAATGAAAACTTATAAGGTAAATGAAATATGGTGACACATGCGCGCATTAGGGCAAAACTATTATGTTAGGAAACTCTCAGTTTCAACTTGCCAATGGTTTCTCCCATGTTGCCACCATATTATTTCGTTATTTCCGGGCGAACTTAGAGTGCCTGGAATGGCCCTTGAACGGCCCCAGAGCGGGTCGTTCTGCAAGCAGAACGGCCTGTACTGCTTGCAGAACGGGCCGTTCTGGGGCCGTTCCAGACTCAAAGTTCGCCTAGAAATAATGAAATAATACGCATGAGACGAGAATGTTACCTCGATGTTGTATTCGTCCCAGAAAATGAGAAGCTGCACACTTCAGATGAGAGTCCGAGAGAGTAAGGAGAAGAATATATATGATATTGAAGCAAAATAGAAGAGAATGGAGCAATGGGAGCAGAGATAATATAATTAACCCTCTAATACTACTTTTAAAATCGGCTGTTCAATAACCGATTTTAAAAGTAATACTTTTAAAATTGGCTACTCAATAGCCGATTTTAAAAGTAGACTTTTAAAATTGACTGTTTAGAGCCGATTTTAAAAGTAGACTTTTAAAATCGGCTGTTCAAGAGCCGATTTTAAAAGTCCCACTTTTAAAATCGGCTATTCAAGAGCCGATTTTAAAAGTAGCATCAGAGACTTTTAAAATCGGTCATAACGTAGCCGATTTTAAAAGTAATGCCATTATTTACAAAATTGTCACCGCGTCACTTTTAAAATCGGCTACCTAATGACCGATTTTAAAACCCCGATTTTAAAAGCCATTTTTGTACTAGTGGAAAAAATGATGATATATCATATATGGAATGGACTAAGCATCATAGTAAAGGATTATTATTATTATTATTATTATTATTATTATTATCACTACAATAAAATTTATTATTATTGATAATTATTTAACAATAATAAAATAATTACTCTTATTATTATCTAATAAAAATGTAATAGACTAATATATAATGACTACTAAAAATATATTTACACCACACCAAATTTTATTATTAGCGATAATTATTTATTGAGAAAAACTTAAGTCTCATATCGACTAGAGATAAGATAATTAAAGAGTATATAAGTGAATGATAACTCTAGAGTATTAAGATTATCGACTAGAGATCTCACCTTACAAATTTGTTTTGTAGGGTTGAGTTAGACACTACACCAAATAAAAGAAATAACGTTGCATATTTTGCGGCGGTTTTAAAGAATCGCCTGCGCTTTAATTGAATTCACTTATAACAACAGTTTTCATTCTAGCATAGGTATGGCACCCTATCACTAGTACACAAAGGGTCTTTTACGTCGCCTATTTTGAGCCTTTTACGTCGGAAAAGAATCCGACGTTAATACGGGAGACGTAAATTTATGTCGCCTCTGAAACATGATGTAAATTTACGTCGGAGATTCTCCCAGACCGACGTAAAAAGGGACAAAAAACATCCCACAAATTTACGTCGGACATGGCCTCGTCCGACGTAAATTTACGTCGGACGAGGCCATGTCCGACGTAAATTTGTGGGAGTTTTTTTTTTAAAACGTTTATAAATTTTTGATATACCCAACACCTGCATATAAATATAGTCCAAAATACCAAATCTAAACCAGGCAGTCCAGAATAGAAATTCAAATTATATTTCAAAATTGAATGACAAAAAGAAAATAATATATAAATCTTAAAAAACATAAATTATGACAATGTAAATCCTATTATCCTAAAAAAGCTATAAAATATATGTTTGTCAATGCTATCTAACTAACTAACTATCAAACTATAAACATAATATCTAACTAACTAAACTTAGAAAAAAAGATGCCCATTGTTCTCTTATCTTGAGCAACTCATCTTCGGGCAATGGAGATGGATCTTGAAAGACCTGAAACATTAATTTAAGTGTCATTAATATGCAATGTTAATTATCCTAAAGGTAAATATAGTTAAATAAATTTTGATATGAATTACCTGCGCCCAAGAATCAGTAATACCCACAGAAACTATGGCTCTCATCCAATACATGATGTAATAGCCACATTCAAACGAGTCTTGTTGCTTATTACACTAAAATGAGAAACAAATAACTATTATTTCTAAAGTCAATAAATTTAAATATTATTGACTGTATGAATTAATTTGCTAACCTTAGGGTATATGAAATGCAATGACTTTGATGATCTGGCTCTTCCACTTAAAATATTAGCTCCAGACACGATTCTAATTAATTTAAATAAAAACAAATGTTAGCCAATATATATAATTACAGTTTTAAAACATAATGAAAAAATGTAGTTACCCTTGTAATTGGCATTTAATTTCGTGGCTTGGTTTTCGATGTAGTGAACAAAACCACACCACGGTGTATTCCTTAGGAATGATTACCATTAACTGCCAATGGGACCTACATTGTATGACAAACAAATTAGTTATAAAATTACCATGATTAAAAAACCAATTAACACTACAAGAAAAACTGTTATTATCTACGGAATATTATCTACGGAAATTTTTCCGTAGATAAAATTTAATTATCTACGGAATATTATCTACGGAATTTTTTCCGTAGATAAAATTTAGTTATCTACGGAATATTATCTACGGAATTTTTTCCGTAGATAATGTCCAGTTATCTACGGAAATTTCTGTAGATAAGTTATCTACGGAAATTTCCGTAGATAAGTTATCTATGGAAATTTCCGTAGATAAGTTATCTACGGAAATTTCCGTAGATAACTTAGCTACAGAAATTTCCGTAGATAAATTCCATAGGTAAAACATATTTTTATTATCTTTTCATTTTTATTTATTATAAAATAATTAGAATATTTAATTTAACATCATTAAAAAAATAATCATTATAAAATTTATTCTTTTTTAATTTAATTATTTATTATAATACTTTTTAGTTACCGTATTTACCAAAAAATTATTTTTAATTAAAATATATTTTAGAATTTTAGTTAATTCATTATCATTCACTCACTTGATTAAAAAGTGATAAAATATAATTAATTTTTAATTAATTTAATAATATAAAAACTTTAAAATATATATCTAAAATCTGTAATAATTTCTTAAATACAAATATTTAATTAATTAATTTTAATATATACTAAATTTAATATTAGAAATTTTATGAATATTTTAGTTATAATTTTTATTATCTTTTGATTTAATATTAGATTTCTTTTGATTATGAAAGATATTTACCTGGATTTGAATTATGATTGTTATAATCTTTTGATTTAATATTGGATTTTATTTATTATAAAACATAATAAATAAAATCTAAAATCTAGAGCAATTTCTTTGATACTAATAACCATTATAAGATTTAATTAATTTAATTTCATTATTTATTATAATACTTTTTGGATAATATTTTGATTTTTAGTAACCAAGAACGGGTCAATCTCAAACTAGAATGGGTCATTCTAGACTACAAAAATGGCTTATAAAGATTAGATTGGAATGGGTCGTTCCAACACATGATTATATGAGTAAAATGCGAAGCCAGAACGGGCCGTTTAGATTTGGGAATAGGCCATTCCAAATATGGGCGTTGCAGGTAAAATGTGATTTTAAAACGGGCCATTCTAGTTTTGGAACAGGCCGTTCTGAACGTTTTCTATTTTGCCTTTTGATTATTCTGTTGGGCTTCTTGTTGGATGTGATGTGTAGATATGTGGTTGATTTTGAGAATGATCATGTTTTGATATGTATTAAAGTGCTCTATGGGTTTCTACGGAAAACCTGTTTATGAGAAAGAGATAAAATAAGAATGTTTTGATCATGTTTACGGGAAACCTGTTTAATGATAACGAGGAAAAATATATTTTTATCACGTAAATTAAAAAATACTCGTAATAATATATTTGAAAATAAATTTGTTAATTTTTTTAAAAAGTTAAATTTATTAATATCATTAATATATAATAGACTTTTATTAAGATAGACTAAATTTTTAAAAAGGTTAGACCTATAGAAAATTCATAATAAATAATAAATCAGATATATATATTCCAAGTATGAATTAACTTATTTTCATCCCTAACATGATATAGAGAGAGAGTCATATGTTTAGTTTTTTTACTGGAAGAAAAATTATTTCCACGTATTAGCCCTAAACAATCAAAATTATTACAGTACTAGAAGGGTAATGTACAATGTAAAACAAATAAATAAATAAATAAGGGAAAGAAATGGAGTGTAAAAACTAAAAACCCTACTCATTCATTCCGCTCCGCAATCGCGAACCCTAACCCCTTCTCCCTCCAAACAAACACCAACCCCCTCCTCCTCTCCCTCTCTTCAAATCCCCAAACCTCCTCCTCCAACCCCCACTTCCCCAACTCCCTCCTCCACTCCTACACCGTCGTTGCTGCCTCTCCCTCTGACTCCCTTGCCTTCCTCTGCCACATCACCCAAACCCATTCCTCTTGTCTTGATGGTTCTTGTAGAAGAGCAATAAACCTACCGTCCTGGTGGTTCTTGCTCTTCCTCCCAACAACCACTCTCTGCACCCTCCACACCCAGATGCACCGAGGGAGAGCCGTCGCCGCCCACCACCACCCTCTGCCCAAGGAGACGCGCTTTCACGGCGTCAAGAAGCGCCCCTGGGGCCGCTTCGCAGTCGAGATTCGAGATCCCTGGAAGAAGTCGCTCGTCTGGATCGACACCTTCGATTCCACCGAGGATGCTGCCCCGTCCTACAACAACACCGCCCCATCCTTTCGCGGGCCTGAGTCCGACCAGATTCCCCTCTACCAGGCCCACGGCTTCTCCAAGTTCGAGCCCGTGGTCCAGGTGAACCGGCCCACCACCAGCGGCATGAGCAGCACCGTGGAGTCCTTCAGCGAGCCTAGGGTTCCATTTTTCTTATTAGCTTCTGCAAAGTCTTATTTTTAATGTATGCATAAACTAGTTTTAGCTTATAGAGCTTCTTCAACTTGTAAGCTGATTAATTTGCCTTCATTCACAGGCATTTGAGAGTAGAGCTGCTTGAAGGGGTGGTGGCATATCATACTGGGCAGTTGGAGAAATCAAGAAAAGCATTGGGCTTTGCAAGAGCAAAATTTGTCCAGGTGTGATTAAAGTATTATAGCATATTTTGAAAAATTAATTGGGTAGAAGAAAGAAAGTCAAAATTTTATGCTTCTGTTCTATTTTTTGGTCTCCATGTTTCATTGCTATGGTTATTGGTCGCTGTGACATATAACATAGTCTTACAAGATGCACTTCAATGAGATAAAGATCAACTCAAGCTCAAGCTCCTATAACATTCAGAATTCAGCATTACTAATTTTAAATTTTAAAGACACCACTACCGGTAGATATTGAAAATCCCTCTGGCTTCAGGTTTTTTGAAATAGACTGTGTTTTTTTTTGTATGCCCCCTACACCCTTTTTATCTTTCAAAGAAGGAAGAGAAAGAACTTAACTGTCCAGCCAAATAGACATTTTGTACTTTTCTCCTCTTGTAATCAATGTCTTGTTTTTGTTGTAGCTGCAAGTGCCAGATGAAGCCCTATCACTTGTTATGAGCATGGGGTTCTTTGAACTTGATGCAAAAAGAGCATTGCGAATGAACAATCAAGATGTTGGGAGTGCCATTGATTTTTTTGTTGAGGAAAAGGTGAAGAAATTACAAAAAAAGGAGGAGGATATTCAGCGAAGAAATGAAATTAAGTGAGTGATACTTAATTAATGTTTATTAACATTATTTATTTTAGTTACTCTTTCTAAATAGCTTGCTTCCAGGGAACAAAAGCGTTATGGGATGACACCTTTAAAAAAAGCTGTAGATCTAGAGAGATTGAAGGAATTGGTCTCTATTGCGTAAGTGTTATTTTTGTGTTGTATTGTCTAGCATTGATATTTGGTGCAGTAAAGAGGCTACTTCTTTGTACTTAATGCAAGTACCTATGCTATAGCACTTATAATTAATTTATTTTGTTCATGCGTGGCTTCTATCCTCTAGCGTTGCATGCATACATGCAATTCTAACATGAAGAATTCATTATAACCCAAGTGGTTGTGACATTGCTGGGTTGTAACCTTTAATTCTAGATAAAATATGTAATAAAGGCTTGGTGGGTTGAGTTTCATGAAAATTAATTGAATCAACCTTGTGTTACACTGAATATAAGTAAACCCTACACACAACTTTACGCTTCTTTATGAGCCAAAATGTATAGGACCCTGCAATCACATAATGAAATTGAAATGCCAACCACTTGAACTATTTATGTTTCAGCACCCAAGGGTTACTATCCAACTTTAAACAGAACTGAAAATCATTATTTAAATCCACCAAATCAATTTGGATTTGGGAATTCCCTGGAGAAACATTTTTTGAACTTCGTTGGTGGTGAATTTTTGTCTTCCTGCAACATCTCGTAGAGAAGTTATTTAGGAAATAAAACATATGTTGTTGTTTACTTCTGTCCTGATTTAAATTAAGCTATACATATATTTTTTAAAATATTTAAAAAAATCCATTCTCTAATAAATACATGCTAAACTTTATGTGATAACATGAACAAAGAATGAAGTGGTCCTTTTCTCTATACCCGTCTCTGTTTGGGAAATTTTTATAATAAAAGTAGAGTTCCTCGAATTTCATAACTCCTAACCCATAAGAATACCCAAAATTTCTCTACATTTCTTTGTTTTTGACTCCTAGCTTCTGTGCCATGGTGCCAGTTGTAAGACTCATAACAAATAGTTTTGGAGACTTTCTAATGTGGAACTTACTGTGAAATTATTTACCATGAATGAAGAATAACTACTTGAAATGGTAATTGTGCATAATATATTGGCTTACATTCTACACCAAAATAAAATAAAAAAAATTGGCTTACATAATCATTCCAAGTGGTTGTGTTTGTTCTTGGTTTTCAATATTGTTTCGTAGTTTCTTCCAATGGATCAGTGTATCTGCAAGAGAATAGTACTATTTGCTTTTGACTAGTTCATTTACGCAGATGGAAGCATATGCTTGGACATTTTACAAAATCAATGGAGCCCAATTTATGATGTAGCTGCAATACTTACCTCAATTCAGGTCCTAGTTATCCTCTATCTTTTGACATTGCTTTAAGACTATTAATGTTGGCATTGAATTTATGCTTCTGTGAAGTTATGAAAGAGCTCATATGGCCTTATTTTTTATAACTTCATTGTTTTGTAATGTCAGATTTTTTCCTTCTTAAATAGAAAACCATAAGAATTTATTGTATTCATTTTTAATTCCATCACTCAACAAATTAGTAAGCATTTTGATAGAATGCATTTTTTTTGCATTGTTCTGAATATTTTCTGTTCACATGAAACTGGATTTCCTATTGCAGTCGTTGCTTTGCGACCCAAATCCTAACTCTCCAGCAAATTCAGAAGCAGCTCGGATGTTTAGTGAAAACAAATGTGAATACAACAGAAGAGTAAGAGAGATTAACAAAATATTTGTTAATAAATCCTTATATTATAAATCACTTTTTTCTTAATTGTGAAAACATTTTTATTATATTCTCTTGCTCTTTTTGTATCTGACCTTGGCTTTGATTGTCATTTTTATTTCATCAACCTAGTCTAATAATGAGTTATATTGTGTGTGGGTTTCGTATTGGCAGCATCAACAAATGACCAGGAAGTTTTTAGTTTCTGTTATGATGATAGATTTTGTCATGGTTTTGAAGAAGTGTTGGAACGGTACAGGGAATTGGTCCCTCAATTAAAGCTTGCATGTATTGAAACATTAGCCAAACTTCATTTCCATTTTATTTTCCCTGTAATTCGTATCAGCTCTCTGCTTATGCTTTTTTCCCTGAGAAGTGATTTTATTAATATTTCTAACCAGGTAAAACTATTTATAAAGATTGGTGTGGAAAGGTATTTCCGTAGGTAAGTTATCTACGGAAATTTCCGTAGGTAACTTATCTACGGAAATTTTCGTAGGTAAGTTACCTACGGAAATTTCCGTAGATAAGTTACCTACGGAAATTTCCGTAGATAAGTTACCTACGAAAATTTCCGTAGATAAGTTACCTATGGAAATTTCCGTAGATAAACGCATCCGTAGATAAATTCCGTAGCTAAACGCATTCGTAGATAAATTCTATATCCGTAGATAAAATCCGTAGATAACGTTATCTACGGAAAATTTTCCGTAGATAACGTTATCTACGACCTTATTATCTACGGATTTTTTTCCGTAGATAATCCGTAGATAATTATCAGTTATCTACGGATTTTCATCATTATCTACGGATTTTTTCCGTAGATAATGTTGATTTTTCTTGTAGTGTAAAAAACTAACCCGTCAACGTATGGAGCCATGTATATATCTCTTCTTGAGTCACTCATACATGTTTGAGCCAGTCTGGCTGTAGAGGGACACAACCCGTGTCCAGTCTGGCTGTAGAGGGACACCATGGATGGTTGAGCCACCCTCAAATACTCGGCCAATAGCCACTAACCGTGGGGGGTCATCCTCAACATATAACTCACACTGGTTTGGTACATCAGTGTGAGTCTGATCCGGTGAGGGATTTGGAGCAGCACAACTCCCTTTAGTGTTGACTCGAACACCATCATGAGCAACTGCAGTCTGTTGCTGAGAACGAGCCAAAAGTTCAAACTTCTATTCAAACTCTTTTTGAATATTCTTCAATCTCTCTTCAAACTGACTCTCCAATCTCTGCTCCATTCTCTGCATAACCTTTTGACTGCAAGATTCAACAGTGCTCCTCGATGATCGGGTACCAAAGAAATCTCGGTGGCTCCAAGAACCGCCAACACCACGCACACGGCCTCCGTGCTCTGGCCTTCCTATGGTCGTTGTGAGGATATCATTCCGACCATCGAAAACAAATGAGCCCTGGGTGCTCTGCTCAACTAAACCCTCCTACAACATATTAACAATAAGTATACCCTAAACTACACTTATGAATTAAATGAGTTGAAATGAAGAGTCTTAGTTTGTATATTTTTACTTACTATTTTATCCGCAACGACCCTTGCAGACTCAGAAGTCATTTGCCCATCTGATTTTGTCCGGGCTGCTATCCACATCTCATGGCGGGAAGGTGACTCCACACTGTCAGCAGACTCAACCCTTGCTGCCTCTGCCCTAGCCTTCTTCATTTCCCTTTTTTTTTCTTTCATATCCCCCTCTTGACAATAGATGGGGTGCATCATTCTTGGCCTGTCGTTCTTGGGAAGCTATTCTTTTAGCCTGCAATAATACAAAAAAGAAAATGAGATTAATTAAAATATACCTTAAGTATTTGTGTCAATGTAAGAGTTATCAATAACTAACCTGCCACGAAGGGTCCAATCGAGTGGCACGAAATTGCATCCACTCCTCATCAGTGATCTGGTACTTTAGACAGGGAGTCTCATTTTGTCGCTCTCCAAATACATACTCCCGTGTCAAGAAAGTCTTGAAGTCTCTCCACCTGGTGGCCAGGGCAGATAACATCTTCCTCCTCATGCCCTCAGTATTGGGAATGTCAAAATTTTGCTATGAAAATAACAACAATTAATAAATAATGTATTTAAGTTATATAATATTCAAGGGATGTGAAAGTATATACCTGAATATCCTGCCACATGAGGTTCTTGTCAACCTCCTGAACGTCATCCCATGATGGAATGATAATAGAAACATGTCGTCGAGCTAGGACTCCCAAATAGCTCTTAAACTTGGCAGCATTTGGGCCTGATGCCTTGCTAGAACGAGGATCCACCTCAATCGGTGTCCTCTCCTTGGCAATGCGCCCAGCTGTCAACCCAGACAATCGGGTGACAGATCTACCTTCCCTCCTTCCACTGCCAGACCCAGAATCTTCCATAATCCTTAAAAAATTAAACTCTCATTATTAAAACGATTCATTATCTATATATTAACACAAATTAACTGTTGACTCAGTTATTCATAATTTTTCTAACCTAAACTACAAACCTAAAAAATCGATAATAATTTTGGATAAAATCCATAAATATTTCTACTAATACGATGGTAAACTAAAGGTCAATCCTAAAAAAGTCAATATTTAATGCATCTGGAACAGCCCGTACTGAAATTAGAACGGGCCGTTCTAGATAATCAATTTACAAAGCCAACAATTTAAGCAGAATGACCCGTTCTGCAAGGAAAATGGCCCGTTCTGCTAGGAGAACGGCCCATTCTGCAAGGGGAACGGCCCGTTCTGCAAGGAGAACGGGCCGTTCTAGAGGAACAAATAGCAAAAAAAAACAAAAAAATTACGTGGACAACAAACTAACCTCAAACGACCAACGTGCAGACACTTAGAGACTTGGATACGTTGAATGTAGCAATAAACGATGTGGGAGACTCAGAAATTCAGAGAAAATGAGAGGGATTTCGTATAAACCGTGAGCGCGAGAATAGAAAATGGTAAGTTGGGGAATATAGTGTAATTTTTTACGTCGAACTATGCTTCTCCGACGTAAATTTATGTCGGCAGTGGGGGGGTCCGACGTAAATTTACGTCGGATTAGAGGGCCCCGACGTACATTAGCTAATTTACGTCGGTCTATGGGGGATCCGACGTAAATTAGTCTCCACTTATTTACGAAACTGCCACCGCATTTTTACAACGTCGGTGTTTATGGTTTGCGACGTAAATTGGGTGACGTAAATACCCTTTTTTGCACTAGTGTATGAAGCTCTATATGGGAGACGATGTAGAACTCCTTTGTGTTGGTTTGAAACAGGAGAAAATTTAATCTTGGGCCCTGAATTGGTGCAACAAACCACGGAAAAGATTAAAATGATTCAAGAAAAATTGAGAACGACTCAAAGTAGACAGAAAAGTTATGCTGATAAAAGAAGACGACCTCTTGAATTTTAGGAAGGTGATCATGTATTTTTTAAAGTTACACCAACAACTGGAATTGGTAGGGTAATGAAATCAAAGAAACTCACACCTCGATTTATTGGTCCTTATCAAATCCTCAGAAAAATAGGTCATGTTGCTTACCAAATTTCTCTGCCTCCTTTTCTTTCTAATCTTCACAATGTTTTTCATGTGTCTCAATTAAGAAAATATATTTCTGATCCATCTCATGTAATAATGTCTGATACAGTATAGTTAAAGGATAACCTTACATTTGAAACAATGTCTGTACAGATCACAAACAGGAGGATCAAGCAGTTGAGAGGCAAACAGATTTCACTGGTAAAGGTCATCTGGAATGATGTTACTGGAGATGCTACGTGGGAATTGGAAGAGAAAATCAGGAAAAACTATCCTTATTTATTTCTAAGCAATAAAAATTTCGAGGACGAAATTTCTGTAAGGGGGGAAGAATTGTAATATTCTAAATTTGTAATACAACATTATTAATATTATATATATATATATATAAATATATATTCTTAAAATAATACTTCTTTTAAATTTCAATTACCTTATTTAAAATAAATGAAATGGTTGTATTATTATTTTTAGAATTAGTTATAATTCATATTTTTAGAATAATATTTTAATTATTAAATATATATAACTATATAGATATATGTATAAATCCAATGATATTATAGATATTTATAATATTATAATTACATAACAAACTATTTAATATAATTACATATATATTAAATAAATAATTAAATTAATTAGTATAAATAAATAGTGTTTTATTTTATAAAATTTTATGTTCAGTAAGATTAATAAATATATATATATATACATATATATATATATAATATATATATATATATATATATATATATATATGTATGTGTGTACTAACTAATTACATTATAAGTATTGTCCATGAGAAATAACTTATTATAAATTTACATGATGTTATAGACATATAAAATAAAATGGTTCAGTGGTTTCACTCCTTGTGCTTAAGGACTTCAAGTATTTAGTGTTGGGTTCGAATCCTACATGGTCTTTTTGGTCTTTTTTTAATTAAAAGGAAAAGAAAAGGAATGTGCAGTGATTTATGTATATATGCAGTTGTGGCAGCGGATATATATACATGTCACATGTGCAGTGGGTTACATGGCAACGGATATATATACATTATGAGGCATATTCAACTATGTAACGAAGATGAAACTTGGCTAATTATAATTAAACTACCATTTCATTTTAACTAAAGTAATCATTACGGTAAACATTATAAATAGGTAGCAGTGATAGTAAATTGGGACACCCAAATTTGAGAAACCAAGCGGAGCAGAGAAAAAAAAAGAGAGTAAGGGAGAAGGAAGAAAAGAGGAATCGAGCAGTAAGAAAATAGGAAGTTACACAACTACAAATATATATTTCAAGGTAAGGGGGAGGAGAACCTTATCTCTTTAAAATTTTATATACTACTATGTTTATTTATTTATGTTATTTTTTATGTATATTTATTTAGTGGGGTGCCCCTAACCTCATTTATTTGCTTAACCTATGTTTATTTTTATCTATAATAATTGTTAAGATGTTCATATTTTATAGTTTAATTATTTTATAATGATTGTCATTTTTATTTATATCATTGATACTTTTAAATATATTCTTTTTACGTAAATATGTTTATTATAAATATATTTATAATCAACTATGATATAGTTGTGATATCTTGGACTCGTTTTATTGTTATTATTTCTTCACGTATTTATGAACATAAATATTGTTCTATGGCCATAGAAGATAAAGTTTGAATTATTTATAGCTGGAGGTTTGACCTTGGGGATTTAAATGAGTAATCATTCATGGTAAATATTCTGTTGACATTTGGTTGATACTACAATAATGCTCATTTATCTTGACTAGTCACTATTAAAATGATTCAAATTTTATTATTTAATTTTTATGTTATTATATATAATCTTGTTCTTTATTTAATTAAATATATTTATTTAATAAGTGTTGTCACTCCTTATTTCTTGTTTGTGAAAATTTAATATGTTATAATAGATGGATCTACCAATCCTTCCTGGCCCTTTTACTACCGTTATCACTGCAGTCTTTCCAGGCACTAGTTGAGCTATGGACGCAGCTGCCAACGCGGTTACATTTCAAGGAATAGGATTGTCATCTTTTTATTTTTCACCAACCCAGCAACATCCCGTAGTTATAGATGGCCAGATAGTAGTCACTTTTTATCTTCCTCCAACCAATCATGTCAACCCTATAGTAAACTTATATCAACCGGATATGTAAATATAGTATATATATAGTATAGGTAATAGGTAGATCATAAAAATGTACATTATTGTAAATATTTTTGATATGATGCAAATATAAAGAGCTATATGTAAGGTATGTACTCTCATAATAATAAAATGAGATGTATGTGAATATTGAAAATAATAATGTAAAATTTGAGTAGTTTAGATTTATGTATATAATTTTACAAATATTTTAAGACCTTATAAGTTAACTAAGTGGATGTAAGTTTAATTTTTTTATTTATTACTTATTTATGTTTTCAATCCAAAACAATATATAAATATAAGTTATAAGTAAATATATAAATATATATAAAATTAGGGTTAATTTTTTTTTATATTTTAGACGTTACATTTTAGTGGTATCAGAGCAACGTTCCATGTGTAACTTGGGGAAATGCGCTAACCATGTTTCTAGTATAATAACTAATCTATAAATTTCAGATGGCAGGAAGGAGAAATACAGAACTGACTGAGGCTGTGCAGGCTATTAGAGACATGGATGCCACCTTGTTAAGGAATCAACAACCGGAAAGAGTGGGGGAGTCACAGGGACTAATAGAATTTAGAAGCAATAAACCTTCCCAATTCGATGGAGGATATAATCCTGAAAAGCTGAATTATGGATTAAAGAAATAGAAAAAATATTTCGAGTTATGAACTGTCCTGATAACCAAAAAGTAAACTATGCAGTATTTATGTTAGTAGGAGAAGCAGAATATTGGTGGGATAGTACCAGGAGATTATTAGAAGGAGGGGGAATAATCATTACATGGGAAGTATTTAGAGCCAAATTTTTTTAAAAATATTTTCCTAATGATGTTAGGAGGGCTAAAGAAATAGAATATATGCAGTTAAAACAAGGAAACATGACAGTGGGAGAATATCAATCCCTTGAGTACCCAATACCTACACCCGCATTACAGATTAGGGTTTAAGACTACTAATGGGTCAAACTCTATCCCTAGATACAATCTCCACTAGGCATATGTTCCAGAACTAGTTTCAATGGTATTTCCCAATACTCAATGGAACCTTAAATCATGCAAAGGGTGATCAATCCAAAGCAAGCATTAAGCATAGAAACGTACACAATAATGAATGAACAACATATATATATATATATATATATATATATATATATATATATATATATATATATATCATTAAAAACATAACGATTACACTAGAATTCGTTGGTTACATCTAACCCCACAAAAATGGGTAGAACCACTCAACAATGAGGTAAATACAAAATAGAGATGGAAGAGAGAAATGAAGAAACTGAAGGAAAGATCCACACACGAACGTTCCCAAGCTCTGAGAATCCCTTCTGCAGCTCCAAGGAGGCGCCCCTGCGTGAATGCTAAGAAAACCCCCCGAAATTGCCTTCAAATACGAGCTTGGGGAGAAGTAAAATGAACCAAAAAGAGAATAATTATATTGCAATGGTTCAGAGGATGAGTGGAATTGTTCAATAAGTCTCATCCAAAAAGAAGTAAAATTGAGACTTAACAACTCCCCCAAACTTAGAACCTTGCTTGTCCTCAAGCAACAGGTAATAAATCTAGCAGATAACAAGCAATGCATGTGTGTCCAATTCTACATCATAGTTCACTTATATTTTCCTTTCGCAAGCATGAACCTCAGATGAACTTTAAGTCACAATTATTGCAATGGAACATGACAAGGTGCAAACAAAGGTTTCAAAAGAGATCAAAGAGCTGAGAAAAGTTAATGACTATCTGTGAATGCATCCTCACTAGGAAAGTGTTTCTCTCTATGCACACTAGTGTATCAGGGTGAGTGTTTCTCTCATATCTACTACTCACGCCACATGATTCAACTTTGCTCTTCGTTTCCAAATGAAACCAGTGGTAAAACAAATGCAGGCACTCATCACAAGGTCTTTATTAGGGAAAATCTAGGTTAAGCAGTAGCAATTTCATGGTTTTTCAAGGATTGAAGGTGTTATAGCTTAAGAGAGCAATTGAGATTTTACAATGATGTCCCTCTCCATACCCCAATACAACATTTTGGCACATGCCCTTTATCGGATCCAAGCCATTAGCCTTTATGAGATGCATATTTACTCTTTTGCATCTTAATATTTTTGCTTTTGTTTTGCTTCTTTTTTTTTTTTTTGAATGGCTGACCACATACTTTCTTTTTCCCAAATTCCTCATTCTTCAACTCCCCCAAATTTATTTGATGTCATCAATTTGCTCTCTTAACCAAAGCAAAGGTTATGGTTAATTTTTCATGGTTTGGGACAAGTGGAAGGTGTGGTGTTTAGGTTTAGGAAGGTATGAGTCAAGTGAAAAGTGGAGATGGCTTTTTGGCTTAGATGGTTAACAAAATAAAGAAATATGAATGCCTTGATCATATAAGTGCACAACATAAGCAAACCCCCAGGGAAACTCAAGCAAAGTCTATCATGTAACTTAAGCGTAGTTCACTCATCAGTGTTTAGGCTCAAACCTCACCTGGCTATGCATCCACAAATTATCACACTCAGCTCAGTTCTATGATCAACATTGAAACCCGTATGCAACTAGTCATGAACTAAAGATCTAACATGACTTGAAAATGTCTAAGGTACACACACCATAAACATCAAGCAACTACAACCCAGAATCGACCACAAGCAAAGCAAGTATCAACAAGATTAAAAATTGTGCTAAAGCAAAATATTCACAAAAGGGAACCAACAGAGTAATCCCCAAAAAGAAAATAGATATAAAAATAGTTAAAATACTGAAAATAAAGGACAAAAAATTAAATTGCAATAAACAAAGGTAAACTAAGGTATGCTCCATCTGCTTCCATCTATGGGGTCTGGTCATCATCATCAGCAGCTGCTCCACCATCATTAATTCCATCAGCATCAGTAGCTCCACTCCCCCAAACTTAGGAGCCTGGTCCCCAGGCCAACCAGTATATGCCTGAAAGTCCTGGTAACCAGAAGTGATTGCAGAGTGTAATCATGAAAGAACATGGTGAGCACAAAAATTATACACAGTGATGACCAAGCAAATATAGCAAAAATGGAGAATATCCTTAGACCAAAATTAAGCGCAACATGCATGCACACAGAAATGGACCATGAAAATGCAACATAAAGCACACAAACAAAACAAAAAGAAACATTATTAAAAATAGGTAAATATTGGCTGTCAAGAGTGTGTGCGCCGGGCGCAACACAGGTGCGTCGGGCTTAGTATCAGTAAAAATCACGAGGTTACAAAATATGATATCGCGCCGGGCGTGAAGTAAGCGCGCTCGGCGTGGTAGTGGTCAATTTGCCTAAATTTTCTTTAAAAGAAGGCCTTATCTCCACCCAGAACCAGAGTTACCTCATTCATCACACTCCAAACGATATATACCCTATATTTACCCACTCAAGCATGATTTTGACACTTAACACATAACACAAAACAACATATATCACAACACAACATATAACACAAAACAACACATAATATAAAACAACACATATGGCACAAAACAACATGTAACACAAAATCTAAAACACAGTTCAGATCTCTGGGTTGCCTCCCAGGAAGCGCTTGTTTACTGTCCCGAGCCTGACGGTGACCAACTTGAAGTGCTCTGATTCTCCTTCTCCTCCTGTTGCTCTTGTTCCCCTTTGCCCCGTGTGCAACCTCATGATTGCTCAACAACGACTCAGAAGGATTGGTCAATCTAATTTGAACAGTACCTTGCATACATGAGAAAGTTGAAGACTAGAGTACACAGGTTAGCTCCAACAATTCATTGCTAACATAAAAATAACAAAAACAATAAAGGATTAAATCACAAATAGCTATAAATACTAAATTGCCTTGCTAATCCCCGGCAACGGCGCCAAAAACTTGTTGAGATTTCCGTTGAAACACTTTTGTTATAATTGTAAAACAGTTTAATTCTATCAACGGTCTCAAACACGGCAAGTATACCGGCCGTTCAAGTAGTAAAAATATCGTATCCACAGGGATTAGAATGTAAAATAAGCATTTATTGACTATTCGTGACTAAAGAATGATTCCAATTTCATAGTTTGTCATGCGAATTCAAGGTTATGACTATTGGAATGTTAAACTACAAAAATAGTTGATTGTGAGTGGAAAAGGTTAGAGATGGTATAATGGTTTTGTGAGGTTGTGGGGGTTAGATTTCACCAAACGTCAGACTAATGAATCCTTAATCTCTTGTTACATACATTGCTTAGTCAACCCATAAGTTTACTCAAACCTAATCCCTTAGAGAAAGAGCCAAGGTGCGGATATTGAATATCAATCCCTTGAGTACCCAAAACCTACACCCGCATTACAGATTAGGGTTTAAGACTACTAATGGGTCAAACTTTATCCCTAGATACAATCTCCACTAGGCATATGTTCCAGAACTAGTTTCAATGGTATTTCCCAATACTCAATGGAACCTTAAATCATGCAAAGGGTGATCAATCCAAAGCAAGCATTAAGCATAGAAACGTACACAACAATGAATGAACAACATATATATATATATATAATTAAAAACATAAGGATTACACTAGAATTCGTTGGTTACATCTAACCCCACAAAAAATGGGTAGAACCACTCAACAATGAGGGTAAATACAAAATAGAGATGGAAGAGAGAAATGAAGAAACCGAAGGAAAGATCCACACACGAATGTTCCCAAGCTCTGAGAATCCCTTCTACAGCTCCAAGGAGGCGCCCCTGCGTGAATGCTGAGAAAAAACCCCCGAAATTGCCTTCAAATACGAGCTTAGGGAGATCATATTAGGGTTTCGCGCCCGGCGCGTAAGTCTTCGCGCCCGGCGCAGGGTCTTCCAAATACTCTCTGCCTTAGGACACGCCCGGCGCAATTCATTTTACGCCCGGCGCAGATGTGGCTTTGCAGAGGTGAAACTCTGTTTTGATCACGCCCGGCGCAGGTCATGTGG